>NC_133204.1:24321312-24403812 GCF_958299795.1 Porites lutea
GTATTACCATGCATTACAATATTTTACCACGTATTGCCATAAATAGCCATGTATTACCATATACTGCCATGTTTAGCCATGTATTGCTATGTATTGTCATTTATTGCCATGGATCACCATGTATTTCTATATATTGCCATGTATTACCATGCATTACCATGTATAGCCATGTTTTGCAATGTGTAACCGTGTAATGCCATGTATTTTCATTTATTACCATGTATTGCCATGTATTACCATGTATTGCCGTGTATAGCCATGTATTACCATGTACTGCCATGTATAGCCATATATTGCCAAGTATTCCCATGTATTACTATGTATTTTCATATATTACCATGGAATACCATGTATTGTCATTTATTACCATGTATTGCCATGTATTACTATGTATTACCATGTATTGCCATGTATTACCAAGTATTGCCATGTATTGTATTACCATGTATTGCCATGTATAGCCATGTAATGCCATGTATAGCCATGAATTGCCATGTATTACCATGCATTACTATGTTTTCCCTTGTATTGCCATGTATAGCCATGTATTACCATATACCGCCATGTATAGCCATGTGTTACCATGTATTGCCATATATTGCCATGTATTACTATGTATTGCCATTTATTGCCATGGATCACCATGTATAGCCCAGTATTACCATGTCTTGCCATGCAAAGCCACGCCAAGCCATGTATTGGCATGTATTGCCATGTATTACTATATATTACCATGTATTGCCAAGTATTCTCATTTACTGCCATGTATAGCCATGTCTTACCATGTCTTGCCTTGTCTTGCCATGTATTACCATGTATTGCCATGGATAGCCATGTATTAACATGTATTGTCATTTATTACCATGTATTGCCATGTATTACCATGTATTGCCATTTATTATCATGTATTGCCATGTACTGCCATGTATAGCCATGTACATGAGAAGACACACAGGGTTTGCACTGTAAGTATCCCGGAGAGCTCCATACAATTCCTTATAATTTTGTTATAAGGAATTGTATGGAGCTTTCGAGGAGACTTTTCTTAATTAGCTTAAGCGCGGCAGATTTTGTCACGTATGGTCAGCGCGAGGTGTTTTTCCCGACACCCTTCTGTTAGAAAAATGTCATCATATGAAAGCAAACCAGACACGATCGCGTCGGCAGGTCCGAAGCCGGCAAAAATAAAAGCCTTTTCCTTTTCCATCTCGGAGGTCAGTTTTGTTTCCATCTGGTCAAAATAAATCAGGTTTTTAGGTTGTAAGTAATGAAATATATTGTCTTATTCGGTTCTCAAGGACCTTTAGAAAACGAGATAAACGAGATAATTGACTAGAGAAAGAAGCGTGAAAACGCTTTTTTGGAAGAAAATATTTTTTAATTCCCGTAGCGATTTTGCGAAATCGCGAAGCGCAATATATTCAGTTTCTTCCAAAGCCGTCATGATTAAGCAGTGCAAGGCCATCACAACTAAAAATGAATTTAGTTTGTATCGCAAAAGCCGCGAAAATAGAGATGAAACAAAAAATGGATCGGAAAAATTAATAAAATCACCAAGAAACCGTCTCGCGGGAGCTTTGTCAAACAAACCGTTGGTTCGGTTTATTTAACCTAACCTGGGAAAGGAGATGTCTGCACGCAGAATACATTTCATCCTACATGTAGTTGTGATTTCGGGAACGGACCTCGGGAGCCTCATTGCCGTAATATCTTCTACATTGCAGAAACTACAGCAGAATCCCCCTGCTCGCGTGCTAACTTTCCGCTCCAATTATGACTATACAGTACCAGTGAATTGTTTCAAATTTAAAAGCGGCCGAAACTTATTTCCATCAGCGCGTAGTTAGTTAAGTAGCAATAATAATGCACAGCACTGTAAATAACACGGTTCTAAAATATCTGACGGTTTCGCGTTTTGTTCGTCGCTGCATGCAATTTAATCGCTTATAACCTAATAGAAAATGCATGAATACAAACAAGCTCGCTGTTCCACAACCCCGCACTGAATTTTAAAAAAGAAGCCTTTCTTATAACGGAAGAGTGTTGTAGAACAGCTTGTCTCTGAAGGTGCGGCAATAACTTTTTAAAGGAAAATTAAAAAACCCTTAATTTAGATATATGTATCTTTACCCAAGGCCTCAATGTAAAGCAGGTTTTTTTTTATTGTTATATCGTTATTATTTTAGTTTTTATCTTAGATTCATTTCTGGCTAAGTTATTAATTAGTAGTTATTTTTCTATACTTGAATGTAAATGTACCTGAAGGAAATACCCTGTATTACCTTACCTTACCTCTGTGATGTGTGTAAATTTGTCTTTTGCTATGGTTTTAGACGATACGACTTCTCCTGACTATCAATTGTGCGTCAAAACAAGCGCCTAAAGAATCACTGGGTTACACTGCACCCATTGGTGTGCCACCTAAAGTGCAGCCTATGTTTGTTAGCTGTACCTAAAGAACCACTGGGTTACACTGCGCTCACGGACGTTTGCCTCGCCCTCTCTTCAAAGACAAAAAAGCTATAGTCCGTTTGGCCAAAAATCAAGCTTTGTTTCCCCTAAAAATTTGACACTATATTGGGTCCCGAAAGACGTTAAAAGTTCCTCCATAATAGAAGAGTGTTTTGCTAGAGTTAACAAACGTTTGGCTTACGTGAGTTTCAATATAAAGGTGCAAAAACTTATCAGCATAATTATAGCACACAAACATTGTCATCATTTCCTGGCATGTAGCCTGAATAAGCCAAGCAATTATAAATAAAGCATATAACGAGAGATATTCGTCAAATAGTCTCGTTAAGTAAATTACACTTGACTTTGCGAAAGAAATTTATCGCTTGTATCCGTGTTACGCATTGAAAAAGCGAGGAGTCATCGCATGACATTAGGTAACAGAGGTAATACTCACGAGTTTCACGAATTCCAATTCCACGATTTTTCGCCGAGTAACAAATTTAAAACTTCAATTCTTACCTTACAGTGGTCGGTTCATTTACCTTACATTTGCCGACACTAGTAAACATGAACAAAACGATGAAATCCGGCACTCTTCTTTCAGAAGCAGCAAGCCGCATGAAGTAAAATCCACCGATATGCACTGCATTCTCACTACAAATATAAACATTTGTCGTGAAGAAAATACGACGAGGAGGAAAAAATGCCAGATCTTCGCCTCGGCAATGTATTCCAGCTACCAAGCCGACGTATCTCCAGATGGTGGACTCGAAGTGGGACAAACCTTGTGATTTTTTGGGGAGCCCTTTGCGCACAAACTAATTTATTCTGGCGCGAAGTGAAGATTAAGAAAATGTATCTGAAATCTAATACACGACAAGAAAATTTTCACACTTTCGAGGAGTGCGACATATTAAATGGGATTAAGTCGGATTAGCCGCCCGCGGAGAAAACATCCCTACGTGGGATTGTACTTCCAGTCAAAAGCCTCTGTGTCCTCTCATGCGCCATGTATTGCCATGTATTACCATGTATTGCCATGTATTACCATGTATTACCATGTACTGTCATGTATAGCCATGTATTACCATGTACTGGCATGTACAGCCATGTATAGCCATGTATTGCCACGTATTACCATGTATTGCCACGTATTGCCATGTATTACCATGTATTTCCATGTATAGCCATGTACTACCATGTATTTTCATGCATAGCCATGTATTATCATGTACTCCATGTATAATCATGTATTGCCATGTATTACCATGTATTACCATGTATTACCATGTGTAGCTATGTATTACCATGTACTGCCAGGTATAGCCATGTATTGCCATGTATTACCATGCACAGCCATGTATTGCCATGTATTACCGTGTATTGCCATGTCTAGCCATGTATTAACGTGTATTGTCATGTATAGCCATGTATTATCATGTATTGCCATGTACTGCCATCTATAGCCATGTATTACCATGTATTACCATGTACTGCCATGTATAGCCATGTATTACCATGTACTGGCATGTACAACCATGTATAGCCATGTATTGCCACGTATTGCCATGTATTGCCATGTATTGTCATGTATTACCATGTCTTTCCATGTATAACCGTGTATTACCATGTATTTTCATGCATAGCCATGTATTATCATGTACTGCCATGTATAATCATGTATTGCCACGTATTACCACGTATTACCATGTATAGCCATGTATTACCATGTACTGCCAGGTATTGCCATGTATTACCATGTATAGCCATGTTTTGCCATGTATTACCGTGTATTCCCATGTATAGCCATGTATTAACATGTATTGTCATGCATTACCATGTATTGCCATGTATAGCCATGTATTGCTATGTATTGCCATGTATTGCCATGTACTGGCATGTACAGCCATGTATAGCTAAGTATTACTATGTATTGCCATGTATTGCAATGTATTTCCATATATAGCCATATTTACCACGTATTTTCATGCATAGCCATGTATTATCATGTACTGCCATGTATAACCATGTATTGCCATGTATTACCATGTATAGCCATGTATTACCATGCATTGCCAGGTATAGCTATGTATTGCGATATATTACCATGTATAGCCATGTATTACCATGTATAGCCATGTATTACCATGTATTGCCATGTATTACCATGTATTACCATGTACTGCCATGTATAGCCATGTATTTCCATGTACTGGCATGTACAGCGATGTATAGCCATGTATTGCCACGTATTACCATGTATTGCCATGTATTGCAATGTATTACTATGTATTTCCATGTATAGCCATGTATTACCATATATTGTCATGTATTGCCATGCAAAGCCATATATTACCATGTGTTGCCATGTATAGCAATAGGTTACCATGTATAGCCATGTATTGCCATATATTGTCATATATTACCATGTATAACCATGTATTGCCATGTACCGCCTTGTATTACCATGGATTGCCATGAATTGCCATGTGTTACCATGTATAGCCATATATTGCCGTGTATTACCTTGTACAGGCTAGTATTACCATGTCTTGCCATGTATAGCCAGGCCAAGCCATGCATCACCATGTATTGTCATGCATAGCCATGTATTTCCATGGATTGGATCACCATATACTTCCATGTATTACGATATATTACCATGTATAGCCATATATTGCCATGTATTGCCATGTATAGCCATGTACTGCAATACCGCCTTTGACATCTCTCTACATCAACCAAAGGTGTTGCGGGAGACTATAATGACAAACAGGGCGTGCGTATTCAGTAACGGGCAATAATAACAAAATTAAAGTTTTAACATGTGTGCGCTAGCAGTTTTTTCGGGTAACAAGGGACTTACGGTGTCAAAATCCTTGAACTTCAACTTGGGAATCTAAAAAAAAAACTAACACGTGAGAAAACGCGAAAATTAAAGTTTAAAAACAAATACAAATACACAAAACCGATCGAAATCCACCAATCAAAAATCATGAACCATGACCTTTTGAACCCCTTGAAGTAAACGTCTGTTGTCTATGAGATCAGACGCAGAAAGCGCAGAGAGAGACTTTAGATTTTTATTGGCAAAAAAAAAACGTATATCTTTTTTCATAATTTTTCAACATTTGAAATTATGTGAAAATAAAATAATCAGCATGTCACTAGCGTGGAACAAAGAAAACATATGAGTCCCCAACAAGATGCGTACCTATGACCTCCCATACACAAGGCGGGCGCTCTCTATCCACTTTAAACTACTGAGAACTCATGAAGAGCGAGGCCATATACTAGATTTAAAATTATTTTGGACATTGTATGTCCTTAAATCTTTTTTTGCCGATGTTAGCGTTTCGAAAACATCAATTTTTCCGCACTTTGCAGAACTATCAATTCTTGTACTGACTGCAAGTGACTCGCTGAAACATAAATAAATGCGTGGAGAGGATGGCTGTGAGGGGAAGGTTAAGTCCACCATAAGGACCAATGAATCAAATAGACTATTGTCACAGTCAAGACATTTCAAACATACCTCCCAAGATTCTATTAATAAATTGATTATTTGAAAAATGAGTCCCTTAGTCGTTCCCTCTGATAGTGTAAAATTCAAATCGGCATTCCTACATGCATCAAGAACAGTGAATATTTCAAGAGAACTTCAGAATCTCTTATTTAAACCGATTTATAACAATTTCAAAGGCATAAAATTTACTTAAAATTCAGGAAAACTGAGCCGGCAAAAATTTCATGACTGACTTCCGTGTGAATTCACGCTATGCGAGACTGCAGAGATAAATCTGAAATCTGAAATTGGGATTTCCTATAGTCTGGAGTTAGCACAATACCGTAAAATTCTGAAAAGAAGCCCCTCAATTTATAAACGCCTCCGATTTTAATATAAGCCCCCCAAACTCGTAACGTGAGAAACCCTCCGATAATCCTACGTTATGGACACTACATGGCTATACATTGCAGTGCATAGTAATACGTGGCTATACATGTCAATACGTGGTATTATTATATGGAGGAGAGCGTTTTACTGGGAACTAAACCACTCGTAGATTCCATACGCCACTTCATCCGGGACCCGAGTGGCGTATTTTCCGTATGTCACCTTTGTGAGTTGACCTTTGTGAAAAACTTGGGGCGTCAATTTGACTGTCAATGACTTGATTAACGTTTTCCATTCTCTCGCAAACAAGGCTTGTTCTTGATACTCGCACGACAATTGGTAGGCGATTGACGTCAATCTAACTTTATTTCGCTGAGCTAGGCAGGTTGTCTGACGCATTTGTTTTTCCCTAAAGACTTTGTTGAACGTTCTAAGTTGCACGTTTACTTTTTCCCACGTTTTTGCGCTATATCTGTTCCTTCAAGTCACGTTTATTTTTCTCTGTCTTTGGCTTAAGCGATTAAGGGGCCATCTTGCTATTGTTTACCGCCATCTTGTTTGACGTCAATGCCTGATATACTGCGCATTTTGCTTTTTACGTGCCAACATTGTATATTTTCTTTCTCTTAAGCTTTCATGTTTGTTTTTTCGCTTCCATTTCTAGCTTTTCTTTTTCTCGCGCAGCCTTTTCGTTTTTCTAAACATTTTCTTTTTTCATACAGTCATTACGTGGCCATCTTGCTTTCTATTAAGTGATTAAGCGGCCATCTTGTTTTCCATTCAGGGGATTTGTTACGCGGGTAATCTTTTAGAGGACGGGTAGCTTGCAAACCAAACTGAACGCAGGGTTGTCGGAACAGCAACAAGAAGATTTATTCCAAAATGAACGTAGTTTCCACGAAGAAAAACTCCACAACAGCACGTAACTCGTTAAACTTACACGGCCTCCGCCAACTTCAATTAACTTGATAAACTTACACGGCCTCCGCCAACTTGAATAAACACTGCTTTCGTCACACTTGACTAAACACGACGAACGTCGAAGTCTCCTCGCTTGTGAAAACTAGTTAAAACTTAACTCGGGCTCGCCTACTTATATACATTTACAATAAGATTCTAGAACTTTCCAAATAGTCTAATTATAGAAAGATTACAAAATATACCGCGTTAGGAACGCTTACGCAAGATCCTAACATAAACAAACTACGAACTCTCGCGAAGCTTCTAGAAAGTCACGCTAGTCACGCAATACAATTTTTCGTAACAGGATTAAGCGGCTATCTTGGTATTGTTTTAGTTCATTAACCCGCCATCTTGTTTGACCTCAGTGCCTGATAGACTGCACGTTTTGCTTCTTACACGACAGCATTTATTTCATGTTGTTTTTTCGCTCCCTCTTCCCTTGTTTCCCGAGTCAATAAAACACCAAAAGCATTTTACTTGCTATTCCTTCTTTTATTTCTCAACAATTTTACAACACGGGACGTGTGGAGCAACCTAGAGTTCTCCGCCCATTTCAATAAATTCTTCAAATAAAGTCACATGCATTCCAATACATTTTTCGCGCAAAAAACGTCTCCTTTCTGGTGTTGCTTTCATATAATTCCAGTACGCAAAATTATGTAACTCGTCTATGCATAATCTGAGACTTAATATTCTAACCCAGTGTGCGCATCAACCTGCATTTTGTGTATTTATCCATTCTGTGAATTCACAATAGTCTCGCCGTTTTAACTCTTCACATGCTGCTCTGGAAATATATAAAAGCAACTTTTTGCAATTCATGATCATGTTGCAATAGGAGGTAAGAATCTGGGATTTGACTATAAACACGCCGAAAATTGATGTTGGCATAAATCACATCAAAATCCTCAAAATTAAGAAATTTAATATAGTCGTCTATTAGTAACTTAAAAACGCTTAAGCGGTAGTCGCAGCGGCAAATTTCAGTGGTATACGCCCGGAAGGTGAAGGGACAGCGGGGCAAGCAACGAATTTCCACGCGCACCATTCTAAAAAATATAAAAACAAAGGACACGTTTATTTAATGTGCTAGTTCCGGAATGCATGCAGGTCTATTTTATAATTGAATGTTTTCTCGCTCCCGCCTAAAGTCCACGCTTTCTCCCTTCCACGCCATTCGAAGACCATCCAAGGTTAAGTGCCATTTAACAATTTGATCGCAATGACCACACACACATTAAAGGGTAACCATTTGGTAAAGAGACAGTAACTGATTTTTTTCCACTTGTTTAAACTGCGGGTAACACTTCTAAAATAAAAATAAAAAACAACGACTATTTCACATTTTTTTCCTCTAAAAATTTAAAAACCACAGGCGAAATGAAGGTCTCCAACCTAAATCACGGATTACTTTCAAACTTCCGAGAGTTGATCTAAAACAAACAACTTCAAATAAAAAGACTTGCAGGCCAATCTCTTAATTAGAACTTTAACCATAGCTTATGATAATTCTGCGATCGCCTTTAAATAGAGCGGAATATGAACGTTAATTAACGAAGAACAGTGTTCCATGACTTTATTTACAAAGCAGCAATAGACATCCACGGGCCACTGTCCATTCCTATTGGCATCTTTATACGCCTGAACAATTTGCAAGGTAGTCCTAGATGGGAAAATTTGCGAAAAACATTTTCATTGAAAGCGGTAGGCGTAAATCCCTTAAAATTTGTATATTGATAAGCGTCTCTCTACAAACAAACAGAAATTTATTCTTTAAGTTCATTACCTAGAAAGGATAAGTGATAGGAAAATTCGCGAAAAATATTTTCATGGAAAGCGGCCAGCGTAAATCCCTTAATATTTTTATATTCATAAGCGTCTCTCTAAAAACAAAACAAACATTCATTCTTTTAGTTCATTACCCCTTCATAACCAAAATCCAAAAAATACAGAGAGCGGTCAGTCCACTTTTTTCAACAGTCTTATATTCCTAAGCGTCTTTCTGCAATACAAAACAAATTCATTGACCTTTATATAAAACAAACCCTACTATTTTAGCAAAATACATAATCTGAAACAGTGGCCAGTCCAAATCTTCTAGCAGTGTTATATTTTTTAGCGTCTTTCTACAATACAAAGTAAATAGAATTTTTTAGGTCACTACCGTCACCACAGGCTGGGGGGAAATAAAATCCATCTCCAATGTAACGCGTCTAGATCCCTGAGAATAGTTACATCGATAAGCGTCTCTCTAAAAACAGCGCAAATGAGTTCTAAAATAGTTCGATTGTAACAGCAACAACACGTGGCTAGGATACAAGCTCCATGTCCAACTGTAATCGCCCACAAACTTTAACTCTTTCATTACGTACCTAAATTTTACGGCATGTTCCCTCTTAGATTTGGCACTGCCGCTACGGCTATTGCTTCTAAGGTCTTTGGATTCTTGATCTCCGTTTCTTTCTGTAAGGGCTTTAGAGGCTTTAAAGGAGACAAGGCCATTTTTGAGAACTTGACACGTTGGGAAACCACTTCTTTAACAACGTTAAGCGAAATGATGCTTTGCTGTAGCGTCGTTTTTCTCTATACTCCCTTTACTCCTTCATTGGTTCTTTTCGCTTCCCCTGGGTCTTTCTCCTTGCTGATTTGTTGCCTTTAGTCCCTTGTGCTTTGAACCCACCATACATTTGCATAGAGCACATGGTACGCTTTGTTTCATTTATTTCGCAATCTTACCTCTAAACACGTTTCTTAGAATTTATTTCTTTTTTCTACGTTTCATTTATTTTGCTACTTTACTGTCAATACGTTTCTTCTACTTCTTTTTCTTCAACAACGTGACTGTCCTCTACGTGACTGTCCAAACGTTATTGCCTTTGAACTACATTTGCATAACGCGCATGTGCTACGCTTTGTTAAACACACCTTAAGAGTATATACAAAATAAGGGTTCTGGCACACTATGACACATGATTTGGTAGCAAGAGTATATACCAAATGGCGGTTCTGGGAAAATGAGACCCATGTCGTTTGGTAGCAAAATAGGGGGTTCTGGCACACTAGTACCCTCATTTCCTACTGCGCATGCGTTCTGGTTGGCACATGCGCCCTGCGTAAGGGACGCTTTTTCTCTCCCACATGTCTGACTTGACCGAACCGATTATACATATAAGTTCACTTTTTACCATAATATAATAATTACACGTCTCCCTCCTTTTTGCTTCCGACCACCTCCGATGGCTTCCGACTTCCGACCACTTCCGACCACCTCCGATGACTTCCGACCACTTCCGATAGCCTTCCGAGCATTGCCCAAACTCATTTGCATAAAAAGGGGCCATATAGACCCCTTATGCTCACATACTGCTCAGCCCATTTTTGAACACAGCAAAGGATATATCCCCATTATTATGGTAATCAGCATTTTTGTGTAAGGAGAGATTTTCAATGAATTCTTTATTTGCCTCGATTTTCATATATAGCTTTCAAATATTCGCTTTGACGTTGTTTTTAGTAATCCATACTGAATTTGCATAAAGAGGTTTTAGCTCCGCAAAAAGGACTCGCGCCATTTTTATTATCCTTTGTTTCATTTGCTTTGTGTTCGCTAGGTAATAATCACAAAAAAAAAAAGCCAAAAGTGTTCCTTAACAAACAAAACTAATTGTTCGTTCTCTTTTCAATTATATACATTTTACGTCAATGTTGACTGTTGAAACAATACTTAATTTCTTAATAGTGGTTTATTTGACTTTAGTTTATTTTTCGTTATTTTACTACCGGACAACATTTATTCATAGAAACGCCTTTCGTGCAGGTGCATCTCGTTTTAACTGCAACTTAGTTATATTTATTAGCGAAAATATATTTCATTAAGTTGTTAGTTAAAGAGAGGTGATAACCGAATTTTGAATATGAAAGGTTTTGCTGTCTTGTAATTTTAAAAATAGATCGGTTTTTGTTTAAGGTGAAAACTTCCAATTAGTCTGTGCTTTTCCTGTTTAAACAATCGATAGCTGAACTTGAAATTTAATTCATATTGTAACACTTTGTACATAAACGCTGTTTTGCTGACCTGGCTAGGTCTTTGTTTCAGTATTTTTACTTTCTGAAATAGCAACAGTAACAAAAGATTTGAGGTTAAAAATAGAATTTGTATTTGGTTTTCATTTAACTCTAAGTGATTTCTGTTTATATTTCTGTTGTATTCTTTTGTCTTCAATGGTTGCAAAAATCATATATAAGTAACTTAGCTTTTACTGATTTTTTGTTATTTCGCCGTGTCCTAGCCGAGTTATTGCTGTTTGATCCGCTGAAGAATAAACGCTGTTGGAACAAAGTTTAGTTCTGTTTTATCTACTGCTGTACCAGTTAGTGGTCAGATCCCGGTCCTACAGAGAAGTGACGGCTCTTCCCCGCAAGCGAGTTGCCATTTGAGTCTAGTTTTTGCCAGTTTTATCGTGAGTCAAGCACCGACTTCCCGTTGAGCCTTAAATTGGTTTCAAAGTGGAAAAACCTTCCGTCACATTTGGAACTTGGTCAGGATTATTTATTTCTTCTCATTTTTATGTAAGTGAAGAGCGTAAAATCGCACAGAAAGTTAAGTTCGCTCATATTGCTCATGATTGACAGTTAAACATAAAAGTCTCTGGATCTTGAAAGTGGCAGGGGGTGTTGGAAAAATAAAGTTTGTGGTGTTTTGTTTAGCAATTTGTTGAATTGATTGTTACTGATTTTAAAGTAGAAACCTAAGGTAAAACAGACAAGATTTTCCATCGATTAAAATTATTATGTATATCATCTACATCTACTTCTACCTATATTAAGTCCGTAAAAATCCGTAAAGACACCACACCAACCAATACGTGGTGCTCCAAAATTTGCCTTCTTTCCCAGTCTCATCAAAGCACAACAACAACTCTAACAACAGAATGGGACAGCAACCAAGACTAAAATAATGATAGGATTTCGTCTTTGATGTTCTTTGATATGATTTATTATTGCAAGCACTCTCTAGCAGAAGAAAGCCCTTCCAAGAACTAAAAAATTTAAAAGTGCTCCTAATTTCGAATTAGTCCTACCTCCCTTCCCCCTGATTCGACAATGTCGAAACTAAAGCGACGATTGGTTGACCTGGTTTATACTATGCTTCAATTGCAGGGGTGGGTCTAAAAAAAATGATCCTCAATGTAAGCCTACAGAACACGATGAAGCCTCTATAGCTTATTTAAATTCCAAGGGACAAGAAAATTAGACTGGCCAGCCCAGATCCAGGTGAGGGGGATGAAGATCTTTCCCGAGTACGAGGTGAAGGAGTGTAACTGTCAAACAGCTAATAGTCTTAAATTGGCTTAGAGAAAACTTCTTGATCGATTGAAGAACAACATGTCCAGCGCCATGACGATAAACACAGTAATGCACTACCACCTCAAGGTCCTCTTGTCGACCGAACACCAAGGGCACCCTATTGGAGCTTCCGCTAGCATCAACCACTGCGTGGATCGTAGAATTATCAACAAAATTTACGACCTCGTTGGCAAAGGTGTAACTCGCCCTAACGAAGTAAGAAGATGCCTTGAAGAGTATGTAGAGAGAGAACTGTTTGCCACACTCCCACCTCAAGAGCGCCCTAAGAGAAGTAATCGGAAGTACTATCCTACAAGGCAAGATTTGAGAAATCACATCACTAAAGCCATTTCTGCGTCCAAGTACTGCAAGGATGATCAAAAGTCTCTGCGCCAGAAGGTACTCGAGTGGCAGACAGGCAGGAACAGGCAGATTTCTGTACAGGCCAAAGGGCAGAGAGGCTGACAACAGTACTGGCAAAGAATCTCAGTGCGATGCAAAGTTTCTTTTTGTGCACCAGGAAGTCTCGCAGCAAAGACTTCTTAGGAGGTATGGATCAGAGCTGGTTCTTCCTTGACGCCACCTACAAGACCACCAGGCATGCGCTGCCTTTAATTTTTCTTTGCTTTCATACCAATGTCGGTTACAAAGTCGTGTCAGAGCTCATATGTGAGAATGAAGATGCTGACTCCATGGCTGAGGCGTTGAGTGTGATTAGAGGTTGGAATAATTGTTGGATTCCCTCTTTCTTTATGGTGGACTATTCGACAGCAGAAATAAACGCCATCGAAAAAAAAATTCCCAACGCATCTGTGTATATTTGTGATTTCCACAGAAGTCAGGCGTGGAATAGCTGGTAGATGGGTCCGTTCCGGCAAAAGTGGACTTGATTCACAACAACAAGAAATCCTCATTGCACTTTTGCAACGCGTGGCTACCGCGCGCGAAGCGAGTGCTCATAAAACTGCGGTGACAAGGTTACCAAACATTGCCCTCTACAAGACCAACAAATACGTGCAAGATTACGAAGAAAATGTGTGGATGTCTTGTGTAGAACGTTGGGCTAAAGCTTTTCAAAAGCAACAGATGCTCAACATAGTGAACACCAACAACGGGGTGGAAGCACAAAATAAGCATCTTAAGTACGATTATCTGCCCAGATCTGTGGATATATCTGTATTTGGTATTGCTGTTCTTTTGGTGGAATCATTTATACTAGATAGTTACCAGCATTATCTGGACACAAACTTACATACAGGAAAAACAAAGACAACATACCGTCTTATCTACGAAATCTCCCAGCTCATTTCATTAAGCACTGTATTCGCAGCAAGTGCCAGGCTGACGAGTTTCGAGAGAGCGATGTTGATTGTGTACATTTGGTGAAGGGCAAATTCAGGGTCAGAAACTCCGGTGATGTGAAGATAGAGTGCACCGTACAACTAGAAATCCAAAGTTGCACCTGCGAGGCATGGTTGAAGACCCACTTTCCATGCAAGCAGTTTTCAATGCATACGAGGAGTGGGATTTTTCTCGCCTGCCATAAACGTACCTTAACAATGTTTTCATCACACTTGACAACATTGGGTTTGAGGAGAGAGGGGAAGATTTTCGGCAACAGTCTGAAGAGGAAGTCCACTTCATGGATATAGATGAAGCAGAAACCGAAGATGATTCCACCTCTCAGGATCATGATGTGCCAAGCGCAGATAGCCCATGCGACTACAAAAATATCCCTGATGGTCTTTCAAGTGAACGAAGTGATTGTAGGTCGAATCGTGAGACCAATAGAAATATCAATTCAGACCCGTCAGTGGCAAAATTGCGCACTCAGGTACATGAAACAGCAGGCCTTCTCCGTGATGCCACCTACCATGTGGACAATATTGATTGCCTTAAGAAAGCGATGGAGGCTCTGAAGAAAATACATCAATCTCTCATGTGCAACACCCTTTCGAGAAAGAGGTCTTCCTATACGCAGCAGTCCAGCAAAGAAGCGCTTAAAGGTAACAAGCTAGGACTATCAAAGTATTCCACAAGAAACTACCTCTCCGTCGAAAAAGAAAAATACGTGTAAAATAAAAAAAAACGCGATGGCCGAAAACATACCTGTGGTAGACCTTACTTGCAGCTCACCTTTACCATCAGCAGATCGGGTAGGAATTTACGCTGACACACAGGTAGAGTACACACCAGGCTCTCTACAACGTACCAAATTCCCTCTTAATTTTTTCTCTCTTTGTCCTTTACTTTCACAGATAGTTACTGAAGAGTGTATAGACCTTGAGGTTTTACAGGAACAAGGATTCGGCGAAGAGTGTTCACAGGCCAGTCCAGACCATAGTTCATGCCCCAAGACCACAGTGCGACCAGATGAAACTACTTTAGACAGGTGAAGTTATTTTTAACAAGTGCGAAAAATCTTCTCTCCGAAAACGTCATACAGGTTATCAATTTGATTAAAAAGAAATATTTTCTATTCTAAATAAGGCCAACAGAGGAAGAGCGAAAGTGCTCTCCTGCAGAAAGAGTAAGAAGAGCGACTGAGGATGGCACGCACTTTGTCGATGCTATGTTGGAGTTTGGGCCCGTGAAAATCACAGTGGGTGACCTGTGGACCCGCATTCCCCCGCTGAAATAACAGCGGCAGAATCTGCGAAATTGAAGGATGCAGGATCTTTCTCGATTGGGTGGTTATATGACAGTGTAAGTAGTGATTGATCACCCATTTTTGTCTGTTTATTTGATTAAGGTGTTAACTCTTCGTCTCATTTCTGTATTGTTTGTTTGGATTATATCGTTTATTAAGGCTGTCGTTGTCATTATTATTATGTTACTGAATTACATTCCTGTTATCGAGATGCATGATTACAAACAAAGAAAATATCACTTTCCAGCTGCTATGACTAATCATTTTTTGATGTAAATTTTTGTATTATACTCCTTAGGTAATAGACGGGTATCTTTGGTGTCTCCAGAGAGACAATCCTATGGTTCTAGCCAGTCAGTCATACGTATCAGAGCTCGTCAAATGTGGAAGCAGCACCCGTCGTACCTGGGGAGGTGTAAAAGTTTCACACATCAGACTTATTTTGCAGCCCGTTAATTTTCCTGGAAACCACTGGACATTATTTGTGAGTCAATATTAAGCAAACTGTATGCATTATAAGATACAAGCATAGAATGAGTCTCGGTGATAACACGTAACTCTGTTTTGGTCATATCTTGTTATCACTTTTTCTTTAGGCTATAGACAAGGACTCCAGCAGAAGACTTTACTTTGATCCGTTTGAAGTGAAAAGTACTGCACAAGTTACATGTAGTCCTGCCCTTAGGAGACATTTAGAGGATCTCAGGTTCGCTTGAGAGATACTTTGGCAAACATGTTCATTCAGTTATAAAGAGCATAACTGTAAGCAAAACGGTATGTGAATTAGACTCAATAATACAATGTACTTGTTTTCAGTGTCCTTGTTGATGTGAAAACAGGGTGGAAGGTCGGTAACTGGCCCTTAATCCAGCCTCGACATTGCCAGAAGAGGGATGGTTACAACTGCGGAGTTTTTGTGTGCCTTGTAAGTTTCTCTGTCAATTTTGTTTAATTTTTTTCTAATGGGAAAGTGAAAAGAAAAGAATACAAGATAATTTATCCATTTACTTTCTCTAGTTTTCACGATGTCTTGTTCAAGGGCTTGACTTCACGTCTCAGTTTAATATCCAAACGGAACGCAGAAGACTTCTTTCAACGCTGTTTGGCTCTTGCTACGATGACATACACAAGTAAGCTCACTTCCTTTTTCTAACAACGACAACAACCCACAGTATACCAAAGGGCGTGTGAATTGAGGCTGAAAAGCAGAAAATAAAATGCAACGAAAATCTTAAATGTTAAGGCGTTGACTATAAATTGCCTGTCATTATGCCAGACAATTACTAACGATGGACTCTCGTTTCCTATTTTTAGAGGTCGCAACATTGCAGTTTGTAAGATCTGTTAACAGGATAACAATGAGGACTGGTTGGGCTGTGATCGCTGTGGACAATTCTTCCATGCCAGCTGTCTGGGAGTGGACTTTGCCAGCACACTTTGTCAAACTTTTTATTGCATTTCATCATAGCTTTCAGTCTGTAGCCTTCAACTTTTGCATAGCCGAGTTCGAGTTAGTCTAACCAAACCGCTTGCAACAATATACGAAAAACGAATCCAATGTTCTGACTGCGATCTATTTTCCGAATTACCTGTGGTTCTTTTCTTGTTTGTTTGGTTTATTTTTAAGGGGTGTTTAATTCCTCTTTACAAGCCCTAACATGTAACAAAATCATTCGCAATACCATGAACGAGCGACTAATGAGAAATTGTATTAATATCAATAAGTATCGAGATTATTGTGAAAACACACATACACAAAACAGGGGAGAATTGTTACTTAGTGTATACTTTCATGTATGCGGTAACACCGGCTTTTAATACATATTTGTAATAAATCGTCATTTGAGGTCAAAATCAGAAATGTTTATAGCTGGTGTTGTAGTTTCACTGCACACAGCGTAAAACGACATCAATGCAACTCCCATAGGGGGCACTTCGGATTTCAAGTTCCGATTCAAGTGATAGGTGCTGGTCGTATCGGATATTTTTGATTACAAGAGAATGCCTGACAAATACAATGATCCTAATAACTTCAGTATCAAAATAGAATCTACAAACCATTGTTATTATTGTTATTTCTTTTCGGCAAATACCGGGTTATGGCATAGATTCGCGATTCGGAATTCTCGGTTACGTTAAAAGAGAACAAAGAAAAATGATTTTCGTTTTAGAGACATCGTGATGCGGTGAAACTAAGTGAGAGTGAATCGTGAATAAAACTAGTTACATCCAACTACATGGACTTGTGGAGAACACTGTTATTGGGAGGCAAAACATTCCCCATAATCGAAGCATTTTTTTTGGTTTTGAATTCTGGCCGCATTCAATCATCCCCGTCACTTGGAATCAATACAATATATATTCCCATACAACAAGTAGGTACCTACCACAGAGTTCAAGGACACCGCTGACTTGTTGATTGAGCAACCAAAACTCACCCTCCCTCTACGCCCGTGGAAAATTGTCACCCGAAATAAAGACGACCAGTTTTTGCTGATTAAAGGAAGTTAATGCCTAAATGATATTGAAACAGTAGGAAGAAGTAATATGCTTCCAAATGAGTGCCAACAGTCTCGGATTTGATGACCCGAAGTACTTTTAAACGATCGTTAAAAAACCTGTAAAACGGCATCTAAAATTTGCATATTTTAGCCGCTAATGGTCGTCCAGCAATGAAATGCTGGGAATGGCAGTAAAATAAACAATTTCCTCATTCTAACTGAAATTTCGTTATTAGAATGGATAGTAGTGTTGATGATAAAAATAAAGGGCAAAAGTTTTTTCGAGTCCGAAATCGAGTGGAACGCTTTTAGGTAGACTGCCTCTTAAAGTGTGAGAATAAAAAACAACAAACATGGAATTTATAGAGTAAATGGTGGGAAAGAATACAAATCTTCAAGACTAGGAGGCTTAGAACGTGCTCTTTGAGGAGAAAAGGTGATAATTTGGGCGATAGAGAGAGAAAAGAAGAAAAACTGCAGACTCTCAAGGTCATGTTTCACATTATCACGAGCTTATGAGTCGTGTTTTACCTGTCGGACGCTAATTTCTAACTGAATCGATCGTTGTTTCGCTCAGCATTTGTGAAATAGCGTACACAGTCTCTCAAGAGACAATCCACGGATTCCAAGAAATCCGTTGTCGGGGAGCCAACAACCACCACTACTGTGAGAGAAATGAATAAGAACCAAACCTTGCTCGAAATTAACGTGGCCATTGCTGCCATGTTTGATTCAAACTGGAGCTACTTTTCAGCTCCATCGTATATGAAGGGAATTTTTTTGCTGACGGTATAATTCGGTGCCTCTTATACGACGACTTTCTGTGGCCCCATATACACATGCTTATTTGTAACGCATATATATGGGCCTTTTTTGTTGGCACATATATGCGCGTTTGCAAGAAAATGGTCATATACCTGGGAATAAAAAACCCACAAAGCAGGAAAGAACGCAAGTATACGTGGCAAAAAAGCGCACGTATATCGTCTAGCAGGAATGATTGCAAGGATACGTGGGAAAAAACCGCACGTATATCCTGCCATAATTTTTGAAACAAATGGCCGACCAAAGTGAAGTAGTCCACAGTAATTTAATCAACTGTCAAGCATATGCAAACTTCAAGTCTCAAATCTGTGACTGGGAACGTTTAACGGTATTTTCTCAGGAGCTACCACAAGAGCCTTGGATACCTGAAAATTCTTCAGGGCCGTTAACTGAATTTCTTCAGTTCTAATACCGAGGCAGCACAAGACTTTCGCGATGAAGTAGATATAAAAGAAGCAACAAGTTTTGGTTCGATCAAAGCGCACACGCTGTGAGGCCCAAATAGCCAGATTTCGGCTACTCCGGCGCAGAGTTTCCCAGAACTTACGCGCGCATTCCCAACCCCGTAAGCACTGGGGTCGAGAATGAATGTTATAGAAGATGAACACCGCGGGAAAACGTCTACGCATGGGCCAGGTTGTGCATTTCCGGTCACTTTTTCAGTCACACTTTCCAGTCAGATCATAGTCTCCCCCGCGCGCTCGGTTTCATTCTATGTGCAGCTTGTGGTTCAGTTGTTCTTCTTCATGCTGCTCGTGTTTTTTACTATTTTTTAGTTATTGAAATTGCTTTTATGGATAATCAGGCACAGATCACTGAAACAATTAGTTGATTATATGTTGATAATAACTTGTGTAATTTTGGCTAATCTTAGCGTCAGGTATTAAAACTGATTTTCTTTCACGAAAGCAAAGTTTTTGACTACCATTTTTCACTTAAACTTGCTGAAACTAAGACATAAAAAGTTATCATTGCAAGCTTGTGTATTGTAGTTTTAATTTTCAGTTCCTCAATTTCTCACTCTTAACGTCTTGAAACCGCTTCGAGCTTTATTTGGAAAACGACAACACACAATCCCTTTGTAGTTGTACTTACCAGTGAGTTTTACCGTGTTTTGAAATGAAGTTCTTCTGAGTTGATTACCATGAAACATAAGCTTAATCATACTGTTGAGGTTGGCAGCAAGTTGACAACTATTTATTTATATTTTTCATTCTCAGAATCAGAGAGCGAAAGCTGGTTCAGTGGCTTTTAGAAGTCGAAATTTTCATGCCATGTATTCAGCAGCTGGAAGTCTCGTGTTTGCATGAGATGCAGCCAAGCCGCACAGTCTGAAATTATTGAAGTCTTCAACCAGAGAACAACCATGTAAAAGAATTACATAGGCATTTTCTTGAATGAAAGTACGTTTTAAGGAAAGCACTAGATAACATCGACCTAAACCAGATGAGTCATCGATATGTCAGCGGCGTCTTACTAAATGACTGAAATTATCCCGTCGACTTCCGCTCACTTGATCGATCGCAGCGAGAATGTTATATTTGAGTTAGTTTGAGTTATAAAACGGTCAATATTGTCGTTCATATCACCAAAAAAAATTAAACCTGTAATAGAATCAGCTGTATTGCATTGAACGACGTGGCTTATGGTCCTCCCAAGAAACGCTGGTTTCGGTCGATGTTATTTAGTGTCAACACGTCACGAAATCCTATCTAACATAGACCGAAACCTACCCGGAACTCGGCTGCGGCTACGAAAAAACCGAACTAAAATAAATCCCCGGAGAGTATGAATCCCATCCCAGTTTTGTTGCTGTCATTTGAGTCTCAAACAGTAGTTTTCCAGCTTTTCGACTTTTACTTAAGAAAGTTTAAGAAGTTCATGATAAAAAAGTTCTACTTCCACAATCACATGCCCACATTGGCGCCAAGTCTAAATTTTTCCAACTGAGAATGCTCTGTAAAGGACAATGGCGGGAGTAGAATCAAGCGATACACCATGGAGTATCTCTATTTTAAGTCGCATACGATCCATAATCAGGATGTGTAAGCCTAGGAACTTATTTTAAAAAGCGGATGCCACTTCTACCCGTTTAGCCGTTTTATGATATTTAATTTACTGCGCTTTTCACAAGCACGCGAACTCTAAGATTCAAAACCCGCCTTCGCAATTGCGTTTTTCTCTGCCGTCAATCAATCACAAGGGTTTGATGCACATCCTAGCATTCAGGCGATTTTTAATAACAATGAGCAGATCGCTGCGAGAAATAATTTTGCTTTTCAATATACTAATAAAACCCAAGTGGAAGCTTTGTTACTCAAAATCAACTCCCGTAAATCCTGTGGTTATGACGGAATACCACCGCGACTGGTAAAAGAGTCTGCCAACGCAATTGTCGGTCCTATAGCTGCAATAATGAATCACTCGATTAGGACAGGACAGTATCCGTCGCGCTTGAAATTAGGTCAAGTTACTCCTTTATTTAAAAAGGACGATGAACTAAACAAAAGCAATTATCGACCAGTGACCGTATTACCTGCGCTCAATAACGTTTTTGAGAGGTTACTTTCAGCTCAAATGGGCGACTTTTACCAGAACATATTGTCTCAATACATATGTGCCTACAGGAGGCACCATAGCTGTGAGACATCCGTTACTTAGGTTGACTGAGGACTGGAGGCACAGTCTAGACAATAAAGAGATCGTGGCGGTTATATCAATGGATTTGTCAAAGGCTTTCGACACCATACCTCATGCTTTGCTATTAGCAAAACGGAAAGCGTATGGCTTGCACGAATCCAGCTGCGCCCTTATCGGTGACTACTTGACGGATAGAAGGCAGCGAGTGAAAATTGGTGATACTTATTCGGAATGGATGAGTGTGAAGCGGGGCTGCCTCAAGGCAGCGTCCTGGGACCCATGTTTTTCAACATGTTCCTCAACGACCTCATCTTTCACATTAAGTCTGTAAAATTAAACACTTACGCCGATGACTGCCAACTGCACTCATCTGATGTAGACCAAGTGGCCTTGGAACGGCGGATCAATCATGATGTACAAATAGCAAATAAATGGTTCGAAGACAATGGGATGAAAGCAAACCCTGCTAAACATCAAGGGATGGTTCTTGGCAAAACCGATTACTCTTTCTCCTTTTTAACCACAAGATGCCTGGATCTTTTTGGAATATCTCTAGACAATGAACTTAATTTCAAGGATCACATATCCTCTGTATGCAAAAAAATAAATAATCAGTTCAGTGTCTTCAAAAGATTTGGCAAACTTATCTCATCTGAAATTATGCTTCGCCTTTATAAAGCGTTTATCTTACCCCATTTTCACTACTGTTCAATGATATGGCACTTTTGTAATTCAGAAGATTCTGTCAAACTGGACACCTTAAATAGACGTATTTTAAGATTTGTTTTAAAGGACTGGGACTCGAACTATGATGCTCTTCTAGACAAGGCTGGTGTGTGTGGTTTAGCCAATAGGAGGATACAAAATATGATGATTTGTATATTCAATGTCTCCATTTTGGTATATATCCGTGCTATTTAAAACAACTGATCAAGTTAAGATCTACTCCTTACACCCTACGGGGTACTAATATTTTATCACTTCCTAAGCCGTCTACAACCACATATGGTCTAAATTCCTTTAGCTATTCATCTGTTAAGTACCGGAATTCTCTACCTGATCACTTTAGAAAGACTGTAGATTTTAGTGAATTTAAGCGCAAATTGTTAGTGCACGGTTTTAGTTAATAATACATTAATTAATATTATATTATATATGTTGTAACTTTTAAAATTAGTTAGGATCGGAGATACTAGCTATGTAAGCTACACTAAAATCCGAGGATAAATAAAGTTTATGTATGTATGTATGTATGTATGTACAAGCAATGAACCTTGAAACACAGAAACAGACAAAACGGATCAAAATCCACCAATCAAAGATCACAAACCTTGACCTTTGGAACCCATTTAAGCAAAGTTCTGTGTACTAAGAGGTCCGTTAAGATGATTGACGACAGCGAAAAACGCAAACGTTAGTTGGTTTTTGAACGTCAGAGTTCGCTTTTTTATGAAAAGCGCAGTAATAAACAGACTGGAGGACTTTCCAGCAGTGGTAAAGCACTTTGTACAAGTGTCCTCCGGCTAATTTGTATTTTCCATACGTTAACAGTATAAAAATCACGTTTGAGACGACCATCATTATTATTTAAGTTCACAGTAACTAATAGATTTTAGAACTTTTTGTAGCTTGAGTTTCCAGGTGGGGGGGGAGGGGGAGGGGGTACTCCGGATTTCAAGTGACAGGGATGATCGAAGGATTTTTTTGGCAGCTTGATTTAAGTAGGGATTTTTTTGGGCATTCAAAACTAGTGTTTCTATTTTTCGTGTTATATCAGTTTTGTAAGTTCTGGAAATTTTTGGTATGGCTCGGAAATTCGGCAGGGGATCTTTTGGGGGTTAAATTTTGGTCCAGGGATTTTTTGGGGCTCAGATTTTTGCCCCCATTCGATCATCCCTGTCACCTGAAATCCGGAGTACCCCCTCCGGGCTCGAGTTACGCTGAAAAACTGTATTAGGACGCTGAATTTTTCACACTTTCCATCCCAAGTTAATCTATTTTTTTGATTGCAACTGTGTGGAGGAGAGCAATGAAAAAACCAAACCTTCTTAAAGCCGCAAAATGCATCTAACTTTGTCGGGGAAAATAATATTGCAGAGATTCTTGCTCTTCCGGGAATTTTTGTGGATTTTAACACCGGCCCTAAAGTCCCCTTTCCTGGGGTTCTGGATATTGGCCAGTTCCATTCTCCTCAGATGAAGCCTTGCAAATCGGCGGATTATTTCACCATGGTCAGTTTTCATAATGTAGCGGATATGAGGCAAGGCGAGTCCAACATTTTCCAGATTTCAACTTGGAAAGCATTATTATTACTAAAAATATATTTATTATGAAAAATCCGACCGATTTCGGTAAAAGGGTGGAAACCGGTGTGGATCCGTGCCTGCCCAATTGTCCTCTTGTTGAATCTCCAACAACAAGACGCTTTGGGAGCGTATACTTGGGCGTGTTCGTACTACGGGTATGATACTTTGAACATGCCTTATTGCAGCTAAAGGACTTGCTAAAGAACTGTCATCATATCTTACCAGTATGTCCCAATCCACAACAAAAATAGTGTCATTTCGTGGCAATCTTTGAAAATACGCACATCTTCAATGCAGACATGCTTGGAGCCAAATTGCAACATGGGAGATAAGTGGTTACAGCCCGGAGAGTAAGGTTTATCTCAGCTCCACTGATACTAACACTTTGAGGAAGACTGACTGACAAATGTGTTTTCACACCCACCACATTGTTCAGTGTATTCCGGGTTACTAACAAGGGCAAATTAAGTTCCTTAAGTCCAGTATCCACAAGGATTAATAAGAGAGTAACACATTGTATAAACTGCTATAGGGCAGCACTGTTTACAGGAACATTGGTAACTATTAACATTTGATATACTACAATGTTCATCATTAATATTGCTTGAGAAAAGATGAAGTTCAAAGGTGGCAATATGTACACCTTTAAGTTCATATATATCTTCATTCCTATGTAGAATCTGAAAATATTGTACTAATTTATGCATGGATGGTATTTCCAACAATACACATGTCCCTTCACTATGACTGTTATTATACATATCCCTAGCATGAGAATCAAATACATTATATCCCCCAGCCTCAATGCTGTAGATACCAACACCAATAATTGCCACCGTTAAAATGAATGAGTTGTAGTTCAGTGCCAAGAGTGTTTCCAATGCTGTACCCTGTGAGTGGCATATACAGTAGTGATGGATGTTAGAAGTATAACTGTCACTGTATTCAAGGTGGAAAAATTGCTCAAACACTGTAACCATTCCTGGCAATTCTGTTAACATTAACATAGATTGTCTTGCAAGCAGTGACAGACTAGAATATAATTGAATACCAACAATCATTATGTGAGACATATCTTCAACTGAAGTAATCTTTGTTATCTTACTGTAAATTAAAGCGCCCGGACTCATTGCGACACATTGTTATCCAGCATTTTCCCCAAATACTGTCACATTTCCTTAACGGTATGGAGCATTAATTATTTTTGTAGCATCTACATAAAATGAAGGTCCTGGATTCTTCTCGATATCAGTACAAAGCTTAAATTGGCCAAAATTGACCAGGGGAGTCAAACTGTTGTAAGCACTATAAAATGGATAATTGCATGTACAGCCAAGGGGCAAATTCTTACTTAAAAGCCTATTTGCATATCTCATTCCACCTAAGTCGCCTGTGCGTTGATGCTTAGACGACAGATACACCTTCCCTCGTTTACGAACTAGTCTTGGAGTTGCCCCTTAAGTAAAAACCTCACACTGTTACAGTTTAATACTTCTGTACCTGTTTACCTGTAAGTGTAAACCTTTTCTATTTTTAACGTAACAATGAATTTCAGACGACAATGGTGTATTTTCCGAATACTCTTTCATACAAAAAGTGTCACTTTCCGTGTTTTCTGTAACAAAGATTTTAATTTGTTCATTGGTAGTCTGCTAGGTGCATGACGGTATCCGATCATTTCTTTCCCTGGTCAGATCGTTCCATAAAATAGTCAGTTCGTTCCACAAAAGAGTCAGTTCGTTCCACATATAAAAAGTAAATCTTTCTAAATTTGTTGAGTGAACTTTATCGAGAAAATGTTTCGTTCATACCACAAGCTGATAAAATAATGATCGATCCAAAGTCGATTCGATCCTAAATCGTTTGAAAACAAACAAGAAACGATTTCAACCAGCCACGAGCTTTAACATTTAAACCGCCGCTTTAAGACTTTTTGAGCTAGAATCGATCGGTGGTTTTGAAAGATATGGCACAACAACTAAAAGCTATGCCGTTCTGAAAGTACAGGATTTTGAAACGCTTGTAGCCTAGATATTTCTTTGCAGCGCCCGATCTATGCAAATTTGGAGAACAACGCGAGTTTCGAATTACAATCTCGATTTTATGGTAATTTGTCTTGCCGAAAATATAACTGACTAACCTGATATAAACCAATGGAATTGTAAGTTCTGTTATAAATAAATTTCCCACGGCGAGATCTCAATTCAACTTCTTTTATTTCCTCCACAACACAATTTTCCTTCTATACAACTAGCTCATTACCTTCTCTAACACCAAACTTGCTGATAATGCAAAACCCCGACGCACAGCATCGTGCATGTACCGCGTCACAATATACACAATTAGATGAAAAAACACAACACGCAATACAAAACAAGTACATTAACCGTCACCCTGCTAAACAAAATGGAAAAAAAAATTGTTGCAGTTATCACAGTAGATCCAAAAGAAGCCTCAGACCTTTTTGGTTTCAATTGTTGACAATCGCCTCTTCCTTCATCGGAACAGATTTTTATCACAGGCAACTCGTTATGTTCCGCAAGGCAAAAATCAATTTCACTATTGTCACACTGATAACCAGCTACACAAATCTTGCGACTCTCAAACTTGTTAAACATTCCTCTGTTCAAACTATTATCCATTTTACACGTACACTCCTGATATTTCGTTGTTTATTGCGTCTATGAGGTCCATGAGTCTTTGATGTCATTGATGTCTTGATAATTTCCTTTGTTTTTCTTTGAGTTCGCGGACCAGCCCATTCCGAAAACACTCACTGTTGTTTTCTAAGGTGGGCCTGCCGCGAACAGTGTGTGCATTTGTAAGTTTAACCTGGGATAACATAATTGAACAATATATTAACACGTTCCTCGAAACGCCGCGGCCAAATGTTATCCAAACTGCTTCTTACTGCTGTTTCGAAAAATTCCGGATCAAACGATATCCAAATCGTACCTTATTGGATTATCCACTCGACCTAACAAAATCGACCAATCACAAAATAAGGAAAAGAAAATGGACATAAAGTAAAGAAACCTCTTAGGAAACATGCAATTAAAACTGTCTTTCTATGATTGGGGCATTTCGATCCTCTCGTCAAAAAAAAGTCAGACGCCAATCATCTTGACGGACCTCTTAGGAAACGACAGTTTTCTTCAACGGGTTCAAAAGGTCATTGTCTGTGATTTGTGATTGGTGGATTTCGATCCGTTTCGTGAGTTTCTGTGTTTCAAGGTTGGTTGCTTGTGATCTTATTGTGACCAAAACCCGAAGTTAATATTTCAAATATTATTTATAGATTTCATCCATGGACTTCAGACTTCCAAATTTCGATGAGGCAAAAATACTGAAGATTCAGATTAACTTTTGGGATCGTAAAAGTGCGATAAAGTGCCCTGTGCTAGCAGAGCTTTCTTTCCCACATGCCTCTTACCTTGTACAAGACGTTCGCATGGCAGACATTCGTCTCGGTTCGCTTGTTTACTTGCCTTGTTTACGTTGGCACGTATTGCGTGCCTATTGCACATTTGCGTCAAAACAAGCCATTGTCAGGTTGAATGTTGGCACGTCTGATTGTGAAAGTAGGACTTTTTTATCATGAACTTCTTAAACTTTCTTAGGTGAAATTCGAAAAGCTGGAAAATTGCTGTTTGAGACTCAAATGACAGCAACAAAACTGGAATGGGATTCACACTCTCGCGAGATTTATTTAATTCGTTTCTTTCGTAGCTGCAGCCAAGTTCCGGTTAGGTTTCGGTCGATGTTAGATAGGATTTCGTGACCTGTTGACACTACTAAATAACATCGCCCGAAACCATCGCTCCTTGGGAAGACCATAAGTCGCGTCGTTCAATGCAATACAGCTTATTCTATTACAGATTTAACCTTTTTTAGCGATGTGAACTGGAAACGACAATATTGACCGTTTTATAACTCAAACTAACACAAATATAACATTCTCGCTTCGATCGATCAAGTGAGCGGAAGTCGACGGGATAATTTCAGTCATTTAGTAAGACGCCGCTGACATATCGATGACTCATCTGGTTTAGGTCGATGTTATCTAGTGCTTTCCACGTTTTAAGGCATGTTTACTTTCCCGTTACCGAAAGCTGGTTTAAGGACATAAAGTGTGCTCGTCCCTTGCTCGGAAATCGAAAACCCAACCGCCTACAACTCACGTTACACACTTGATTGTATTTAGCGTGAAGAGATCCTTGTAAGCTTTTATCATTTGATACCTGTAGGGTTTGTTCAATAGTTGCGGCTGGACAGCATTTTCCGTCTCTTGCACGTATTCCCGTATCACACGGAAAATCAAGGTTGTCGTTGTAAAGATAACGTCCTTGTTATCAGTGTACAATCTGGGTCCTTTGTTGCAACTTTGATGATCTATAATATTTAGACAATGTACAATCATTCGTTCCAAACGTAGAAAAAAGGCATAAGGCATGTTTAGTTTCCAGCACCGACAGCTCAGGGTATTCGTGACTGCTGTTATCAAAGTCGAGGTTGTCATTAAATCCCGCCCATCTTTTATTTTGAGTTCTTGTTTTCTCTGATAATAAAATTATAAATATATTGAACGGCCTAAACTTGTATTTTTTGGTTCTAGTGTTAATCATAATAATGACGTCTTTATTTTTGTTTCTTTCATAGCGGAGCTCCGGCGCGCGAAGCGCGCCGGCGTAGCACCATGGGTAAGAAAATTTGGTAAACCATCCATCCGAGAAAATTTGGTTATGACGTAGCGTACGTCTGTACACTCTTTGCGGGGGAGGGAAGGGGATCAGGTGTCAGCCCGTCCGGGAGGAGTATGTTAGAAATCGCGCGATGCATTTGTGAAACCCACCTTTTTCTTGACGGAAAATCGCGCAAGAAATGGCGTGGCTGTCGTCGCGTTCTAAAACATGTTTACTACTTCATTGCATAAGGATTTTGTGACCGTAGTGCTCAGTTTCTAGTAAACTGTTTCGAAAAAGTTGTTATGGCAACAAACAAAAGCGGATTGAATTCAAACTATTTGCTTGTAAGTGAAGAGCAACGGGAAAGAGAAAGAAGAGAAAGGCGTAGAGTAAGAATTAACGGGTGCGCTAGCGAAGAGGATTCAAGTGGAAAATTTATGCAGCATCTGCGACTTGTTCACTGATAGCTGAAGCTGACAGAGTTTTGAGTCATCTTGTATTTGACCTGAGGTCAGGCGTGTTTTTTTTTTTTTTTTTTGCTTCTTTGTTTCTTTGGCTTGAGAGACTTAAAGGGATAATAGGGAGAGGGCATGATCTCAGGCTATCTTGTGATGTTTTTACCTGTCTTTTTGCACTGGATCTACAAAATGAAATACAGCAGCTATCAACATTCTTTTGTTATTCTTGGCTGGCTTGTTTACTGGGTTGCGGTTGAGAAATGCGCCGCACGACAAAAAGAAATCGGGAATCATCGTTTTCAAAAATAAGCTACTCTTAGTAAGCTTACTTCGCCTTGCTGGACTATGCGAAAAGTCTTAAGCGATTCTTGCCTTACTTGATGGGTTTCCGTGCTGCATCTCGACCGGTAAGCTTGAGTAATTTTATTGCATTTTATGTATTTTCTTTTTTCATGTTTATGCCGCCATTTTACGTATATTTGCAAGGTTTGAATCATGCAATTTATCCGACCTAGTAAAGAACTTAAAAAGTCTTTAGACATTTTCTGACCGCGACGAGAAGAAAAAGTTCTGAAAAATAGTTTACTTATCCTATTGTTTGTAAAAAGAAAACTTTGAGCGATATTCTTGCCTGGAGTTCATCTTGCAAAATAGCAAACACGGCGAAGGCGGCTTAATTTAAATCTATTCGTGACTCAGGATTTTCAGAGACACTTTACTCTCAAAACACGTCTTCTAGAATAAAAATTGTTGACCTTTAAATTTTTCTTTGTATTATATCTCTTGTCTTGATTGTTTGTCAAGATATCGTTCTTACATGATCGCTTTGCTAGTTGTTGTTTTTAGTCGTACGTGAACGTGTTGGTCACGCTCTACGTCCAATTTTTATGCTCTGATTGGTCAAAATTTGACAGGTTTTAAGCAGAAAATTTATGCAGAATCTGGAAGCTTGTTTACTGTGACAGCTGAAGCTGACAGAGTTTTGTGTCAACTTGTGATGTTTTTAACTGTCCTTTTTCTACTGGACGTACGAAATGAAATTCAGCTGCTATCAAGAGTCTTCTGTCATTCATGGCTAGTTTGTTTATTGGGTCTTTGGTTGAGAAATACGTCGCCTGTCAAAGTCGGAATTCCAAGTCCGATTTCGGATGGCATCGATTCGTTTTTGTTTTTCACCTCGCTTGATTAAAAAGTCTGAAACGATTCTGGCCATACTTGATAGCTTCCACGAGCTGCATCTCGAATGGTAAGCCTGAGTAGTTATTGTATTTGTGTTTGTTTTTTTAATATATCTAATTTCATGAAGCCAGCGCAGTTTATAAGGCTAGTTTATGCATGTTTGAATTAAGATTTGAGATAATGATCTGACCAATAGTATGAGATTTGATTTAGCTTGCATAACTTTAAAAAGTGTTTAGTCGATATTTTCTCACCGCAAATAGAAAGAAAAAAACTTGCGTTTTTAATTTGGCTGTAGAAAGAAAACTTTGAGCAATTTTGTCGCCTCGAGTTCATCTTTGAAAACAGCAAACACCGCAAGCTTTAAGCATAGAGACTCAGGATTCTTAGAAACACTTTTAATTAATACTTAATTGTCTTCGTGAATGAAAATTGTTGTCTTTGTAAATGTTTGCCGTTAATGTTTTCAGTCATTCATGAACATCGCTTGCAGGAGTGCTCAAAACGTCGCGCGTATCAGACGCTTTTTAAGTTTACACATGGTTATAAAACCATTAAATAAAAAAATAATAAACACAATAAATTCTTTGTTCTGTTGAAGTGTAACTCTGTTGAGATTCATTCAAACACTTAACAGCTTGCAACTGGTTGGCCTTTATATAGGTGATTTTGGAATTTTTTTAGCGGTTTCGTTAAAAGCCCACGCGTGCTTCGATCGTCCTGAATATTGAATGAGTGCAATTTATATTTCAAAATTGTGAAAACTGCATTCTGTCTTAGGTCTGTATGATAAAAACAGCGCCTCATAGTACTGTTTCACCTCAGACAGTCAGATGTGATGTATAAACAGTATAAAAGGTTGCTTTGCACCAGTGTTTACACGCCCTCAGATTTGTTAGCAAGATTTATAAAGCAAACTTGTCAAACGGAAAAAATTCCGCCGGATTTGCTTTCCAAGTATTTGTTTTCCAGGCCTAATCTACTGTGATCAAGAGCCATTATGGCCGTTAAGTGTGATCGAAGATGATTGCTATTTTTTGGGTGTTCATATAAAGGTCATCAACTCGATGTAAGATTGGTCCACTCTTGGACTGTTAGCAAATTATTTTTCTCTCAATCACTTAGCCTTAATCCCTCAAAACAAAAGTCACATGAATGTGCTCTAAAGTGAACTGATTTGTGGAATACAAGTTTATTGTTTGATTTAAATTACAAATTTATTAATGGGAGCTTCGCTTTTAGCCCTGGCTATATCTATGTACTAAGTATTGCTATAGATTCTTTTCTTAGTTGTCGCCTTCTCTCAAATAAACTTACGCCAAACCAGTAGCATGCAAGAAAGCCAATAAAAACAGGTTAGAGCGTCTTGTCGAGCGCTAGCGACCAACAAACTTCAAACAACATTTTCAGCGTTGGTGCAACCAGATAACCATGTGGTGCAAAAGTTTGACACTAGAAAAATATATCAGCTATCGAATGAAGTGATTTTTTCGCCCTCTTTTTTGTCTGTTTCTCCCTTTTTGCTTTTAACTTGGCGCGACGGCAAAGTTATACTTAGGCAATTGGTTTATATACTAGACCGGACATAAAAAGCTGACCGGATATTAAATTTTGTGCTCATGCGCAGTGCGTTTTGCCGCGGTGTTAGGAAGATGCGGGCTCATTATAGTTTAAAGCGGCCACGAAATGAGACTTATAGTACTAAAAATGAAGCGGCTAAGTGTTAAAAACTCAAGCGAAGGGTACACAAGTGAGAACTGGCGAAGCATGTCGAAGCCTAGTGGTGTTTTGTCCGAGTCCCAGCACGGGATCACGTTAGTCTTTGCAGACACAATTGCAGGCAGTTACCGCCGAGGTATGGTGCGTTTCTTGTTGCTTTTTCTTTACATCGGACTTGAGGGGGTGAATTTGGACAATCTAAAAGTTTATTAGAGATTCGTAGAAGACTCGTATAGTAATAAGTGGTGAAAATATAAGCCGTTCGATTCTGTAGCGGTGACTTCCGTTTTGCCTGTCAGTCCGTGATGTAAGACATTCCAACATGGTGGAAGTCGAAATTGTGCTTACTTTAAGAAGTATTTAGCAAAAAAAGTACAAAAGATCCCAAACAAATAAAGTTGTAGAAAGTTAAAACTATCCTTTGAAGATGACCAAAAGGTTTTCTGGTGAGATTCGTTGCGTACCGCGGGATTTTCTGACATGTTGTTTTGACCAGCCATTCAACCAAATTCAGAAAGGATGTTAGTGTACTATCTCAAAAAATCATATATGTTTGTGTGAGCAGCGTTAGCGACCTGTTTTTGGAATCAATGGACTAAAGTAACTTTAGTTTAACTGGATATCCGTAAAGGTACTTTAGAACGATCGACTAAATGATTCAATAACTTTGTGAAAGTTGGTAAATTTTAAGGTGATTAAGACGAAAAATACCGGTTACAGTTAAAATTAAATTTCTTTCAAATGAAACCATGTTCAGGCAAATAAACCTTCCGTACCTTCCGTATGCAGTCTTGTTTGTTCCATCAGGAAGCATCTCAAAAATATTAGTAAGGTGTTTTGGAGTGTCAACGGGTACATGTATAATAATATTGTCTGCTCTTAACTCAAAATTAATTCCGCCCTTTATTACTTAACTTGCCTCTACCTGGCTTTTCCTTCAGAGAATCATTCACACACTTTGTTGAAATATTTTTATAAAATCTCTCGAAAATACAGGTAACAGGTATTTTATAAGGTTTAATTGTGTTGCTGTTAAGAAAATAGGAATTTAAAAGTTTTCAGACCGCTTTTCTCCCTTTTTTGAGTGTTTTCCGGACCAAAACAAACAATGTGCCTCCCCCTACACATATTTGAGTGGGGTCCATAGCTAAAAATAGTCGCTACAAGTTGTACTATCACTGAGCCGAGTTTAATGCTTTTACCCCAAAGTGCACAATTCAGCTATTTTTTTTTACACCATATGACTGGACTATAAGAGATTTTCCCTTGCGATAAGATATGAGGGGAGGCTCCTTAAAGGTTTCTCTTAGTCGTTGCTGGTTTTGTATAAGGTGCCTTTTCCCCATTAGTATTCTTTTCAGGCAAGGTAAAGCCGGGCGGTATTGTGTGACAAAAGGTAGAATTTTTTTGCGTGCGGATTTGTTTCTCTGTTGTAGGTCTGTTCTCCTGTCGGCAAATTTTACCTCAGATAGGTACTTTCTTAAAATAGCGGCAGGGTAGCCTCTTTCAAAAAGGCGGTTTTGAAAATTTCTGATATTCCTCTCAAATGTGATTTGCGAGGAATTAGTCCTTAGAAGTCTAAGCGCTTCCCCTTTAATGAAGCCTTTTTTCACGCCTGGTGGTTGACACAAGTAGAAGTTTGTGTACTGGAATGTTTCTGTTGGTTTGTAATGTGTTTGCACGTCTAGGATTGATTCCTTGTCGAATAAAACCCCTTTGTACACTTTTGTGTCCAAGAACGTGATCTCTGTTTCTGATATCTCAGCCGTAAATTTTATCGTAGCATGAAAGTTATTTGCCTTTTCCTCAAAGCTCTCTATTTTGTCTAGATTTGTGGTCTATAGCGAAAAGACATCTTAAATATACTTTTTCTAAAAAGCGGTTTGATGCAATTCTGACTCAATATTTGTTTTTCTATTCTAGCCATTAAGGCGTTTGCAAAAACAAGGGCCATCTTTGTTCCCATGGCTTTTCCTTTGGTTTGTAGGTAGTTGCTACCACAAAAGTGGGACGGGTTTTCTGTTAATATAAGGTACAGCATTTCTGTTAGGTACTTGGTTGGTATAGGGGCTTTGTCCCCATAAAAATCTTCGTATGCGTGACATACGGTGGTTACGCCCTCTTCGTGTGGTATGTTGGTGTAGAGACTAGTTACGTCCATAGAGACTAAGACTGTATTTTAAGGCAATTTTGTACTCTCAATAAGTTCACGAAGTCTGTCGTATCTTTTAGATACGAGACTTGTTTCTGCGCTATTGGCTGAATGAGTCGATCGTCTCTGGATATTAGCCAGTTCCATTCTCCTCTCTTGGCGGATTATTTCATCAAGGTCATTCATTTTCCATATTGTAGTGGATATGAGGCAAGGCGAGTCCTTCATTTTCAAGATTTCAACTTGGAAAGATTTTTTTATTATTTAAAATACAAATACATTTATTATGAAAAATCCGACCGATTTCGGTAAAACGGTGGAAATCTATTATGAAATGATATGTCCTCAACACAAGCCATCAGTTTTGGCGTCCCTCAGGGTTCAATTTGGGGGCCTCTGCTTTTTCATTTTACGAATCTTTGCACCTCGGAGATAGCTAGGGTAGTACAGGGTGATTTAAATCGAGTTGTACAATGGATGGAAAGTAACAGGATCATCCTTAATCAGAGTAAAACAAAATCAATGCTCTTTGGAAGTTGGCCGAATCTTGCCAAATCACCAAATTTTTGCATACAGTTATACGGAAAGACTTTAGAAAGAGTAGCTAAATTTAGCTATTTACGTGTTTTTTGGAGTCGCATCCGAGTTTCCGTTAGGTTTCGCGTTTCGGTCGATGTTAGATTGGATTTCGTGACGTGTTGACACTAAACATTGTAGGTATACCCTATCGATAGAGTGCCAACGAACAAATCATGCGTATTTTCCATAGGAATGGAATTATCTTTATTCAACGTTTGACAGCTTCTTTGGTCCCTTCCTTTTGCAAGGATTATTTTCTTCACTGTCAATAAAAAGATGTTATGCATGTATCAAGGTTCCGGAGAAGAGTCAGTTCTCAGACTCCTGTGGCTTTACAAACTTGCTATATTATAGTTTGAAGTGCCATGAGGGATCTTTTTTGAAAGAATGAAATCAGCTTTGCAGAGGGAAGGAATTGCTTATTTAGTGGGAAATAAGAATGATCGTTTCTCTTACCAGTTCAGCTACAAAATTACTGTCGGTTCGGTTTCACATTGTAGATAAATATTTGTGCATTTTAATGATTTAAACTTCCTTTCAAATTTCCTGGGGCTTTTTGTTACCCGATTGTTAGAATGATTCTCTGCGCTGTTTGAAATGTTTTCTAGGCCTGTGATGCACGGCACGTCGTTATTTTATTTTCATTTCATAGTACTTCATAACTCGGCCAGGTTTCGAAACAGATAGCGTTGTTTTTTTTTTCTTCTGTCGTTCGCTTTAGGCTTTTAATTCTTTTTTTTTTCTTATTTTTTGGTTCGCTGCTTAGATTTTTTCCCCAACATCAGATTTTCCAACAGAAGCGACTATATTCTTAGTATCAAGCTTTCCTTATCTCCTCGTGTAATCTGATCCTTTTTAGTGTGGTGAGAATTGCTTGTTTCACATGGAACATTTTTGTTGTTTTACAAGCTCCTCTTCGTTAAAACTTTACATTAATGGCCCCCAAAATTAAAACAATTGCTCAAGTACTCATTTTTCTTGATTACCGGGCCCAGGTTTAACAAATAAATTTAGTTAAATAAACACAGGAAGCGTGTGTTAATTTTTGTATTTTTAAAAGAGTTCCACATTCAACTTTTGGTACCGCCTTTTGATTGGTTGACAACTGTCAGACCATTGGTCTCAGGGGAATCTACATTACATCAGGTTTTGAAGTATGGCGTACGATCCTCGCCAAAATTCATTGTTTGAATTTTAAAGTCATCTTTTAAATTCGTACTTGAATTTTATATAAAATTTTACACTCTTCCTTAAGATTTCGCATCATTGGAAAACGTTTTAACACTTGTCTTTTATTTCTTAAACTCAACTCTTGTATTTGACCTTGCTCGCCGTATATTTTCAACTCGCTTCATCAAATTACACTTGCCAAGTCATATTTCAAACTCAACCTTGAAAATTTTCAACACGACTTCTGAATTTTCGTTCACGCTTCAGTGATCGTTGATCAAGACCATCTGTTGGGGGGTGGGTCGTGGGAAGCTCTGTAAAAACTTGCAAGAGGTGACAGGCCTCACATCTTCACCGGCGTGAAACCTTTGAAACCTTTTACATATTGCTCCATTGGGGAGACCTCTTTCAGGGGATCTTACAGTTTGAAATTTGAACGATGATATCGCTTCTATATAGCGGACCAAGATACGGCTCGGTACAGTTTATGTTCAGCAAGGGAAAATTGTGTAAGTGCAGCAGAACCTGTAAAAATAAATGTTCAACAGACAATTTATTCAGTTCGCGCGTATTCCTGTTGAATTTGTAGCCCGTTTATGAGATATGTCTACTCAAAAATATAATAATTTTTCCATAGCTGCCGTTATGTGAGAGTAACTGCTTTTAATATCTCCGTAAAGTTTAGGTTTACGCGATCTCAGAGAACAATGTTTAGCTGTACACAGCACGTAGTCTTTTTAAAAAATATATCCAGATCTGACACTGGTTTTGAGTATTTATCACGTCTAAGCATGATTTAAATACATTATGATGCATGATTTAAATACATTATGATGCTGTGTCCTTTGCTGTGTCCTTTCAACACCATTAGCATGTTGTTTTTTTACCAATCAATTGACTGGCTTCTTTGTGCCACTACATAATGTGTGTAGTAAAATATAAGTTTACAAGCAAGACCGGCGGTTTCGAATCTTACGATTCTCATCAGTTGCTATGTGGTGGGATGGTTGAGGTGAACTCTGAACCATTCCGTATTGCTTGATTTAGTAAGCGTTTATATATCCACCCTGGTTTTTAAATCTAGCAATTCGGAATGGTTCAGAGTTAACCTCAACCTTCCAACTACATAGCAACTGATGAGAATCGTAAGATTCGAAACCGCCGGTCTTGCTTGTAAAACTGACATTTCTTCAGAAAACTAACATGGAGGGCGATAGTGAAGACGCCACTTCTCAGATCCTGCTCAACATAGAAGCCGAAACCTCTCAGAGCCTGCTTAACACAGAATACGATCAACTGATCGGTGGAGGAGACGAAAATAGCAGCGACAGCGAGGACTATGGGCTGACAAGCTACCAACAACCTCCACCACAAGAACCACTAAGGAAGAACGAAGCAAAAAAGAAAGATTTAAAAAGGAAAGCAAGCGAAGTTCCAACCACCACAACAGCAAAGATAAAGAAAACAGAAGATTCCATAAAACTCCTGAAAAATCATTTGGAAAGGAACACTTGTCCGAAGCCACTTAGATACTCTGCACGGGCCAACATACCGGCAGATGAACAATTTAAAAAGGACATTAAGGCCATCAAACAGAAAGCCGAGCGCGGTTTTGTCGAAGCCCTAACTAAGTTTCACTACCGTCGGCTAGAAAAACAGAAACAGAAACTACATAAGGAAATGTCCTTGGCAAACGGTAAGGGCCGCAAGGACACCAAAAATGTAAACGTATCTACTACAGAGGATCGTAATGAAATCAAAGCTTTAGCTTTAAAACTAAAAGAGCAATACGAGTACCTTTTGTCAAAACTTAATAGTGACACAAAGAATAAAAATTGTGAAAAGTACTCACAAATGTCTGTTAAATGTGTGAACGACACCGTGGGTGGGTCAAACAAAATTACAGGGAAATCATTCTCTAGAAAAATACAAAGGAAAACTGCTACACGCAAAGAAAGGAGAAAAGAGTCAGTTATCAAACTACTAAAGGGGGAAAATATATTAAGAACCTCTCAAACAGAAAATTAACTGACGCGCAAATTAGCTTAATCTCTCGAGGTCTCAAATTTATACCAGTCAACAAATCTATTAACAGAAACAAAATACGACGACAGTTGCTACGAGATTTTGAAAATTTTGCAAGGCGAATGCGCCTTAAATATATGTTCCACGGAAAAAATAGGGAAGTTCACCCTTTCTACGTTAAATCTGACTGGAACCCACAGGTTGAACCATCAGTAGCCCTCGAGAGTTATCTGGAAGAAGTTAAATCACAACTCGCAGCGATAAAAATAACAAAGCCAAAAAATAACTTGTCACGTAAGGAACACGAAGCTTTAACAGAATTAATGCAAAACACAGACATCAACCTTAAAAAAGCGGACAAGGGGAGCACTACAGTAGTCATGAACAAAACCGACAAAATAAGAGAGGGTCAAATACAGATCGAAGACAAACATAACTACAGACCTCTCTCTGAACCCATGGTGAAAGAAACGCACAGCAAGGTCTTGCGCCTAATTACAGATCTTCACCGTGAAAATCATATTGATGACATGACAAGAAAATGGCTATCTCAAACACCTAATCCACCCAGAATACCAGAGTTCTACACTCTAACGAAAATTCACAAGCCAACCATTACAGGGAAAACACAAAGGTGAAAAAACGAACATTTCTTGTTTCGATGGACGTCACAAGTCTTTACACAAATATACCACAAAACGAGGGCATTGAAATTGTCTGCAAAGCATATGAAAACTTCTACAAAGACAACCCTCCTATTCCTACACATTACCTGAGGGAAATGCTTAGACTAATCCTCAAAGAAAATTCTTTCCAGTTCAATGGAAAACACTACTTCTGCTACTTACAAACCCATGGCACTGCAATGGGTACAGAGACAGCAGTTTCTTTTGCCAATATTTTCATGGCACATATTGAAACGACAATTCTAAGCAGAACCGTTTTTAAACCTACAGTTTGGAAACGCTACGTTGACGATATCTTTTCCCTATGGGACATCAGTAAACCAGACATCGAAGCCTTCATCGAACAAGCGAACTTACATCACCCAACTATCAAATTCACGGCCGAAATATCTGACACTGAGACTGTCTTTTTAGACACGATTGTATACAAAGGCACAAGATTCAAGGAAAAATCTATCCTTGATGTAAAGACACATTTTAAAAAAACGGAAACCTTCCAGTACACACATTTCACCTCTTGTCACCCGCCGAGTGTTAAAAAAGGATTTGTCAAAGGAGAAGCGTTGAGAATCCTACGAACAAACTCCTAAAAAACTACGTTTGAGGAAAATATTTCAAATTTCAAAATACGCTTGATTGACAGAGGCTACCCACAAACTATGATAGAAAACCTTCTATCAGATATAAAGTTCACAGAGAGGGAGTCTGCTCTCCTGGAACACAACAACAAAGAGGAAAAAGAAATATTGCCTTTCGTGACACAGTACCAGCCCTCAGTGTCTACTTTAAAAGAAGTTTTAATGAAAAACTGGAATCTTATACAAAACCAACCGTTACTTCGCCAAATTTTCAAAGAACCACCTATCATTTCCTACAAGAAAGGAAAATCCCTAAAGGACATGCTCGTTAGAGCTAAAATATAAAAGGTTTACGCAAGGTTTCACGCCGGTATAGATGTGCGGCCTATCACCCCTTGCATTTTCTCATGCTTTGCGCCTTTTGTACAAACATGGCGGCAGCGTTCGCACTTGCTGTTGTACAAGAAACTTTGGAGCGTTCAGATTCCTATCAGGACGGTGATTATAGCGGAATTTTGCTTCGATTGGAGTATTTAAATCGTATTATTATAAATTGTGGGGATTTACCCGGTTCTATCGTGGCTGGCATAGGATCCGCCATTACATGTTTCTCGAGCGCACAGAGATAGGTGGAAGGTGTTGACAGGCCAAACACGACTCATAAGCTCGTGATGGTGTGATACGTGACCTTATAGTTTTGCTCTAACGTGGATATCGCCCAGCGATTTTGCTCTTTTATATGAAATGATGCGAAGCTCGTTGTATATTTCTCTCAGTAGTGGTTGATCTTAAAGGGACAGTGTCCCGATTATGCGCACGCGAGAGCGTCATCTGTTTTTTCTTCAAAAGACAATAGAACTGTCAAATTGACTCGACAAGATTTCCTTCCGGACCGCACCGCCGACAGAGATTTGTTGTTTATTTTCTCAAGTAATATTTTAGACTTTCGAAGAAGTCTTTCGTCTTATATAAAAATTTGGCTCGCGGTTCGAAGACTCATCGCGATTTTATCGCTAGCTGGGCCGCCTCGCGACCCGAAAATCTCGTTCTGCTCGCTTTAAAAACATATTTTCTAATTTGAAACTCATGTCAGAGGTCAATCGCTCCAAGTCCAGTAATATCTGCCTGATTTGCTCGCGTTCTAGCCTCAAACGTTTGAAAGACATAAATAAAAATGCAATCTCAACGCTATGAATCACCACAAAGGTTAGTCAAGAATGATATTATGATTCATGTCACTAGTTTTTCAAAACGTGTAGCGCCTGTTTGTTCGATTTTGTCGGCCGTAGGGAGATTCATTTAAAAGTTTACTAACGCGTCGTTGCAAAACATTCTGCTTCACGAAGCTCCCCTCCACAAGATCTCCTCAGTCACATCAATGTCTCAACGGTTTCTTTCTTACAGTCTTTATTGTTGCTGTTTCATTTCTGCGTATTCCTTTCACAATTATCTGAGCTTGTATGGAAGCTAGCAGAAGAAATAAGCCTTCAATCGGCATCAAAGTGCTTCCAATCTTTTGGTCCTCCAGCCAACGGCAATAAAAGTAACGCCAAAAAATCCAGATTTTGCCCAAATAAAAACTTAACAGGAACAATATATCATTGATCTATAATCCTGAGAAGTTTTAGCGTCGTATTGAACCCGGCCAAGCGCGATGCAAACGGATTTTTCAAGATTCTCTTACTCTCCTCGCATCTTTTGATTTCGCGACATCCTGTCCAAAAATCAAAGTTTGGTGCATGCGCAGTAACGGGATACTGTTCCTTTAAGGAATGACAAGCATGGCGGACAACCAGGCACGATTGCGAAAAACTAAATCTTGTAATAAGAATACATCAGTTTAAAAGCAATCACAGCTAACCTAGAGAAACGTCTGGAAGAAGTAAATGAAATGTTGTACGACCTTAAAGAGGCAAATAATAAAACTGTTGAAACTTACACTCGTGTGGTCTCTGAGCCAGGGTCTAGTAATAAGAAGGACTACGGGGTTAAAAAGCGCAAATTTAAGAACAAAAAACACACAGAAAGACGAAAGAAAACCCGCAAAGATATTAGAGCTATGAAAACAGAATCCAATAGAAAATACATGAATCGACATAAAGAACGTCTCCAATCGAGAAGTTACAAACGATCAGGTAAATCTACTCTCTCGTGGATTAAAATTTGTCCCTTCGCCTATAACAAACGAAACCGCATTAAGAAAACAACTCCTTACGGACTTCAAAGATTTTGCTAGGAGAATGCGGCTCCAGTTTATATATCACGGCAAGGACGAAAACATCCACCCCTTCTACGTTAAGTCAAACTGGGAAACACCAGTTCAGCAGCCTGTCACCCTAGAAACCTATCTAGAAGAAATTAAAATACAACTTGAGCACACACCGATAACCAAAGCTATACCCAACCTATCGAAAAGCTATCACAGAGCTAAAAAATAAGTCTGAAATAAACGTCACGAAAGCGGATAAAGGTACTACCACAGTCATAATAAACAAACTAGATAAAACACAAGAGAGGCAGACCCTACTAGACGATGGAAACAACTACACACCCCTCGAAGACCCCATGGCAAGGACAACTTTCCAAAAAGTAAAAAAATAGTCGAAGAACAACATCAGGGAAGTTTTATTGACGAAATGACTGTTAAATGGTTATCACAGACACCTAACCCACCCAGAATACCTGAGATTCATAAGCTAACTCCTGTTGGCCGACCTATAGTGGCAGGAAACGACGGACCCACCGAACGAATATCATCATTCGCTGATGGGCTACTTCAGCCTATAGCTAAGTCACAAAAGTCCTATCTTAAGGACACAACTGACTTTGTTAACTTCATAGAAAGGGGAAACCTTCCAGAGGACGCTTTCCTAGTCTCCTTAGACGTTGCTAGCGCTAGCCTGTACACAAAGAATATCCCAAAGGAACAGGGAATGGACATAGTATGTAAAGCATTTCAGACTTTCTACGGGAAAAACACCCCTATCCCCACCCAATCCCTCAGAAGAATCCTCAAACTTATTCTTCAAGAGTTCTTCAAACACACGGAACCGCAATTGGTACAAAGATGGCAGTCGCCTTTGCCAACATCTTTATGTCGGTGGTAGAGACAGAAATACTGAACTTCAGCAAAACTAAACCTCTTGAGTGGAAAAGATACATTGACGATATTTTCTCACTGTGGAGAACTGAGAGAAAGGAGATAGATGAATTCATTGCTCTTGCAAACAGGCTTCACCTTCAATTAAATTTACGGCTGAAATGTCTGATAAAGAGATTAACTTTCTGGATACAACTGTTTACAAAGGCGAGCGATTTCACAACCAAGGAATCCTTGACATCCGCACACATTTTAAACCTACAGAGACTTTTTAATACACGCATTTCTCTTCCTGTAACCCTCACAGGGTCAGAAAAGGTCTCATAAAGGGCGAAGCCCTTAGACTTCTGAGAACTGACTCCTCAGCTAAATCCTTCCATGGGAACATCTACAACTTCAAAAAACGCCTTCGCGCTAGAGGTTACCCTCACAATCTCATAGAAAAAAATCACCTCTGAGGTTAAATTTACCGAACGGATGTTAGCTTACAAAAGAACAATGAAGTGCGAAAGAAAATTCTGCCTTTCTGCACCCTGCTTTGCCGAACCTTAAAAACATTTTAATGAGCAAATGGCACTTAATTCAAGATCAACCACTACTGAGAGAAATATACAACGAGCCTCCCATCATTTCATATAAAAGAGCAAAATCGCTGGGAGATATCCTCGTTAGAGCAAAACTATAAGTTTACGTATCCCTTGGGGGGAGTGGGCTACTCCCTTACAAGAGGCTAACGGGGATGTGCCACTGGATGGGGTCGCATTTTCACGACTGGAGTGACTATAATGAGGTCGCATTTGCAATAAAGTTACTAGAATGGGGTCGCAGATTTTCGGATTTTGGGGGTAAGTGAGGATTCAAAATGGGGAGATTCTCGAAAGTTGTTGTTTATTAAATCTAACAATAAGCTCGCGTTGACCGCATTGCATTCTGCGCCTTGAAACCACATCGATAAAGTAGATGCATAAATAGAACGTGACTTGGCGAAAATTACATTTTCCAAAGGGTGACTAAGATAAGAGTCTATAATTGGCCAAAAAAATAGACTACAATGTAGGGGCTCTGAGAGACCAGCGGCACATACCCAGCAAACATTATACCCCCCCCCCCCCCCGACACGTATCACACTATCACGAGCTTATAGGTCATGTTTGTCCACAGATGGTATTGATCAACGATCACTGAAGCGTGAACGAAAATTCAGAAGTCGTGTTGAATTTTCAAGGTCGAGTTTGAAATATGACTCGGCAAGTGTAATTTGATGAAGCGAGTTGAAAATATACGGCGAGCAAGGTCAAATAAAAGAGTTGAGTTTAAAAAATAAAAGACGAGTGTGAAAACGTTTTCCAATGATGCGAAATCTGAAGGAAGAGTGCAAAATTTTATAGTCGGCTATAAAATACGTATGTGTAATCAAATGGTGACGAGTGAAATTAGGGAATAATTTCACGCGCCTCTTTTTCCAAATCCTTATAATTTCACTCGCCTAAAGGCTGGGGAAGTTATAAGGATTTGGACAAAACGCAAGTGAAATTATCCCTAATTTCACGAGTATACCATTTGATTACCTATTAATATCATGGGTGACGAATTACTTTAGCAATCGAGGGTTTTTGACTTGTTTATCCTGGATCAATCGATCGTGAACTCCACCCTCTCAAACGTTTAGAGCTGAAATTTATAAGTTTTCAAAATTTTTTGACCACATACCTCTAAGAATCCTTCTTGGTGTGCTCTTTCTTGTGTTCAGGTTTTCTAAAGCGTCTTTTTATGCCCTGGCATCTTCATTCATGACATTTTAAAACTTCGTCGCCATCTTGAAACAGGGACGTAAGGCAGGTTGCCATGACAATTTAGTAATTTCACATGTGAAATTACAAATTAACGCTGAAATTTCGCGCCAAAATTAAGGAGTAATTCGTCACCAATGATATTAAAGTAGAAATTTAAATGATGAATTTAAAGTTCAAACAATGAATTTTGGCGGGGATCGTACGCTGTATTGAAGCTCGATCGATAATTTTTCTGCCTATGGCAAAGTCTTGCACGGCTCTATTCTGCTGCCGCCTCGTCATCCGCGCGTCTTCGCGCGGATGGCTCGTCGGCAATTAAAGCTTAGGATATATAGTATAATCTGTATAATGTAATTCTACTCACTTCCTTGTAGAAATAGAGCGAATTGATTTGGTGTGCACGACTTGTTTCGCATCACTGCATTTTCTATATATAACCGGAAGCGTCAAAGGTTAACCGGGAATTGATATACAAATTCCCCAGTTGTGGCTGCTAGAATGGGGTTGCAACGGCCTGAAATGTTTCTCACGAGGATTGAGAAGTGTGAAAGAAGGAGGAATTGGTGCTAGAAAAGCAGCAGAAACGTGCACGTGGGGACTGAGCGTGAGCGGAGTTTCATCATTTGTGTTCCTTCCCCTTTTATTAAATTATTTCCCAGTATACAATTTTGATTCAAATTTCTTGCGTTACATTAGACAAATGTCCGGATGTTGTGACAAATTTCATTTTTACCGGATGTGACTCCATTAACCTAGCGTGAGTCTATCTTTTTGTCGAGGTTCTATGTCGAGGGCGAGGGTAACATTTTTTTTTCCAATTTTTTTTTTTGGAATGATCGATGCAATCAATGTCATTCAAACAAATAAGAAGAATTTAAAAAACAAATGGCGCGTGAACATCTTCTAGTTGTTGGGTGGGTAAGGGGGGGAGAGGTGGAATAGAGAAAAGCTCCGGGACATCCCAATTTGTTTTCGAAGAATCACATTTATAACACCCCGGAAACCCATACCACGAACAGAACACGTTACTTGAAAAGACTGATTTTTTAAAAAATGTTGTAAACAAAATTTAAAATGTCGTAAAACAAGAATGAGTGCGTTGAATTATGAATTTCTAGTCCAACCAACAAGAATGGAAGGAAAAAACTCTTATTGCGTTGTAAAATGTGTCATAAACGAACAATGCAATCGTTGGAGTCTATCTTTTTGCAGAGCTATTAAAATGCGGGAACTCGCATGGAAATCGCCACCCACTAACGCAGAGGTTTAAAATAGAATAATTCCTGGTAGCGACTTTCGGTGAGGTGAACATCGGCATTTGCCGACGCTTGCCCATTAAAATACAATATATCTTTCTAGGCCACAATCGGTCATATTTATTGGTAAACGTGGACATGGTGGACGTGAATAGGAAAAAAAAAAACAGACGTACGGCCATGTCTCCCATTGATCCAATTAATTATTTTACATTTGACACATTTCTACTAAAGATCTGTTGTTTTGCCAAGACATGAATAGGAAAAAACGGAGTACTGCGATAATGCCGTTTATCTTGAACCGTGAATACAAGTTTTTTATTCCCGAAAAAAAATCGACTGTGTTGCAAATTCTGTTTAACTGTTTGAAATGTTACAATGTCACACAAGGCCATTTCTGTACAATTTTTCGGTCGGTCGGGCAAGAAAAAATGGCATTGGGTTAGTGGAGTGATTTTTGGTTCTGTTTTGAGGATATTTTCCCTGGTATTTCAATTCAAGCTTTCAATTCAAGTGATCTATTTTTCCGTGGTTTCTGATGTAAATTTACGACTTTTAACATCATGCAAGAAACTGGACAGTGTATTCCAAGTCTGTCTTTTGCGGAATTTTTTTTCTTTAAATATTCATATAGTGTACACTCTTTTTTTCTTTTTTTGAAAGTTCGCATAATCGGTCTGCTTCGATCTGATCGCTGTTCGTGAATAAAAGCTCCCCTTTTCGTGCAAAATAGGAAATAATCGCTGAAGCCGTTGTGAAGAAAGTTTTTGTGAAGATACCTCTGATTTCTGTTTGAAATGCACACTAGGGATAAAGATGTGTACAAAATTAGTTTCGCCCCATGACTTCCTATTGTCCCAGTGCCGCCATCAACTGCGCCGATAATTGTCGGTTTTGCGTTCCTTTTGTGTTTCAGGATGTTTCAAATTTCTGCAGTGATACACTTTTTAAGCTGCAGAACATAACGTTGGTAATTAAAGGAGTTTATTATTGCGGCGCGACTCGGGCGATAGCATCAACCATCTAAATTCCCCAACTACGCCCCCTGACACAAATAAAACCAATTCGCTTTTTGGCACGAAGAGAAGTTTATTTAGGATACGAACAAAAGTAAACAACAGCCAACGATATGCCTAATAAACCTCTCTGCTACCCTATAACATCAAATGAAATCCCCCAGGGTGGGTGGGTGGGAAGAAGAAACGAAATAGTACGGTGCAAAACTCTGGTATACGCTGGAGGTAAAAACTGACTCGAAATGAAACACGAAACTCCTATCACCTGATACTAAAGGGTGTGTGTTGCGCAATTAATCCCTTTGAACAAGTGCTTGTCCAAAGGGGGCAAATTATCACTCTAGCTACGCAACTACGTACCTAGGTCCAATTTCCGGTGTCGGTGATTATCGATGACTTGTATTTTAAAATTTCATGGCGAGTTTCTACTTCATTGAAAGCACGACAATTCGGTCGCATACAGTGGGATAGCTTAAAAAAAGAATCGGTGAAATATCCATATTCAAACTACCCCACTGAACAGCCAAGCAAGGCAGAGAAGAGGCAGACGTGACTGAAATATAAGCCGCGAAACAGGGGCACCCAACCACGGTTACCTCCTAAATGCATTGAAAACACTTTTTCGCTTATCCAGAGTACTTTCAAATCTCTAGAAATGCATTCTAAGCGGCGCTATAAAAGTTGTATCTGTTCGGTCGTCCTAAGGCAACTTGAATCTTTTCGAAATCAGTTAGGGCCTCAGTATTATTCTCCCGAAAATTTTAGATGCAATTTTAGGTTTTACGAAAGTGAAAATTTTTCTGATTCCTCTCTCCATCGCATTTTCTCATCCGAAAATTTTAGATTTCCTTTTTCTACGAAAAATAGGCTAAGTTGGGGACTGAAATGTGGAAAACTAAACTTTAGAAAATCGTAGGGAATTAATTAGATAAGCTACGAAAACTGTACATGAATGGAACGGCCATCTAGAAATTTTTAGCCTTCCTCAAGTAACAGAAAATTGTAGGCAATTTTTGCTTCTCCGAACAGATATTTTACAGAAAACAGTCGTTCGGTGCCCCTGCCTAAGCTCTGACATTTTTTTTAGGCAAAAACTGTCTACCTTCACAGGAAGGGAAAAGGTTCTTTACTTTTAAGCGAATTAATTAAACAACAACAACAACAACAACAACATCACATTTTCTTTATGGATGTCCCGGAGCTTTTCTCTACCCCCCACCCAACAACTAGAAGCTGTTCACGCGCCATTTGTTTTTTAAATTCTTCGTATTTGTTTTAATGACATTGATTGCATCGATTATTACCTTTTCCAAAAAAAAATTTTGGAAAAAAAAATGTTACCCTCGACCCTCGACATGGTACCCTCGCCCTCGACATGGAACCCTCGACCCTCGACAAAAAGATAGACTCACCTAGCGCTAGGTTTACCTCTTCACTCTTAACTGAGATTTTGAAATCGGAGAAAACAAACAAATAATGTGTTGGAAAATTACCTTTTTGTGATCGATCGGAGAAAAGACTTGTATCAGCAGGAATCATTCATAGTAAAAGGCTTGTTTAAAAGGTGATTTTAAACGAGTGAATTGTTTGTACCTCACAAATTCGGTACAAAAGTACTACCGAGACCATGACCGTGACTGCGGAGTTCTACTGGTTATTATACAACGAGTGAAGGGAAATATGAGGAACGGCGAGGAAAAGGAATACACGCGGCACAACTGTAGGGACGAACAGCTACTAGAGAAAGAGATACACGAGGAAATACACAAACTCGAGAACTTTCTGGACGAAACAAACGAGCTGATTAAACTAAGGGATCACACAGAAATGGATATTGCTAACAGACAAGCTGAGAAAATCGTAGGCAAGTAGAGAATTGAAAATACATCATGGTGTATCCGCTCGATCGGCGAGAAGGACGTGAAAGCCAGGTATTCCACATTTCATGTGGACAAAGAAAGGCTTACGAAGTTCTTAAACAACAGACAAGAGGAAATAGACGAGTAAACGAAAAGAAAACGATTAGAAGCCAAACAAGAACAATATGGAGAAGAGGAGCGCCGTTTAACTGAGTTGCTTCTCGACAAGAAGATCACGAGCGAGGTATGTGGCCGGAGAAAATTGATGCACAGTTAGAGACGACGCAAAAACAGCTGGGACTGGAGAAGGAAACCTGTTCAACCACAGCAAAACTGCCCAAATTGATAATAACACCGTCCAAGGGAACGCCCACCCACTGGGTGAGATTCGAGAATATGTTTGTCACACAAGTCCAAAACAAATCGATCAGCGCAGAAGAGAAATTCGGCTTTCTGTTGGACATGGTCAATCCAAACGTACAAGCAAAGATAGCCAACCTAAAGCCTGGTGAAATTGGCTACACGATAGCCTGGAAAAGACTGAAATCCAAGAGTGGCCAGAGCAAACTTGTTGTGAACACGCACGTAGAAGGATCCAAATATATGAAGATTCAGGAATTTTACGAGAGCGTGAGCAGATTTTACGATGCGTTTCTGACAGTGGGCGAAGCCGACATGTTTCGGGGCCTCGCGATGTCCACTCTCAACAAACTACTGCAAGTGAGGCCCGATATTGTGCCAACCGACGAAAATTGGGAGAACTGGGATATTGAGGCCATGATAAACAACCTTCAGCAGTTGTTTAGAAGGCACAAAGTGGATGATGCACCCAAAGGCAGTGGAGCTGTACAATCGAAAAGGGAGAAGTGGTATAGTGGAGAGAGAAAGTACCCTGTCTGCATCTTTTGTGAAGGAAAGCACTGGGCAGACGCGTGTGAGATCGTTAAAACAATAGAAGCAAGGAGGCAGTTTTTCCAGGAAACGGAATTTGTTAACTGTGTCTGCACAGGACAATGAGGAAAATTCTGTCGCAGTCGTTGTTGTTATAAATGCAAGAGCAAGCACTACACCAATCTCTGTAAAAGACATAGAGGAAACGACACAGAAATTCCGCAAAGTTAAATGGCTACACCCTTTCCTTCCAAAAGAAGTCACTGCCGGCAATAGTCTCATTGAAACTCCAAGGGATCACATTCTGGGAGAATCTAGACACAGGATAGGGGAGGAACTTTATCTCACAGGAAACGAATAACAGACTAGGATTAAAACCAGTACGTCACGAGTCATGCCAAATCGTTACGGTGAATGGAACAAAGAAACAGTCTTAGAGGGTTTTTGCGTGGCCATAGTTCCTGTTGACGATGAAGTGAGTGAGAAAATAGAGATTACCGGGAGCATACTTGCAGATTTCACCATTATAAAGACACCGACTCTGATGGAGCTAAAGGTGAAGTATGAGCACTTGCGTGGAAAAATGTTTTACAGAACCTCAAGTGAAGAGTACCCAAATCATCTCATACTCGTAGACTCCACCTTCTGCAAAATCCCAACAGAGCGGGTGTCCAAAAGTCTACCGGAGGACCCAGTCGTTGAGGGATCCACATTTGGTTGGGTTGTTCATGGCGGAAAGCAGACAGCACATGCATGTACACCAAGAAGACAAGCGACTACGAGAAACTGTACTCCCTTAACGTTTTAGGACTAGAGGACCGAGGGGAGAACGATCAGCTGGATGTGTCCTCTGAATTTCGAGAAAACATTGTTAAGAGAAGTGACGGGCGATGCGAAGTAGGTGTCCCGTGGGTTTCGGGTACCGAGCTGTCCAATACAAACGAGGTGCAAGCAGAGAACGTCTTGAAAAGACTCAGGAGAAATAAAGACCTGAAAGTCGAGTATGAGAAGATAATACACGAGCAACTAGAACAGGGCATAGTCGAGAAAGTACCCGAGCAGCCCACAGGTTCCTGCGTCTTCTACATGAATCATAAACAAGTGATGAGAAAGAGGCCACAACGACAAAAGTAAGGATCGTTTTCGATGCCAGTGCTAAGCCCCATCCTCTCCCGCCGTTGCAACCTCTGTTATGGGACATCAAGATTCGAGCACGAGTGTCAACTCATGTGGGATTGCGAAGTTCATACTGAACAAGTGGGAGTCCGACGTCCAAGAGGTTATCGAAGAACCTAATTCGAGCAAGATACTTGGTCTCATTTGGGACAAAAGAGAAGGTATACAGTCGAGATTCAAGTAAAGACGAACGTAGACAGTTCAGTAACGGAACTATCTATTCTGAGTCAGCTGAGCTCTATTTATGACCAGCTGGGGGTAATTTCGCCGACTATGGTGAGGGGAAACGTATTTACAAAGAGGCGTGTGATGAAAAGACTGGCTGGAATTCGGAAGTGAGCAGTGCCACAAGGCGAGATTGGCTAAAGTGGGGCAATCAGCTCAAGAACGTCAAAGTGCGTAGAAGCATAGTTAAAGAAATGAGTAAGATAAACCGAGTACAACTTCACGTTTTTGCTAATGCCAGTAAAACAGCGTGTTCAGGGAGAACTGCTGCAGTCGTGAAACACTCCAGAGGCTTTGTTAAGGGGCTGCTTACTTCCAAGTCTAGGATTTCGAAGCAAAACAAGACTATCACAAGGCCGGAGCTGGTGAGCGGGCAAATGGCCGCGAATTGTACTGTACTAGATCTGTAATACCGGAAAAGCGTGGAAAGTTTTCATTTCCAACCGAGTGAGAAAGATTGTAGAGATCACACAGGAGACGGGAATCGTTTGGAGACATTGTCCAACAGATAAGAACCTGGCAGACTTAGAAAGCCGCGGTGCGTCAATCGATAAGATGCAGACGGGACAGTGGTTGACAAACAAAAAAGAATGGCTCGTACAACCAAAGTTGGAGAGGACGCAGAGTGAAGCGAAGAACACAAAGCGGAAAAATAAAAGGTGCTGTTTTCTGAAGAAAAAGAACCTGACCAGTGGGACGCACTTCTGGACAGAAGCACGCTTAAGAGAGATTCCGCGTCACTGCAAGGACTCTACGATTCGTTCACAACTCACTCTTCAAGAGACGTAAAACTAAAAAGAGGTCTGGTCCGCTTACCACAAAGGAGATTAATAATGCAAGAAACCAATGGATAACAAAGGCACAGACAGTAGTGAACACTACCCTCGAAAATCCAGGCTGGAAATTAAGGACAGAAGAACGTACCGATGTCCTCAAGTGTCCTGGTAGAATTTCTGGTTACCAACCGATATACATTGCAGGGGGAGAGTTCGCCAACAAGCTTACACGCCATGTCCACGAAGACATAAAACACCTTGGCGTCGCAAACATCATGCCAACTGTAAGAGAAGGTTACTGGATACCACACCTGCGAGCTCCGGTGAAGAAGGTGATAAATGACTGCAAGGTGTGCAAGGTGTTCAGTGCACAACGGTATGGACCTGCGGCAACGGCTCCTTTGCCGTTGAACTTTGTATGGTCATTGGAAATCAAGGGAACTGCGATGGTTCGTACCGCACCTATGGCTCAGGAACCGGATTTAAGAAAGTACTACTCGACGCGCCGCACAGGAAGCCCGATTGAGGTTGCAGCCGTTATCACAAGACGAGGATTGAGATGCAGACTACTGACGATTTCTGTGATTCTGTTTCTACTGCTTAGCTGTGGCATTGATGTGCGGACTGGATGTCTTGTTCATTCCTTTCATTGCGAATTAACATTTCAGGAAGAGTCGTTGTCACTAAAATCAAATCGCTTTAATTTTAGTGAAATTTTAGCGGAAGTTTAGTGACAAATTTCATTTTAACCGGATGTGACTCTATTAACTTTGTGTTGGTTTTTCTTTTTATTTGATTGACATTTTGAAATCGGAGAAAGCAAAGAAAGTTACCTTTTTGCGATAGTTCGGAGAAAAGACTTGTATCAGGAATCATTCATAGTGTAAAGGACAAGACATAAGAACAATACCTTTCATTGACTTCGTGATTTGTTTACCTGATTTTCTATTGGTTTTGTAATGAGATATTTCGGCGTCCCCACGCGGGTATAAAAGCGCGCGTTAGCGTCCTTTTGGTCAGGAAAAGTCAAGTAGGATTCGCGTCGTAACATCGTTTTGTGGTTTGTTTTAACCTTTGGTACAAGCGGGACCGATATGTAAGTGATTTCTTTTGTTATTTCTTTTGTTTAGTTTCGTTCTTTAGTTTGTGGGCAAAAGTACACGAATGTTACTGTACAAGTATACAGATTTAAGCTTAATTGATTTATAATTGTTTCATGACCGAAAAGCGGATTTGAACGCCTGTTAGAGCAACGCCCACACTTTCGCTTTATAGTACAAGGATTAAGATCAGATTTATGGAATTATTGTCTAATTTAAGTTTATGTAGCCTTTAATTAGACTTTACCGTCTTGTTATCGATCTAATCGTCAAAGAATCGCTTTATTACCGTTTTCAAGCTTTAGTTTATTGATTACGCGTTATTTGTCTTAGTATCGCCCTTTCGCCAAAATTGATAGAGATTTTTGTATTGTTATTTCAGTTTACGGTCAATCTTTGGTCAATAGATTTTGGAATTTGGAATTAAATCACCGTTAACCGTCACCTTTGGTTTTCCGTGGTTTTCCTGTTTTGCCGACCCGTAAAATAGTCCCTAACCTAACCTGCTGCGACACACCCCTCGAAGTTTCGATTCTCGTTTGTTTGTTTGTTTGGGTCGTCGCCAGCCACAGTAAAACATCGCCAGTCTTGTTTGCCGATGGTTATGAACATTTGTTGAACATTGCTTGAAGTTTTGAAACTTTATTTGATGGCCTTATGAGTGTCTTTAGCGTCGCATACCTTCGTAACCATACGCCGACACCTAACCAAGATAATGCGCCAAAACAAACACATCCGGCGTCAAACAGCGTAACAAGCGTCACATCTTCCATTTCGAAAACTGAAGCTCCTCGTACAAGAAAAATGACGGGAAAAGGAAAAGCTTACCAATTAGGGATTAAATAAGCTAACCGTGATTGTGCGCTTGCGAAACTGAATAAGGAGATAGAGAAGATCAATATAATGCGTGACTTACCTGAGACAACAATTGAACAATTAGCCTCAGAGAGGGATTATTTAGATCGCTTGAAAGATGAGTTTAATGACGCGCAAAAGGCATACGATGACTTGCTGGAATCGCCAGAAGAAAAGGACGCCTCGTACCAGTGGTTTGATATTCGCGATCGAGAGTTTACAGAATGTAGGATAAGAATCTGCGAGCGCATTCAGGCAATGAAGAAAATATCTACTCGACCTCCATCCGAGAAATCCAGGCACAGTAGGAAGTCGTCTGTCAGGTCTTCTCGGTCTTCCTCGTCTCGTCGAATTTCTCTTGCCTTAGTCGATGCAGCCGCTAAAGCAGCGAAGTTACGAGCGGAAATGGAACTTTTCGATAAAGAAAGAGAAATAAGGCGCTTGGAACTTGAAAAGGAAATAGCGATTGCGAATGCCGAAGAGGATGCAATTAAAAGAATAATAGATGAAGACAAATTATCTATTAAGGAAGAAAACAAAAGCGTGAATCAAGATATCGATCTAGGCACGGGTGCCGAAAAGTTTATTAAAAATGAGAGAGATTTTCCTATGGACCCGAACGTTCCTCCCTTCGTCCCAAGTAACTTACCTGAGTCTCCCGAGATTCTGCTACCAGAACCGTTTTTCTCTTCCTCGCAGTACGTTAGTCCAGATATCAGCGCTACCATGCGCGAAATAGTTAACCTCCAAGCAAAACAAGCAGAGTTAAGTTCGATGATCATAAATCAGCAGAGGACTACCCACCTTCCAGTAAAGGAGCCGCCCATCTTTTCTGGAGATCCATTTGAGTATCCAGCGTTTATAACTGCCTTTGACTCCATCATTTCCGCTAATGTGCCCTCGGACAGAGATCGTCTCTTCTTCCCAAACAAGTACACTAAAGATAAGGCGAACGAAGTTGTGAAAGGATTTCTAGCTATGGGCTCGAACAGCGCTTACAAAGAAGCCCGGAAATTGCTTGACCACCGCTTTGGCAATCCAGTGCATGTAGCAGAAGCGTATAAGTCTAGCCTTAGAAAATGGCCGAAAATCAGTGACGGAAATAGTAGTGGTCTCCAGGAGTTCTCTGACTTTCTTGTGCGATGTGAAGAAGCGATGAAAACAATGAATTCTATGGTAGATCTTGACTCAACACAAACACTCCTTCAAATCAGTGCTAAGCTTCCTTCCTATTCTGGCGTTAAGTGGTGTAGGCAAGCCCATGAAGCACAAACGAAAACAAAGAAGATTATCACCTTTAGCGACTTCGTAAAGTTCGTTAAGGAAGAAGCAGAACTAGCAAACGACCCTATTTTCTCACCAGACGCGCTAAAGAAAGAAAGAAAGAAGACTGTGACAGCAAACCAATCCAGGTTCGGACGGAAAATTAGACCAAAGAGCAAAGGCGTCGACGGAGCTAGCGGGACGTCCCTTGCGACCGGAGGCTTACCCCTAGAATCAAAAATTGAAAGTGAGAAATCGTACCAGCCCTGTCCTCTCTGCGAAGGCCAGCACTCACTCGTTAAATGCAGCAGTTTCTTGAAGAAGTCAGTAGACCAGCGTAGTGATGTCATTCGTGAAAAGGGACTTTGTTACGGCTGCTTTAAAAGGGGTCACATGTCAGCGAGTTGTCGTGACAGATTCACTTGTGAAGAGTGCGGAAGGCGCCATCACACACTCCTCCACGGAGTAAAACCCAAATCCAGCAACCCACAGCCAGACACGAAAGCAAAATCGAGCGTTCATCAACCGAGGAGGAAAGAGCCTCAAAAGGATGCCAGTAGTGAAAGCAAGCCAGCTCCCGAACCATCTAATTCAAACGCGATTAGCGCGGCACACCGCTCAGTCCCAGGCAACGCAAGCTTAATCACCAATTGTCGAATAGTCTTGGTCGATCTGTTTCACAAGGCTAATCCCGAAAAGCAAATAAAGGTTTACGCACTCTTAGACGATGCAAGTGACACGACCTTCGTTACCACCCAAGTGCAAGAGAAACTCGGCATAGAGGGTGTCCAGACCAGTTTGAACCTTAGTACCATGCTTGGTCGTGAAGTGTTAGAAGTAGAAAGAATCGATGGTCTAATGGTACAAAGACTTGATGGACGTGTCCAAGTTGAGCTACCGAAGGCGTACGCTAGAGAAAGCATTCCATCAAGACGAGACCAAATCCCCACACCGGAGGTTGCGGATAAGTGGCCACACCTTCAGAAAATACGCGATAAGATCCCGCCCTATGAAAGGGACGCAGAAATTGGCTTGTTGATTGGTTGTAACTGTCCCAAGGCAATTAAACCAAAGGAGGTTATACATGGCACGAGTGAAGATCCTTATGCAGTTCGCACTTTGTTAGGATGGTCTATCGTGGGGCTTATGGTATTCGACGAAACGAAACGAAACGAAACGAAACAATCGGTATTCGACGAAACGAAACGAAACGAAACAATTAGTATTCGACGAAACGAAACGAAACGAAACGAAACAAGTACTGTAATTCGGCTAATACTGTAATTCTGTAATTCTGTAACTTGTAAAAGCGCAGATGTCCCAAGCTCACGTTACGAGTTTGTTATATATGTGAATTAACTTTCTCACAAGAGAGTCGGTGTCGCATTACAAACAACCGTTGAGACTTAAATACAATACTGAGATCTCCGAACGCTAAATATCATTATTCTTACTTATTTTTCTATAAAATAAATAGAGGACACTTACCTTTGATGTATTCCTGTGTTTTTTGGTTTGAAATCGGCGATTTGGTCGTTTTTTTGGCTGTTATTGTTTGACCCCTGTCACTCTCTTCATAATACGAAGTAAAACTAAAGGCAGCACAGAAAAACAGCCGGCGGTCCGGACCTTGTCTATTCAAAGGTGGTTTGCGGCCCCAAAAACACATCGAATGGCAGATTTTTTCGACCAGAGGCAAACTTCTATCATCGTTACGCCGCAATAAACGTTCAAAAGCGACGCATGTCGCTGGAACATTTCCTCGAGCCATGTCCAAAATACCTCCTGTCTCCGGACACTGTGATACGGCAACTGGACACGGCGTTGGTCCGAGGACAATTTCCCTCGACCGAGGGTGGCTCAGTCAAATTAACTGAAATTTCATTTCAAGATTTTTAGTTCGTTTTCACGTGAGAATGATCATTCTTTAGGTTTATAATTTTAACGGGTAAAACTGTTATTGATATCCAAACTACAACAACAACAGAAAACGTTTGTTGCGGGTTTTCTTTGTTGACTGAGCCACCCTCGGTCGAGGGAAATTTGACATCGGACCAACGCCGTGTCCAGTTGCCGTATCACAGTGTCTGGACAAAGAAGGTACCATAAATCCTCTAGTAAGCCCCCGGGGGGGGGCTTATTTATTTCAAGCCCATTTGAGGCGGAGGGAGGCTTAATAGAGACGGGGGGCTTATTTGAGAGGAGGGGCTTATTTAATTTAAAAACGACGATGGCATCAGTTCTCCATAAAGAACTAGAATACAAAGTGCAAAAGCTCAAGTACATGACGTTTTAGGTCATGCAGCCAAGTACTACGATCAAATCCGATCTTCCATTTGGTACATAAACCATCCCGGATCAGTCCACACGAATTTTTACGGTCGTGATTAATTAATACAGTGTATCATTTATTAGTGAAGAATAAATAGAGGAGGGGAGGGGGGCTTAATAGAGAGGGGGGCTTATTAACTTTCTTCCCCCGAAAAGGGGGGGCTTATTAGAGGGAGGGGGCTTATTTGAGATAGGGAGGGGGGCTTAATAGAGGATTTACAGTATTTCGGGCATGGCTCGAGGAAATTTTCATTACCATGCGACATGCGTAAGAGTTACTTGCTAGCCAAGTAACTTGCTAGCTACTTGCGACATGCGTAAGAGTTACTTGCTAGCCGAAAAGTCGCAGTGTACGATGACTGAAAGTACAACATGCAACTTAACATTTTTTTAAACAGTTTCTCGCGGGTGTATACCTGTTTTTTCCTTTCCTGAAACTCACATTATTGACATTTTAATTCAAAAAACCCTCACTGGCAACTAAATGACAAATAAGTAGATCGAAGATGAACGATGAGGTGAAAAAACAAACAAAGAAAACAAACGTGTTGAACTTATCAACAGAACAAAGCAAACACCCTCAGAGTAACGCCTTATGGCCCACGGCTACTTAAGTTTCTTATAGCTTGCCAGTTTCGGTGTATTAGTGTTAGAGTTACAGTTCGATACAGTTGTTATTATCGTTGTTGTTTTTGAGACGTCGGTTTTAGCTATAAAGGGTGGTAAGGAGCGAACCCCAGCTTACACATAAAAACGTTTTCATTATTGATTGATTTCAAAGTTCAAGTTAGCGTACATTAGAACCCAGGATTTGAACAAATAGCTACAAGTTACTTATTTCCAGGAAGCTGAAATATTTATTCATTAGGTGATTCTGGAACTGATTAAACATGTAATGATTATATATAGTAAATGTGTGTTTTATCTCTCTTTTTTTCGATGAGGAGAATGCTGATCATACCCTTGGCTTAACTACTGCGAAGACAAAAGAGATTTTTCGATTGCTGCATAAAAAAGAAATAATAATACTAATAATTAACTAATTTCATGAGAAAGGCGCGCAGTTTTCTTAAAATATCTGGCAAGAGTAGTAGCCAGCAGTAGGTTACGAGTCTTCTTTCCCTTCTTGGTTTGCTTGTTCTGACAGGGCACTATTCACCCTGACTATTTCAGAACAAGGCCAGTCATGTAAAGAATTTGAGAGCATTTTTTCATCATTTACCAACTAAACCCCCGGCGTTGGTATTTAGCGAAGCAAGAAGACTATCGTGACCAAAATTACGTATATTTACCCCGTCTGACACAGCAATGTTCGCTTTATGATAACAGCTGTGATAAGGCCGTTTATGATAAGAATTTGAGATCATTGTTTAGTCAACTACCAACTGAGCCCCCTTTAATATTTCGTGAAACAAAAAGAAGAAGAAGAATTGTTTAGGAGCTGAGTATTTTCCCCGTTTGATGTAGCAATGTCTCCTTTATCTGACAGGGCATATTTTATGAAAAGAATTTGAGATCTTCGTCAATTACTGAGCCTCAGGCGTTGGTATTTAGCGAAACAAAACTGCTATCGTGTCCAAAGTGTTAGGAGCTGCAGAAGAACAATTACCACTTTTTTCTAGGGTCAAAGATTGTTTCGTTTCGTCGAATACCAATTGTTTCGTTTCGTTTCGTTTCGTCGAATACCGATTGTTTCGTTTCGTTTCGTTTCGTTTCGTCGAATACCATAAGCCCTATCGTGGGACCTGTCGCGACCTCAAACAGCTCTTTAGAAGACCACGACCTGAATTCCACATGCCATCGCATCCTAGCGAGAGAGAGAGTACCCGGAGATTGTGAGGGCCGATTGAGTTTCGTGCTTAAAGGAAAAACAAAGGAGTTGATAAATCCGACTGCGATTCATCAGATGTTCGAACTAGATTTCTCAGATCACAAAAACAGCGGAAGGCATGGTTTGTCTAAAGAGGATAGACGATTCCTGGAAATAGTCGAGCAGGGAATTCATCAGTGCGAAGACGGCCATTACGAACTTCCGTTGCCATTGAAAACCGAGCGCATCGAACTGCCTAATAATAGAGAGACAGCTCTCCGCCGACTTGATCAGCTGAAACGAAGATTTCAAGCTCCAAAGGGACAAAAATACAGAGAGGACTATGTAAACTTTATGAAAAACATCATTGAAAATGGCTATGCAGAGAAGGTACCAAACATGCGCAAGTCAGAAAGGAACAATGTCTGGTATATCCCGCACCACGGCGTCTACCATCCAAAGAAACCAAATAAAATTCGCGTAGTTTTTGACTGCGCGGCGGAACATAGAGGCGAATCTTTAAACAAGCACCTGCTTCAAGGCCCTGACTTGACAAACAACTTGACCGGGGTACTTTGCCGCTTTCGAGAAGAATCCATCGCCTTTATGTGCGACATAGAAGCCATGTTTCACCAAGTCAGAGTAGACGAAAGCCACAGAGATTTACTTCGATTCCTCTGGTGGGAGGACGGTGACGTCACTAGAGAACCAGAAGAATAAAGAATGGCCGTTCATTTGTTTGGAGCCACTTCATCGCCTGGGTGTGCGAATTTTGCTTTGAAGTCCACTGCGAATGACTATGAGAGTGAATTTGGTGTTGCTGCCGCAGATTGTCTTCGAAACGACTTCTACGTTGATGACGGTCTCAAGTCTGTTCACTCAATCGATGAAGCTGTAACGCTCATTTCAGATGTGAAGCAAATGTGCAAGAGTGGAGGTTTCAACCTTCATAAATTCGTGTCGAATAGTAAAGACGTCATCAGAAGAATACCAGAGTCAGATAAAGCAGATGGCGTTAAAGAGCTCGATTTGGACCTCGATTCGCTTCCCTTAGAACGTGCTCTTGGTGTGCAGTGGTGTATTGAGTCTGACTGCTTTCAGTTTAACATCGTCTTACAGGACAAGCCGTGCACTAGAAGAGGAATACTTTCTACGATAAGTTCGATTTTTGACCCACTTGGCTTCGTTGCTCCGCTCTTGTTAGACGGGAAGTCAATACTTCAAGAGTTATGCCGCCTTGATGTAAGCTGGGATGACCCGATACCTGACGATATAAAGACCAAGTGGCAGAAGTGGAAAGCAGACCTGTTAAATTTGCAGCAAATTTCAATTTCGAGATGTTACAAGCCCGAAAACTTTGGTCCTGTTGTGCGCACTGAGCTCCACCACTTCTCAGACGCAAGGGTAAAAGGCTACGGTCAGTGTAGTTATGTGAGAATGCTTGATGAGCAGCAAAGGATTCACTGCACCTTAGTCATGGGAAAATCGAGAGTTGCCCCCCTCAAACCTGTAACCGTACCGAGACTGGAACTCACGGCCGCTGTTTGTTCTGTGAGGATTAGCCAGCATTTGCGTCGGGAATTGAGTTATCAAATTGACCAAGAGTACTTTTGGACAGATAGCAAAGTGGTCCTTGGATACATAAGCAATGAAAGTAGGCGATTTCATGTATTCGTGGCTAACAGAGTTCAAGAAATTCAAAATAGCACTTCAGCTGAACAGTGGAACCACGTCGAATCAAAACAGAACCCTGCAGATGAGGCTTCGCGAGGTGTAAAGTCTCAAGAGTTGTTACATTCTCGTTGGATCAACGGACCTGCCTTTCTTTGGAAGACTGAAGACCAGTGGCCAATAAGCCAGGATCATAGTGAAGGTACCTTTGATCTCCAGAATAATGACCCCGAAGTCAAGAAACATGTTACCATGGCAACCACACAAATCGTCAAAGTAGATTCAGAGAAAACAAGCTTGTGTGAGAGAGTGAAGTACTTCTCCGACTGGTATCGCGCGAAACGAGCAATTGCTCTGTGTATACGTTACATAAGAAGTTTAAGAGCACGAGTACAGAAGATGCAATGTAAAGAAGAATTGACACGAGAAGTAAAAGTCACTGATTTAGAGAGCGCAGAACGCGCGATCATTCGTGCAGTACAGACAAGCGCATTCAAGGAGGAGTTGGACGTCTTGAAGCAGATAAAGCGGAAGAATCCGGACCCTAACAGTAGAGTCTTTGCGCAACAGAGGAAAACTAACTTAAAGACTTACAGCTCACTGTACAAGCTCGATCCTTTTGTTGATGAAGATGGAATTTTGCGAGTTGGTGGACGTCTCAGACGTGCAAGTCTGTCAGATGACATGAAGTTTCCCATCATACTTCCAAGAAATAACCACGTTACCACGCTCATTGTCAGGTATTTTCACGAACGCACAAGTCACCAAGGCAAGACCATGACGCTGAATGAAGTACGATCGAATGGAGTTTGGATAATAAGTGGTTCAATTGCGGTCAGTAGCATAATCTCGTCCTGTGTCAAGTGCAAGAAACTACGTGGAGCAGTTCAAGAACAAAGAATGTCAGACCTCCCAGAAGACCGTTTAGAGACTGCCCCTCCCTTTACCTACTGCGCCGTCGACTATTTTGGTCCCTTTATCGTTAAAGATGGCCGGAAGGAGCTGAAGCGTTATGGTGTTTTGTTCACTTGTATGGCTTCGAGGGCTATACACCTTGAAACATCTAACTCCATCGACACAGATTCATTTATCAATTCCCTTAGACGATTTATCAGTCGGCGAGGACCCATCCGCCAGCTAAGAAGTGACCAGGGAACCAACTTTGTAGGAGCTCGTAAAGAACTTGCACAAGCGTTAGGTGAAATGGACCAAGAAAGAATTAAAGCAAAGCTATTAGAAGAGCAGTGCGATTGGTTTTCCTTCAAAATGAATGTCCCAGCAGCGAGTCACATGGGAGGTGTGTGGGAACGCCAAATAAGAACCGTTCGGAGCGTTCTCTCATCGCTGTTAAACAATAACGGGCGACAATTAGACGACGAGTCTCTTAGGACTCTGATGTGTGAGGCAGAAGCGATTGTTAACAGCCGACCCTTGACAGTAAACCAGATTTCAGACCCAGATTCTCCAAGTCCTTTGACCCCGAGCCAGCTGCTAACGATGAAGTCAAAAGTTGTTCTTGCTCCACCAGGTGTCTTTCAGCCAGCAGACGTATATTGCAGGAAGCGTTGGAGGCGAGTCCAACATTTGGCGAACGAGTTTTGGTCACGCTGGAGAAAAGAGTTCCTACTTAGTTTACAAGAACGTCGGAAGTGGACACGCCCAAGCAGAGATTTACAAGTGGATGATGTTGTAATCATGAAGGATGAGAGCCTACCTCGTAATGCTTGGCCGTTAGCACGTGTATCAGCTGTTTACCCTAGTGCAGATGGGCAAGTACGAAAAGTCCAGGTAGTTCTTGCGGATAGCTGCCTCGATTCCAAGGGAAAGAGAACTGGTCAGTTACGGTACTTTGACCGACCGATCCACAAGCTGGTACTGCTGATGCAAGTTGAGAATTAAGTGAGTTCCGGGGTAATTCCCCGCCAAGGAGCCTTGAACATTGAACTGAACTTTGAAAGAAAACACGATTATATGAACATTAAGTTGATTTTTTAGTTGATTTAGTGAAATAATATGATTATTTCAGGGGAGCCATGTAAAGGACAAGACATAAGAACAATACCTTTCATTGACTTCGTGATTTTCATGCTTTGATCCTAGTTACTAGCGTAGTTACAATGTTTACCTGATTTTCTATTGGTTTTGTAATGAGATATTTCGGCGTCCCCACGCGGGTATAAAAGCGCGCGTTAGCGTCCTTTTGGTCAGGAAAAGTCAAGTAGGATTCGCGTCGTAACATCGTTTTGTGGTTTGTTTTAACCTTTGGTACAAGCGGGACCGATATGTAAGTGATTTCTTTTGTTATTTCTTTTGTTTAGTTTCGTTCTTTAGTTTGTGGGCAAAAGTACACGAATGTTACTGTACAAGTATACAGATTTAAGCTTAATTGATTTATAATTGTTTCATGACCGAAAAGCGGATTTGAACGCCCGTTAGAGCAACGCCCACACTTTTGCTTTATAGTACAAGGATTAAGATCAGATTTATGGAATTATTGTCTAATTTAAGTTTATGTAGCCTTTAATTAGACTTTACCGTCTTGTTATCGACCTAATCGTCAAAGAATCGCTTTATTACCGTTTTCAAGCTTTAGTTTATTGATTACGCGTTATTTGTCTTAGTATCGCCCTTCCGCCAAAATTGATAGAGATTTTTGTATTGTTATTTCAGTTTACGGTCAATCTTTGGTCAATAGATTTTGGAATTTGGAATTAAATCACCGTTAACCGTCACCTTTGGTTTTCCGTGGTTTTCCTGTTTTGCCGACCCGTAAAATAGTCCCTAACCTAACCTGCTGAGACACACCCCTCGAAGTTTCGTTTCTCGTTTGTTTGTTTGTTTGGGTCGTCGGCAGCCACACATAGTAAAAGGCTTGTTTAAAAGGTGATTTTAAAGGAGTGAATTGTTTATACCCTACAAATTCCGTACACAAACGGGCATTTCCCGTCACATTGTCACACCATCAATCGACTGGGAGGTTTTGTTAGGTTTTGTTTCACGATGCTAGGTTCCCATGTCGGTTTATACTTTTGGAATCGAATTCCAGACTACTTTCCAAGTGCAAGAGGAGCTTCTAAGTCGCTTGCCTGTCGAAATTTACGTATAATTACGTTGTGATACTGAGCCGGCTTCCCGGATTCTGGGAAACATAGGAACGCTGCAAAAATATTAATTTCGCGATAAAAACAAGGGCACAAAAATTAAACTGTCTTTCCTCATCACTCACTCACTCATGCCCGTGAATACCGTCAAGCATGTAGGGCAACAACAAAGGAACGCCACTCCAGTCTGTTCTCTGTCCAGCTTCTGAATGGCTCCATTGGGCGTGCTGTAGGGTCTTGAGCTCCCCTTCCACAGTCCGAGGCTAGGTGTTCTTGGGTCGTCCCCGCTTTCGTTTTCCTTCTGGTGCCCAATGTAGAGCTGTGCAAATGATGCTGCCCTACTCTCTGCGGGTGACATGTGCGATCCATCTCCATTGCCTTCGCATGATGATGGTCTCCATGCTCTCTTGGTTACAGCGGGCGAGAAGTTGTTTGTTGGAATGGCCTCAGGCCAGAAAATACGCAGGATCCTTCTGATGTTCTTTGTGTAAAAGGTGAACAACTTGTTCAAGTCACAATTCGTCATCCTCCAGCATTTCGAGCCGTACAGTAGGGTGAAAGGTACACAGCTCTTGTACAGTCTTACTTTGGTCTTGGTGCTGTACTGGGATGACTTCCAAACGTCGATGTTCATCATTCTCAAGGCATTTCTGGCCTTGCCGAGGCGATTCATTCTTGATGTCGTTGCCAGCTCCGCTATCATGTCTGAGAATGCTGCCAAGGTAGGTTAACTCCTAGGTTGTTGTAAGGTTTTCTCTGTTCACTTTGACTGGCCTGGGATTCATTCTACCCCTCAGTAGAAACCCCACCTCTTTTCTGCCATATCTTCTTGACAACTGCCAATTGATTCAAAGTGTAAACAACAAAGATCAGTAGTTCGTATGACTGCAAAAAGTATAAGCAGCTTCTTAAATTTTTAAGCAAGAGAACAGACCACATATAAAACCTTAAGGAAACCAGAAGAGAGAATCAAGCAGTAATAAGGGAGAGTGGGATGGGATTTTGTTCCACGAAGAGAAGAATATGAAGTGATATTTTGCTGAGCTAGGCGCGAAAATATAGGCATCAACTGTACATGTGATAGCTGGCATCTAATTGGCTGAGCGAAATAATTAGTGTGACCCCTGAAAGGAAGTGAGCTGATTCCACTACTGGTAAGGGCGGGTTTATGGTTATCACATTAACTCCAATTTATCCTGTTATATAAATTAGTTTTAATGCTCTTAACCCATAACCCCTTAGATAAAAGCAAGTAACTAGACCAGAATTATTATGGGGAAAAGGGGTAAGGGATGAAGTACTCCGAATATGGACAGCAGGTCACTTTTCTCTACGTATTGGTGTAACAGTCCCAAATCTACAAGGGGAGAGGTGATAATCCTCTCTAGGGAGTTATAATCCTCCAGGATAGTGAGAAGCTAGGTGATAATCCTCTCTAAGGGTTGATAATCCCCTAAGGTTGTGAGTGGAGGTGATAATCCCCCTTGGGTACTGGAGAGGTGGAAAGACCTCTCTAGATGTCTAATTCCCCGGTTTAAGGAGTAACGAGAGTCTATGGGGAAAAGTGTGGCCTGTATGGGAGCACTTCATCCCCACAAATACCCCGAAGGGGTATTCCCCATAGACGAACAACAGGAATTGTAGGGCTATTTCCAGAGTCAAATGTTATTTGAAACAATGGTCACATGGTACTTGAACATTGCGTGTAAGATTAGACTGGGCAAATGTCCCATCGACGAGGTATCAGCTGAGGACTTAACCAGGAACAGCAACAAATTGGTCAGGGGCCAATTTCAAGACTTCCTCCCTAGCAAATGAGGAGCTATGCAATAACAAAGAACAAAACAAAGGATCAGTCTCTAAATAAGCACAATCAATTGACCAATTACACAAACTGGATGCAACTGGTGTATCTATCAAGTCGGGGCCAGATACTGAGATGTGAGAACCCAATATATATTGACAAAATTTAAAACAATTCCTTATCGATAAATCAGAATACACATGCTAATGGTTGTTGTTTGTAAGCTACTAAAAGTAACTGTATAATTTATGGTTTCAACCCAATTATTGAAACATTGACAACAGTACATTCCCAGGCCCCCGGGGGACAACCACAACAAGAAAGGTTAGCTCCGAAAGAGAGGAGTCACCCAATGAGACCATTATCACGCAACAACAACACAACAACCAGGCTAAAGAGAGGTCCTTATCCTCTCTCTGGGGTCCTGATCCCCAGGCCCTGAAAGGTGGTAATCCTCTCACTCCTTTCCGTGGGTCCATGAAGTCCCCAGGCTACAGAGAGGTCCTAATCCTCTCTCTGGGATCCTAATTCCCAGGCCCCCTGGGGACAACCACAACAAGCCATCAGGTCCCCAGGCTACAGAGAGGTCCTAATCCTCTCTCTGGGATCCTAATTGCCAGGCCCCCTGGGGACAACCACAACAACGAGAGGACTCGCCCAATAAGAACATTATCACGCAACAACAACACAACAACCAGGGTAAAGAGAGGTCCTAATCCTCTCTCTGGGGTCCTAATCCCCAGGCCCTGAGAGGTGGTAATCCCTGAAAATCTTAGCTTATAATTCCTCTTTATGATCCGGAGGACGAAGGAAATTTCTGATTTTTCGAATACTGTAAAACGCGCCTTTTTAAGGGAGCAGTCTGCATGTGCGAAGCATGAAACCGACCTTGATAATTTTCTGTCATGTATCATTCCCAACTCATAATATGTTAGATGAGAATAAACAATTGAAACTGAAATTCAATCCATTATTTGAAAAAACCTTGAAGACCCAATCGTCACAGATTTGATTTTAACAGTCTGTATTCTTTCTTACTCCATAGTAAGAGCATAATAAACGCACGGACATGCATACTTGAGTCCCCGGGACTTGAATAAAGTGAATTTTAGAGGCCGCAGCGCCAAGTCCTTCTTCATAATACAGTAGGTGGAATCAAAAATAACTTTCCATGGCTCAAAGCGCTCAGTACAGTCACATGCACACAATATTCAGGAATATTACAGAAACAGATGTCGTTCGAGGCACAATAGAATAAGAATATTAAGTTAACTATCGATAAACCAGAAAAATACCGCACCTGAATCATGAGAGAGCAACTCTGATCCCAAAGGAAGACACACTGGGCTAAGATGATTTGCTGCGGAGGAACCTTGACTGTGAAGTGCCAGCCGAGAGAGTCAAAACGGCTAAAGTGACGGTACATGCGAGAGGATATCGAAAGTTCAAGAAGAGGAGAAAGCAGCCACATTCGAGAGGAGGGTTGCACTATTGTAGATCAATGTTCCAAGGACGGAGTTTGAGCAAGAGCGGCGGTGCAACATCTCTTTGTGGAAGGTCTATCCAGAAAAACTCAAACGCGTAAGGCTTGTATGCAGTTGGAAGATCAAGGTAGCCCTTCCTAAACGGTGATCTCGTCATTACAGCTTAGGAAAAATTCCAATTCATGAAGAAAAAATCCAGGCTATAAGTAACAAACATTTTGTTCCACGAAGAGAAGAATATGAAGTGCTATTTTGAAGAGCTAGGCGCGAAAATATAGGCATCAACTGTACATGTGATAGCTGGCATCTAATTGGCTGAGCGAAACAATTAGTGTGACAGGGGTCGCATGCAGGAAGTGACCCCTGAAAGGAAGTGAGCTGATTCCACTACTGGTAAGGGCGGGTTTATGGTTATCACATTAACTCCAATTTATCCTGTTGTATAAATTAGCTGTTATTGCAATGTTAAACTGAAGTAGCTAGATACTGGACAACATACTATAACCTTAAATATTATTTGTCTCTCAATTAAATGAATTAGAAAGACCTACCTGCGATGTATTCGACTGTGTTTTGGTTTCTGTTTGTCTTTTTAGTGATTTTTTTAAATTCAATTAAAACACTTTCAATTACAAAGTACTTACTTACAATACTTACTTACAAACAATGTATGGTACTTACGCTACTAACAAAACTATACTCTACTTACAAAAAAATACTTATTTACAATGTGAGATACTTACGCTACTAACAATACTATACTCTACTTACAATACAAAACTTGCAATACTTACTTACAATGAGATACCTAAGCTACTAACACACTAACAGTGCTATACTCCACACTTTACATATATACAAAAAAAAACAGCTACTTGCACTTGTTACAATACGGATTCCATACGCTACAAAAAACCAGAAAATAAAGGGGGCGGGGAAGTATGGTAAATTTTAGTTAACTGTAGTTCTAACTCAAAGGAGAAAAAAGAGATATCTTTCTCTGCTGATTCACTGAAATTTAGCTTTATATACTTTGAATGTTGAAGCGAGGAAAATAGGAAGGGAATGTCTGGTAGGAAGGAAAGTGTAAAAAGAGCGAGAGACCCCAAACTGGTAAAAGGTTACTAAAGAGGGAAAGGTCCAATTTCTTTATTATATTGTTTTAAAAAAGGCTTAAAATTTTCAATAGTTGGAATATTTCCTTTGCTTCTGCAAAGCCAAATGTAGAATCTCGCAAGTAACAGAACGAAGTCAATTGCGGCTTTGTTTTTGGAAGTACCAGGCATCAGACCCAAGACGACAAGACTGTTAAGGAGATAGTCGTTGGATAAAAGTTTACGATCCTTTAGAAAGGCAATAAGGTGTTTCCAGAAAAGTTCTATTTTGCTGCAGAACCAGAAAAGATGCATGAAGTTTTCAGCTTCTTCATGGCAAAATGAACCCTTAATGTCGTCTTTGTATCCCATTTCGACGAAAGATACGTTTGTTGCCAAAGTTTGATGAAGGAATCTAAATTGAAATTCAGTCAGTTTGGTGCTTTTGGTACATTTAAAAGCGGTCATATATGCGTTATGCCAGATTGAATCACGAGCTTCTGGGAAAAATTTGCTCCATTTCTCCTGACTAGAAATTTACATTTTAATTCCACCAGTTTTTGATAAGCTAGTCTGCTGGGCTTTTTCGATTTTAAAAAGGCGGTTGTGAAAGACTCTTGTTCTTTACAGTTTAGTAGTACACTTTGTAGTTTTTGATTTTTCCAGAGCTCTCGGAGGGTAGATGTCATTCCATAGAATGTCAAAGGGCAAACCTTTGTATGAAACTTTTTTTCAAATTCTGTTGGTGACAAGAAAGTACTTGGTTGTTCCTAAACGATTTGATTCACCTGAGAAATGCCCATTTGATACCAACTTTTATAGAAGACCGGTTTGTCCATAACTCTAATCATTGCATAACCACTGCTACTCCCTTCACAATACGAAGTCAAGGCTGGTCATTTCGATCTGGCAGGGTCCTGGAGCAGTTGCAACAAAAATGGCGGGTTTTTTTCGCCGAAATTCAAATTCGCTGGAAAATTTTTCAGCTCCTGCCCAAGAGGTAAACCTCCTCTTTCTTTCTGGGAGATCAGCTAGAAAACAGCTGCTGATATCTCCATCAAATCGAGCTATTTGCGCTAGTCTTCGAGGCACTAGCTTATGGCTTTCGTCCACTACCTGTGACCACTGTTTCGCTTACCAAGTAATTGCTGGCGACAAAAGGAGCCCGCTGCCCTTCTTGGTCAGCGGCACTCTTTAAATTGTATATCGATTTTTTTCCGAACCTGTCCACATTCTTGGAATGCCTGTGGTGTACTGACTAAGATGCATGGTATGTGGCCGCGGAGGCCCTGGTGTTGATTTTAAGGTCTGTCTGATGTCACGGTAATCACGTGAATGTACATGGAAGTGATGCAACGATCACTATGACATTTGATTCGCAAGCACACATAATTTAGGTACACAATTACTGTACTAAAAGGGTGACGTTTCGATTCGCCTTGCCAGCCCGGAATTTATTTATCCAGGAAAATGAAAGTAGAGCCAGACCTCAGCTTAGTGCAGGGCAAGTCTTCAGTAAGATACGAATGCTAGCAAAGTCTAGAAATCAATGTAAATTAAGTTTATTCAAGTTTCACTACAGTGCATGGTTCTTATATTTTTATACGTTTTCAAGCCTGTTACGTTGCTTTTCATCCGAAAGCTTCAATAAGTTTTAAACTCCAGTGGCAATTTTTCTATTTAATATCAACGGCCTTTGGTCATTAAACATTGATTGAATATTCGATGAATAATAACACTTCGTGCATGACTATATATATGCTTTACTAGTTTCACGCCTTACTGTTTCAATGTATCTTTGCCGGCGAATACAAACGTCTCTCCTCGCTCCTTACCATTCGCCGCCTAATTGTATCCAAGTAACTACGCATAAAATCGTTGAATTAAATATGAGCCTTGTTCACTGTGTTGTTCAATCCAGTTTTCATGATTCGGGAAGATTCCTTTTTTTGACACTATAACTAAAGGGCATTCACATTCAAATGAAAGCGGTTTCGCCCGCACTTCCTAACCAACGGCTACTGGTAGTTTGCATTGGAAATTGGAAACCTTGCGAGGGTGACAATTAGTACTTACACGACGGGTGCAAGGGCGGAAATGACCGGTTCACTAGGCTCTTGCCCTATGAAGAAGTGAGCCTTGCACCCGTCGCGTAAGTGCTAAATGTCACCCTGGCGAGATTTCCTATTTTAAATGCAAATTAGTTGGTAAGCGCAACAGTGGTCACAGGTACTGGACCAAAGCCAGGCGTGCAACGAAGTCCATAACCTTGTGCGCATGCTCAAAAACTAAATGGGACCACCTTACGCGTCTAGTTTCTTCAAATCGAGAAGATTTCACATATTATCAATAGGACGAAAAAAAACAGTACTTCTCTAAGCAGGGGAATTTAGGGTGCCTGCTCAAATTCCGGCCTCTGGACCTGAACCCTGCCGGGGCAATAAGGTCTGCATACCAACTTATGTAAAAATGACCACAGGGAGAATAGCTGAAGCACTGACCACAATAATTTTGAAGTTCTACATCAGACAATAACATTGTAATAAAAGTGAGAAGGTGGTTGGTTAAACGCTGATAATTGCAAATAAAAGTCCAACGTTTCGGCAATGCTGCCTTCATCAGGGAAAACATGTGAGTTCGATATAAAGGAAAATTTTAAGACTTGAAAATGCGCGCGTAAAACAAGCGAGTGTGCGCGCGCGCAAAGCACGTGAAAGAGAAATCTTGATTGAGTCCACCAGGAGCGAGGGGGCCAAAATTATGAATAAATCGCATCTCCTCGCGGCTTCTTTTGCCTTGTTCGGGTAGACCAGCTCTAATTACGGCTACCTGCATGTCCTCCACCAGGTGGTCCATTCCCGCAAAATGGGCAGGCACCTGCAGGGCCACTTTCTTCTTTATGAAGTCCGCCGGTTCTCCCGAAAACGGTCGCCAAGTCTACGGCCTGTCTCTCCTATGTAAACAACCCCACGGCATTTGCGGCACGAAATACAATAGATCAGCTGGCTGGTGATGCACGTAAAAAAACCTGATATTTTGATCTGCCCTTGTGTAGTGGTAATGCGGTCAGAGGAGTTAATGAAGGGACAGGTCCGGCAGTCACGTCTGTTACAAGGTTAAGTGCCTATCTGACGTTGGAGAACCTGCAGTATGGAGCTATGAACGAGATCTTTCAGGTTTTTAGCCCGACGGAAGGCTTTAAGCGGCGGTTCGTCAAAAGCGACCTTGGTGGTATCGTCATCCCATAGAATGGAATAATTTCGCAGTAGGATATTGCAGACGGCGATGTTCTTGGGTTGGTATGTAATGACCAGTGGGAGTAGGTCGGCCGCAGAGAAGTTACTACCCGGGGTGGTGACTAATGGGTCAGCCCTCTGTTTTCTTCCTCTTGGAGACGTGCTCTTGTAATTAGGTCATGGGGGTAGCCACGTGCAGCAAAAAAAGCCTGCACGGTTGTGGCCTCATTTTGAAAAACGTCGTCCTCACTGCAGATCTTTCGCAGCCGTAGAAACTTACTACCGTATTTATTCGATTAACCGCCCTGGGCACTTATTAAATTTTCACCATTTTCAGTAAGTGTAGTTGTATATTTTGCAACAAAACAGTAAATGCTAATAACAAAAAGCGAAGATGTAACAAAGCAAGGTTTCTGTACAATGCTACCCTGAAGAAAACTCCGTCTTCGGGAGGGTCTCTTATTATATCTTATTGAAGTTTTTGTGGGAGGAAGTGGGGTGGGGTGGGCGCTTATTCGAGGCTGGGCGCTTATTAACATTTTCTGCCTTTAGGATGGGCGCTAATTCGAGGTTTGGCGCTTATTCGAATAAATACGGTATATGGTATGGACAATTTACACTTGGATGGATGTGACTACCCGAATTTCAGATATGAATGGCTGTCAGTGTCTCGATCTGCGGTCGTCACGGGGTGTTATATAAATGTCCTGGAACGGGAGTTTTTAAGACGAGATAGACCACGTATAGACAAGCTTAGGATGGTACTTCGAAGCAAAATCAAGAAACTGCTGTAGGTCTTGCTCACTGCCCGAGGCTGCGCCCGCCACGTTGTCCATGTATCTCTTATACGGATCAGGCTTCCTACCAGTGTATTCGGCTAACATCCTCTCTTCGACATAGCCAACGAAGAGGCATGAGTAGTTTGGCCCTAATCTGCTACCCATTGCCACGCCGCCTACTTGCTTGTAATAATCGCCGTTGAACTCAAAGGTGTTGAGGGTCAGCAGCAATTCCGCCATGCGAACAAGGGTATCAGTTGGTGGGTCTTTGACCTCCCTCTTGTCTAGGAAATATTTTAGCGACACTAGACCTTCATCATTTGGGATGACTGTATACAGTGATTTGATGTCCATTGTGAACACCAAACTCTGCCCCCCGTCGTTGCTGAAACGAAAAGAGTCTAGTATGTTCAGAATATGGGTGGTGTCTTTCACGTAACTCTCCAAGCCGCGTACGAAGGGAGCTGTTACCTTGTCGAGATACAAAGCTAAATTCTCTGTAGGACATGAGCAAGCGGAGGCAACTGGTCGTCCAGAGTTGCCAGGTTTGTGTATCTTAGGCAACAAATGAAACTTAACTGTTTAACACACAAATGCTACGCAGGAACCCCTTTTATTTGTCATAACATTGTAATGCCGTGTCCTATTACAGCAATCACCTCTAACCGAGTTAATTTAACTCTTATACAATAATAACGTTAAAGAACACTTTGCAACCTTAGCATTTAACTCATGTATAGATCGAATTAGAGAGACATCTACAGATATGAGTAAAGCCTTCGACTCTCTTTGCCATTCTCTTATTGTAAAGTAACTCCAGGCTTATGGCTTTGGACAAAATTCTCTCAACCTTCTTTAACAGAGTGAAAATAAAAGACGTGACAAGTGACTGGAAAAGGATGTTACTTGGCTGTCAGCAAGACTCGTCTTTCGGTCCCCTTCTGTGGAATTTGTTCCAAAATGACATGCCATTCCATATAAATAATGCTAATCCGAGTATGTACGCCAATGACCATCAGATGTATGTCATGGGGAAGAAGCAGAAAAGTTTCAGCTACTAACAATCAACCCGAGAAATGTTGACACAGACAACGATAATCAAGATATATCCGTAGATGGACATGCTATTGAGAGAACGGGGGAAATAAAGCTTTTAGGAGTTCAAATCGATGAAAAACTGAGTTTTACTATGGTCATATAAGTGAACTATGCACTAAGGCCAGTAAAAGAGTAGGGGTCCTAGTGCGGTTACGCAACTTCATACCTTGTAATGCTAAACTATCACTTTACAAGTATTCAATTCTGCCCCATCTAACCTACTGCCATCTAGTCTGGCACTTTTGCAATGCATCGGATCGGAGAAAGCTAGTGCGGATTCAGGAGCCAGCGCTAAGAGCGGTGTACAAAACCAGATCAGCGTCCTATCAAGAACTGCTAGACCGCGCCAAACTACCGACGTTGTACAATCGACGTCTACAAGACGTTGTCACTTTGATGTTTAAAGTTAAGCACAGTCTCGTACCCGTGAATATTCCTGATTTATTTAATTTAAAGAACTCTCAGTATAACGTACGGAATAGTGACTTCCAACTGCCAGGATTCGAAACTGTTAGATTTGGTAGGAATTCAATAAAATATATGAGACCTCTCAATTGGTCGAAGTTGCCAAGACACATAAGAATGATAGAAACTTTGAACTCGTTAAAGAGGAACATTAGGAAAGTTGACCTTTCAACTCTTGTAAATATTTAGACGTTTTAGATTTTCAACAAATTTTGTAAATAATTATACAATCTACACGCAATCTTATATTTTTGCTTTTTAGTGATTTTTATCTGGTATTTGACTTATTATTTTACAGTGTCCCCCATTAGCTTATAGCTAAGAACATAGACACTTAAAAAAAAGTTTTTCATTCATTCATTCATTCATTCATTCATTCTATGGAAATAGAATACATCCGCACAGAATTTAACAGAATTAAAATTTCAGGGAATTTCTGTAATGGTCTGCCCTACGAGAAGAGTCTACATTTTCGCGACGTGAGCTGGCGTGCGAAACGTACTGCTACCCACTTCACTCACGCCGCGAAAATGTAGCCTCTGCTCGCAGCAGGGTATAGTAATTGTCCATCGTTCTAGCTTCAATCATGAACAAATGTCCTCGGGACAGTAATACAATATTCATGTTTTTCTGTCATTTCTGGATTCGCTTATAAAACAGTGCATCCTTTTCGAAATTTTCTTGCAGTTCTCTCTCTCCCCCCCCCTCCCTTTCCCCTACTCTATACAAAGTTGAAACTCGGAAAAATTCTGGATACACGCGTCCAACTTTTCTTGTGGGATGAGGGTAGGGGTTGGGCGTGTGTGAATTGGAAAACGCGGCAGAGTCTTTCGTTCACGGCCCGAAAGTGACAAATTTAATTCGTTTCCAAGCAAAGATTCAGTTGTGAATGATAAAATTGTGTCTGGCAAATCCTCCAAGTGCTTTTAAAATACACAGTTATATACACGAGTTATAAATTACGTCCACGCTTATCAACTTGGATCAATCGACGGTCAAGCAAGAGATTTTCTCCGTGGTTTTTGATGCTTGTTTAAGAGCATAAAATGAGCAGAAGAAATGAAATTTCAGTTTTGCTTTAATACTTTAAAAACGGCTGTTCCACAGAATGTCAGTGAACAGATACGTAACACACAGGTGGTGTGTGTCACGACCCACAAAGGTTCATGGGTAAAACTGCTAATGTACCTTATTTCAGTCGTGACACGGTCGAGTATAGCCTCCCACACAAATGTTCTTAGGGGCTCGTCACGCGTTCCAGCCCCGATCCATTGCGATTTAAGCGATTTCCTTTAACCCGGCCGCGTTTACACTAATTCGGGGTTAAAAAAAATCGCTTAAATCGCAATGGATCGGAAAAATAACCACACAGCAAGCAGAGACAAGTTAAGTAATTAAGGTAAGGTGAATTCTATTGAAAATTCTTGCTATTATTTATCTTCTTGAATATTTTACCTGAATTCTCACAAAAATCCTTTACTTTCAAGGCCATTTTAAGGATTATGCAGTATGAAACCACATGTATTAATGATTAAACTCTCATACCGAACTTGGGCCGCCTATGATGTAGCCTGCATAGCGGGCGCTTGGAAGTAGTGGGCACAAGAAAAAAAGCACGTGCGAGAAGGAGAGGCTACGCAGGCTACCTATGATGAAGATCTGCATACACATAGCACACACAGCATGCAAATTATTTGAAAGGCACGCTTTAAGTCTCCGCACTGGGTTATGAAAAATGTTTTGTTTCTAGAGGTTGTTACAATATTCAAACTTATTTACCTTTTCTGGTTTAAAATGGAACAAATTCTTCCTGGATTTGGCGTTACTCGCTTCAAGTCGGCTTCCGCTTCGGCATGTTTTCCCAGCCCGCTTCCCGGGAGTTGTGCTACTTGGCTGAGACGATCTCTTCATTCAACGCCTCGTAACGGGAATCAAAGAAAGACTATCGTCAACTCATCGGAACGTTGTTTAGAAAATAATCAAATGGTTATCAATTCCGGTTTTCCAACAGTAAATTGTAGGAAATAATAGAAATTCAGATTGTTTATCCATATATTAAATATACTATCTTTTCCCTGGAAACACGATACTTTTCTCGCTGTTTATTGCGCTTTATTAAATAATAGTTATGTATTTAGGTATATATTTAAAGAAAAACAACAAAACAAATAAGTAAAAAAAGACCAAACAAACCAAACCGGGAAAAAAAAAAGAAAGAAAGAAAGAAGGAAGAAAGAAAGGAATGAGCAGGACTTTAGCCTGCGAAAACATCCGTTTCTCCTCGCTCTTAGGAAAAACGGATGTTTTCGCAGGCTAGCAGGACTCGAACCCGGCACCTTCAACTCTTTGTGACTTTACCTAACCACTACACCACTAAGGTGCATCTTGGCGAGAAGTTTTTATTTAATGCCTTTTCCACGGAAAATCCACTGGCAAACGCCGTTAAAGATGATCGAGCCGCGTAAAATGGCGCTAATGACAGTTAAAAAACAACAAAAACAAAAACAGAACGCATTTCACGGCAACATGAATGAAAGAACATACATTGTATGCTTTACAAAGCAAAGTTTTCTGAGATCTTTTCTCATCTCGATTTCCGCTGTTACTTTGAAGCTAATCAGTAATGGTCAAAATCACATCCATTTTTGGCTCATACAGGTTCTTAAGAATAGCATGACATGATATTTTCTCACTTTCAGATCACGTTCCAGCAAGCTGGAATTTGTATACAGTGGTGTATCCCCCGTTATGTTGAGAAGTCGAAGAGAAAATGCTCACCTTCTCGTCAATCCAATCCCGAAGTTAACCATCGTACTCATCTGAAAGACTCCTCCGTGTCTTAAATTTGGTAAGACCTCTAACCGTGACGAAAAAAATTTGCCACAAAGAAAACTCTGAGTCTGAGCAGCGAACAATGCACGTTCTCATAAGAATTTGATCACACCGAAATTCGGGGAGCGTGTGCTTCTTCGGAAACGATGGATCTTCGCACTCTCGAATTCGGATTATCCTCGACCCGATGTCCGTCTACTACGAGTGAGTGAGTGACTAACTTGCATATCCTAGTCCCTGCAATAACTCGTGGTACGCTCGCGCGTCCCCACGAGTTAAAAAGGAGAGGTGTAGACCCGGGTAGACCCCGAAACCGAAATTTAAAAAGAGGAAAGGTTGAAGTAACAAGATGACCAAAATAATCCGATAAAACCGCTAACAGTAACCAGCAATGAATCCAAGAAGAACGGCGAAATAACACTCAAACATCATGGCGGCTTGCACATGACCGAGCAATTCAAACTTGTCACAAACGCTCAAGAAAGCAAATATTGAAAAGTAACGTAACTACTGTAATGTATTAGGCCGCTAAGTATGCGGGGAACCACAACAGCAGCTAAACAGAAGCGAAGAGCAATGTTACTCCACCTGGCTGGGCCTGATGTGCAGGAGATTATATACCACCTTAACTTGTACTGGAACCGGGGATGCTACAAATTACGCCATTGCTGTTGAAGCTCTCAACACCGATTTCATTTCGTGCCACAGGTAAACTCAATATTCGCCCACCAGACGTTTCATCGGGTCACGCAAAACCCAGGTGCGACAGTTCAACAGTTTGTCACTAGCTTAAGGAAAGCAGCTAAAGATTGTGACTTTGCCACTAACATCGACAACCAGATAAGATATGCAGTTTTCAATAAGTGCACTTTTACTTACATCAAACGAAAATTGCTTGGAGAAGGCCAAGGACTGAGCTTAACGCGCACCCTAGAGGTTGCCGAACAATGCGAAAAGATAGAAACCCAACTGGTTGCACTTTCAGTAAAGAGGGAAGAATCAGAAAGTATAAATAAAATCAATGAGAGAAGTAACAATCAGAGCACTAGTATACAAGGGCGATATGTTATAGATGTGGTTTAATGGGACATTTTGGCCGTGATCCCCAGTGCCCAGCAAGAAGTAGAAAGCATGTAGCATGTAGAAAGTGTCGTAGGAAAGATTATTTTGAAATAGTCTGCAAGGCAAAGTCATATGCTCGTCTGGTTGTGAGGGAACCCGATGACAATGATCTTGGGCCCTAGCACGACTATGCATTCAGTATTACTGAAGGAGAATACTCAGAAATGGTCACCATACAAGTAGGAGGAGTAGCCCTTAAGATGTTAACAGATTCTGGGGCGAACAGCAAAATTATTGACGATGGGACATGGGAACAGCTGAACGTGAAGGGAGTGAAATGTGGATCACAAGCTGCTACCCCAGACAGGGCGCTCTACCCATATGCGTCTAGTCAACCACTGCCGGTTAAGGGTACTTTAAAGCTAAGTGTACAGTGGCTGTTTGTGATAGATACACCAAAGCTGAGGTCTTGGTAATTAAAGGTGGAGGTATATCACTGCATGGAAAGATAATAGGCGCAGAATTGGGAGTGTTAAAAGTTGGCATTAACATTACTATGGTAACAAGTAAGGCTGACAGTTTAAAAAAGCAGTAGCCAGAGGAATTTGAAGGTGTCGCAAAATCGAAAAACAAACAGATATCCCTGGCCTTGTTTCTAGACAAATTTAACGACATTCTCTCTCGCATTTCTAAGGACAACAAACAATGTTATGTTATAGGAGACTTTAACCTCGACCTTCTCCAGTACAGCAATCATACACCAACTCAAGAATTCATCGACACACTATTTTCGCACGCATTTATTCCTCTCATCTCCAATCCAACGCGCCTCGCCTCATTCTGCAACTCTAACGATTTATCCTATCACTTACGGTTTTTGGTTATTTTTCTGGCAAAACTCTGAAGCGCGATGGAGAAAAGTATTCATACGTAAGATTACTGACAAAAATTTGCGTAAATTCAACGAAAACATTTCAAACACAAACTGAGCTAAACTGGGCCTCATTTCTTGATGAAGATCCCAATATGGCTTACGATAAGGATACCATGTAATCTGAGGGGAAAGATCTGAGATAAGACTACAGAACTGTTGGACCTGGGAATAACTTTACTTACAGGATTTACTCGCTGAAGGTTTTTTTACTTCCTTCTTTATCGACGCCGCTACTTTTTATTTTTTTCTGAACTACTTAAGTACGCGTGTTAGCGACGACCAGAAATACGTCTTCGGTCGCAGGCTATACGCGTGTATAAATACACAAAAATTCAAGTGGGTGTTTGGCCGAGCGGTTGCTAACACCTCAAACTCCGGATCGGGAGGTCCGGGATTCAAGCCTCGCACGTCACGTTGTTTCCTTGGACAAGGAACTTTACTCAGCTTTGTCTCTCTTCACCCAGGGGTACCTGCGACGCCTATTTCCTTTTGTAAACGGTCTTTGCCATTTTTAACGGTCGATGCCGCCATTGCTAACGAAGCCTTTAGTAGCGACAGATGGATTAAGTTACAATAAGGCAAATAATACGTTTTTGAATAGTGCTAGAAAGAACGACGTTGAAGCTGGCCATGTTGAATTTTCGTTAAAAGTTATGGAAAGGGCTGGGGTGACCTGTTATTGATGTAAGGTTACAGTTAAAAAGACAGTTTGTTAGTGTATTTACTCAAATTTTTCGGAATTTTGGTGGGTCGGCGTGGTGTGTAGTGGCAAGGGAGAGAGATTAGGATACGAAAGGTCCGGGTTCGACACATAGCTTGCGAAACATTCAATAACAGATGAAACATTTTCTATAAGTGTCATAAAAATGGCAGCGACCATTTACGAAAGGGACAACTGCACCGGCGACATACTGCTGGGGGGGGGGGGGGGGGGTAACCCTGCGAAGGATCGGCATCCCGTCAAGGGGAGAGTACCAATACTCCTCGGCTTGCTTCATGATAAGGAAACCGGGATAAGCTCCACCTGTTTGGAGTGTGCTACGCCTTTTTACGTTCATTAAGCCTCGCTTAATTTGTCAGATGTAGTTTAATTATTCAGATTCTTGTGGCGCTGAATTCTTATGGCATTCCATCCAAGTTCAAAAAGAATAAGAAAAAATTGTCGTTCTTTTGTAACGTCCGCTGTGAGAAAAAACTCGCACTGCCGGGAAGTTTTGCGTCGTAGTCCATGATGCAGTAGACGTCCAAGAAAGGTACACTTGCGGAGTTGTTGTTTTGCTCATAAGCCATTTTTCTTAAAAAAAAAAAAATTCTTGTTGCCCTCGTCGTCATGGTTACCCTATTAATACAACTGGAGAATTTGCAGTGATTTTAGCGATCATACGGAAATTAATTACCAGGAATAGGTTAATAGCATCCTTTTTTCTTACTAAGGGCTCCTCTGTGAGGCCATTTGACTGGTTTGCCGAGATCTTGATCAACCGGGCTGGAATCCCACGTATGAACAAACACCTCAGCCCAGGGTGTAGGTCGAACCATATACACATGCGTTTCCGTTGACAACACACGGCCCTATGTAAAACAAGAACGCTCTTAAGGCGGCGTTCCATCTCGCTTGCTTGGATATTAGATCGAGAAATGAAGAGGCGATTAATTCTACACGAAACAGGATTTACTCGCTAAAGGTTTTTTACTTCCTACTTTATCGTCTTCGATACTTTTTATTGATTTAGTACGTGTGTTAGCGACGACCGGAAACACGTCTGCGGTCGCAGGCTATACGCGTGTATAAATACACGAAAATTCAAGTGCCTCGATTCCAGAGAAATGACTTCATTGCCACAGATCAAAAAAATGATTTACATGGCACGTCATTTCAATCATCGCCGATAATAAACCGCATGCTCATCACAAGAGCCACGACCACTCAGTAGTATACACTTGTTCCAAAGTAATCAGCGCTTTGAAGCAATAGAATTCGTGGACCGACACGTATTGGAAAAGCTCTAAATTTAATCTTTCCTAAGCTTTCTTCGCAAAACATCCGTGGCCCCGATCATGCAAAGATCCCGGCTTAGTCCCAATTTCCACGGTCTCCGCTAGGAACGCCTGGCACAATGACCCCCCCCCCCCCCCGCCCCCCATTTGTGTACAAAATACGACGAAGTATTTCCAGAGTCTCGCTACTTGCGCAAGCGCGATTAATAAGTGTGTTCTACTTTATAAGGCATTGCAGGGCGAATCACCCATGTTTATCATCATTATCAAGTCTCTTTGCGCCAGTAGGCGCATAAGACCTCCACGCTGGCTGAACAACACTTTCTGTCTAGTGCAACCGATTTGGCTACTTCCCAGCTCTTCCTCCCACCTTTGTTTCGCTCTTGTTCCACTGTCCTTCTCCAAGTAGTTTTTGGTCTTCCTCTAGCTCTCCGACCTTCAGGAGTCCATCCCAATACTTTAAAGCAGACGTTCTCAACCTCTCTTCTTGGTATCCGTATCCGTATCCGTCTCAAGCTTTTGCACGGGAAGCTATTTAGGTTCCGTTCATCGTTCTTGGTGATCTTCCAAGTTTCACAGCCATATAGTAGGAACGATCGAACTAAAGTATTGAATAGGCGAATCTTGGTTCTCCTCCCTATTCCTCTAGCTGCCCAGACCCTACTTAGTCTCTGGAATGTGCCACGTGCTTTCTGCGGACGGTGCATAATGCCTTTGCTACCTCCACCCTCCTTGTCTACAATAGCTCCTAAGTTTCAGTTCCGCTGTGGCTGATTCCTCCGCCGTACACCACCTTCTCTCAACTCTGCGGTTTTACTCATCCCGTCCCTTTCCACCTGGTCTCACTTATCCCTAGCACTTCAATCCCATACTCTTTCATAGAATCAGTAGCTTAGCTCCTTGCCCCGCCCGTTTTGTCTCCGTCATGGTCCTCACGTTCCAACAACCGATGATCGACTGTCGCCTGGGGGCTACTATGCGACCTATCGGCCTTTGGGCTTCTGGCTGGCTTTGACCCAAGAGCGTCACTGCAGCCCCAGCAGCAACACCCCCAGTCAGTGTTGTCTCATTATCAACGCTTCTGGTTCCTGTAACAGTTAGTAAGCACTACGCGCAACCCCCAACCTGGAGGACCAGGGGGTCACTCTTTGTCTCGTCTCTACCCTTCGACCTTTTCGGCATGGGTGGCCCTACCAGGAGTACAAGACTCCAGCCTACATAGCTTTAGGGGGTCATTGAGACATACAAACTGCCCCACCACGATAAGTGGTGACCCCATTCGGAGCAGACCCATATATAATAATGATCCCTTAATTACGAACAAATAAGTACACGGTAGAGACGAGACATGGCCAACATAACTTCGTATGTCCAAAGTTTCGACACATCACTGAAGCGCGAAGGTCTTTTTAAGTCAGTAGCATAAAGTTGTGGAACAGTCTGCCTGATGATATTTAAAGAAAAAACAGTCTTTCATCTTTTAAGAATGCTTTGACAACTTATTTTAGATACTCTTATATTGATATTGATAATTTTGAGGCCTTATTTTGAATAAATCTTGTGTTGTTAGGTTAGTTGATTTAGTTGAAGGCCACTGGTTTATCAGCTTCTGCTCTCATGATAACATATTTTACTGATTCTCACATTGATTTTAATAATTTTTATGAGGCTGTCTCAGTAGAAACCGCCCACTCAATTTCGCGTGAAAAATAATTTTGCCTGAAACTCCGGCGAATAAAAGGCTTATCGAGACTATAACTAAAATATTCACAATAAGACCCTGACCCTGTACACTGATTCACAATAATTTTCTGGCTGCGCTGGGGGGCGCCGAGTATTTTTTCCGCCCATTTTCACGTCTTGAAAACTGAAAATTTGGCATTTTTTGCGGCGCTGTAAAATGTTGGATTTGCACCATCTACCAATCAATTTTATACCTATTTATAGGTAAACATCTCTAGTTTTTCCTGAAAGTAAAAGTTATCCGCTAAATTTAGCTGGAAAGACGAAATCAAGCAAAATATGGCCACAACTGATTGCCTTGGAGCGAAAGACCAAAAATGAACCTGTTTTAAAAGCTTATTTCTGACGTTTGGGACATAGTTGAAAGCTCTAGACTAAATAGACGCAAAGATAGACCATCTGTTATTAATCAGATACAAAACCCCATGTACGATTTCAGTATTTTAAGTTATGACCGTTTGTATCAACGCTTATGCGAGCTAATATGATATTTTCAGATTTGGCGTAACGGATCTATCTCAAGCAGATTTTGTCAAAAGTACGGCTTTCCTAATTCATTACTGACACTGACTCACAAATTGATCCATATTCCAATCCCTAAGATGCCGGACTCCACAAAATTCCAGTAAATGTGCTTTAGAAACTGCTGGTATGCGGCAATTTTTGAATCCCATGCTAACAATCCTAAGCTCAAAACAGGTGAAACTGTGGCTCGTTTCGAGCTAAATAGCTCGGTAAAACAACCGTTCATAGGTGGAAGTTTGCTCGAGAATCAGAAAATCAGCTAGGCAGGTCTCATTTTTGGATCAGAAAATTGAGATTTCAGAGCTACAACCTCGAATCAGGTGGTGTGCGCACTACGATCGCTAAGCATCATTTGCGGTATTCAAAATCTGATCATTTGTGACAAGATGGCGTGGAGTGAACATCTCGACTG
>NC_133204.1:24408812-24446312 GCF_958299795.1 Porites lutea
TGAACCGTTGGTAGTTGTAGATTTCAGATTCATCTCTGTGTGCATTCTTGCATGCGTAATGAGCCGTGAATTTACACGCGATTCAGTTAGGAAATTTCTACCACCTCAGTTTCCCTGAATTTGATGTAAATGTCTTCTAAGACATTTAATCCATTCAAAGATTTTCAATCTGACCAAATGCAGAGAAGTGCTCTTAAAATATTTACTGCTCATTACGCATACAGGAATGCCGATTTAAATTTGACACCAGTTACGGGAACGACTAACGGATTCATTGATACAAATGATTAATTCATTAATAGAATCTTTTTGGGGTAAACTTGACCTGCCTTGGCTGTTAACGTTGAATTTTATATGCCTTCTCTTTTATTTACAATACCGAGCAGCAAACATCGGTGGTAACTTCTCATGCCTTTTCGAGAGAGCCGAAATACAAATACCGGTAAACAGATATGAATGTCCACAAACGCTGAGCTTTTCCCGGGGAATCTATTCTGAGGTTCATTCACCAATCACAACACCGGAAATTATATGCGTCACGGCATTAACATTACAACCAATCAGAGGCTGTCCCCAACATTCCGGGGAAACGGGAACACGATTTTCGCCGGCGATTCACGGACGTTTCCTCTCCCGATTTTTCCTGTAGGAGGGGGGACGTCTGTACACAGGCTACGGTAGAGTCGGTGGAAATAAATGAGTTGTGGGAGAGAAGGAAGGGGAGAGGGGTAAGTAAAACACTTTTTTAGTACTGGAAAGAGCTAGTTTTCCTTCACCCTTATTAATATGCCCATCTTGCTTGCCAAGGATCAGTGAATCAGATTTGGAACAATTCGCTAAATCAAATGGACAACAAAAGTGGTAGGACATACAGTTTGCATACATGTAGTTTAGTGATTTTGAGTCATCACAGGTTGGGTGGCGGATCATCTCTCGACAACATGAATAAACAAATAAATGCTTTTCCTATGTTTTAGTCAACCAATTACAAAGAATCAACTCGATATATTCGAGTGGGAGATTATCTTGCTGATAGCTCCTCTACTCTTTTTAATAAAGGCAGAAAAAGTCTAAGAATATGATTTGATTACGTCAGGGGCCAATTACTAGTGATTACGTTGACTTTTAGCAAGTCAAAATATGTCGCTTAGCTATCCATGAGTGCTTAATAAAAACGAATGAAAGTGCCAAACCCCAAATGCTAGGATTGAGGGCATTGCTGCGTAAACAAAGCATGGAAGGAATTCAAACATTGAATCAACGCTTTACTTTTATTTTCACAAGTGCACTTGGAGCACTTCGCTCAGTATCTTACAATGCTGTGTTTCGCGCCAGTGTGAAAGCGCAAGATCAAAAAAGGGAACTGGGAAGCAACTGGAAAGAAAAGAAGGTTTTTGAGTGCATCCTCCAATTTTTATAACCAAGATTCTATGCTGTCCAGAAGTGAAATTAATAACAAACTTTTCAGGCAAAAGCATACAGGCATTGGTAGATCACTTGTCCAATTAAGCTGTCTGTCCGATCGTCCTTTGCCTTTACTCAGGACAGACAAGTGTACTGGGTTCCACATTCAGTTCAACTGCCATCCAGTAACACATTGCACCACAACAGGAGCGACGAGCTGTGGGAAAATTTTAAAACAATGATGGATTTTGCGAAAGAATGTATGAGAAAAAACATCTGTTTCTCTAGTTTGGATTGGAATGTCAACCATCAGCTTCGACAAGTTGGGGACTGCAGCTATAGAACTTTTTACGGTATCTTCTTATATAATGGTTAAATTCAATTAGTATATACTAAAACAGTGGATACTGTTTTTCGCGCGCTCTGATTGGCCACTCAACCTCCGGATATCCAGCACTATATCACATCCAGTTCCTCCAAGCGAGCGACGCCAAACTCGTGAAAGTTACGGGCAAAATGGCTTTCCAGTTTGTTGCCGTAACAAACAAAGAAATTGAGGAAGGTGCGGAAATTCGGTTTGGAAGTTTTAACAAGTAAAAATTGTCTGTTTGACTTGAATTTATCAATTAAATCGGTGAAAAAGGTTTTTGTTTACAAATGCAACTTAAGCTTAAGTCTTGCGTTTCTATGTTCAGCTTACATGCTCATAAATAAGCTTTAAACTAAATTTAGTACTTTTTTACAGAATGGTTTTTAATACAAAAAGAATTCACAACTTCTAAGAGCTAAAGAAATGCCTTCAAACGTTTTTATTTGTCGGCAAGAAAACGCGACGGCCGTTCGGTTATCGCGCGCCAAAATTGTAATGAGATCGTTCGCAACAGTAAATGAGTTAAAAATCATCATTTTTGTGCTCAATTATCTCACTGTTTTAGTATAAATATTTACTGAGCCGCGAAGCGGCGAATAGTTGTGATATATGCGGGAATGCGAAGCCGCTTAATGTAAAAGCAAACTGCGAGTTTCAAAGTTATTAATTTTTTTTGTAATGGAGTTGTTTGCAAACGCGCGGGCCGGGATGACGGATGAAAAGAGAGAAGGTGGACGGTAAGCAATCTTGATATAGACTCATGAACAGTGCGAGCAGTTTCTTTTTTTTTTTTCAAAGTTACCATAAATGACCTAATAGACGCCATGTCTCAAATAAACGCCTCTTGTTAAGAGTTTTTTTTTGTTAACGCCTCTTGTTAAGAGTTTCAAGTTTGTATAAGCCGTCCCCCTAGCCTCTCTAATAAACGCCCCTTGTCTAATAGATACCAGGCCGGACAATTGCTCCAAAATACTACGGAAATAGCGAAATAGAGCAAACATGAACCATTCAATTTATTCAGTTTCTTTCTTGATTAATGAGGGTATGGAAATTGCATCTTGTTCAATGTCAAATTCAAACAAGGATACTGACATCAAAGTTGAGTTTTATAAAAACGGTATCTCTAACGATATCTCTAAATGACGTAAACGTATAAATCAGATGGAATGGATCAAACCGGCTTGGTGATATATTCGCCGAAAGAAGTTTTGTGTAGCTAATTACAGTTATGACAAAAAGCACATCTCCCTTTTGAACGTCTCCTATCTATAAAACGCCAGCGCTTGGGCAGCTAACATTAAATAGACACCTAGGGGGTCTATTAGAGCACTTACGGCACTCCACGCGTAACCCGTCCACGCGAGCCGCGATAAATGAAAGCGTAAGATCGAGAAGAAAAATAAGTCTTCTCTCTTTTCGTGCTAATCCCTATTTTTAACGCTGTTTTTGCAAACGCGCTAGCTGCGATGAGCAATCGACGGATTAGTAGACCAAAGGCGGACTGCGGAGTCTCATTGAAAAGAAAAAGTAGGACACTCTCTTTTTGAATATTTATGGATTTGAGTATGACAACTATTTCTAACGCGTTTCAACAACTTGGGGGAAAAGCACTTAAAGGGTTGACATGTCGGTTAGTGAGATCCGTAAATCTTGAAAATAAAGCCGGCAGTTACTGCCGTCGCAAGGCTACATAATTGATCAATTAAATGTACAAAAAATATTGCTATTAGTACCTTGTGAATGTGAGAAGCATTGTAACTTAGAAACCTCTAATCCATATTTAGCCATTTTTGCCTGTACTGAAGGTGCACATCCGCCAACTACAACAAATAGTAATTTGATACAGTGTTAATAAGCTAACAAAAATTCTCTGAGCCTTCCAATGCAGCTAATACAATCATCTATTACTGCTCGTTTTCTTTTCTGGGGAATCTGGGCGGCTGAATTAGTAGCATTAATTTTAGTGATGAAGTTATTCATTCACGTGGCCAGAATCTATGCAAATGTATCGGAACAAAGAAAGTGTTTACTTAAGAAAAGAGTTCAACTCCCACAGGATTGGTTACGTTTGAAGAACAACATGATTGCCGTGACGTCGGGTGAAAGCGCCCTAGATATGAAAATCGTATATGAGAACTGCGGAGTGAAGGATTATATAAAAGAAGATCATCGCAGTTATAGACGCAACTTTTGTAGTTGCGGAAAGAGAGCCTGAGAAAAAAGCCTGAATTTTTTCAGGCTTTCTTTTCGCAACTGCAACAGTTGCCTCTATAGCTGCGATGATCTTCTTTCACACAATAAATTTTAGTAGCATCAAGTTCACATCTGGCAGGAAAAGCGTTTCTGGCAGATACCTAAATTAAGACCCAGATTACTATTAGTCGCTGACTGATTTTTCACTTCTATTCAGCCACAGAGCGATAAATAAAAAAACACATTATAAGTGTGTAAAAATACCTAGTAACCAACTGACAGTTATATTGTCACAAAGTACCGAAATCGCCGAAAATGTGGGTTTTTAATATTCCCATAACTTAAAGCGAATGCTCGTCCCGGGAGGTAACCCTGAGAATTCGTGGTCGGGGTGTGCCAACCGATTCTCCAAATCTTGACCACAAAGGACTGCAACTTGACACTTGGACTCTTGCCCCACAGAAGACACGTGGTATGCCGTGATTCTGTGGGTGTTGAGAGTTCTAGGTCAGGACTTAAATAAGAGTGCGCGGATATTTTTCATCAGAGCTTTCTCTGGTTGTTACGCCATACTAACGAGCCCCAAAGAGGGAGAAACAGCTGTCTATGGCTACAATCCCGCTCTGTTTTGAGTTCTTTCGGTGTCGTGTTGATGTCTTGCAGAGTTAATTTTCACGTAGTACGATCAGCATTGAAGTTTTCTGTTTGCAGAATTTAATATGTCCAAGTCTTGACCCTATTTCAGACGAAAAAAATGTTATTTTTCCGACCCTAAAATCCATACTAGTTTTCAGACATGGCCTCTAACAAATTACCTAGATAAGAGCAGCGACAAAAACGATTTCTCAAAATCCATTTCTAATTCGCATATTTCTCTTTCTTTCTTTCTCATTTGGAATTGAAACGACAAATAGGTTCATTCAGTCCTGTTGTTCCCTCGAAAAGCATGCCCGATTCCAGACCAAAGTGGAGACCAAAGTTTATATCCGTTTTCAGGCCAAAACAGCGCAAAAAACCCTACCTTTTGGGGCGGCACATACCTATATGGCTTATGTGAGTGAGTATCCCCCCCCCGCCCCGGATACTTGAAAAGTTCGTAACTTTATCCCTACTATTGGTTCGTTACCCTTGACTTACTTTTTGTTATACTGCTACATGAGAAATTTCTGCAATTTGATTGGCTTAGAGCAGTGGTATTTCAGCTTAATTTGAAATACCTACATGTGAAAATTACAACCTTTCGCGGGTAGTAGTATAAACAAACAATAGCATGATTTGTACGTGATATTTGGCATAAATACCATGCACTCGTTATATTTCAAAATTGTCTCAAAGTTCACTCGCCTAACGGTTCGTGAAATTACGTATAACAATTTTGAAATATCTTTCGTGGTATTTATGCCAAATATCACTACTAATCATGCTATTACCTATACTAATTGAAAACCAGTATTAAATTCGTTTGTAATTTCTTCATAAGAGAAGGAACGATTGTAAAATGAGAACTTACGGTCCTCTCTCTTCCTCATCGGTTTATATTCCCGTTCTGGTACCGCCACTAAAGAGGCAAAAGAAACTAGATAATTAATAATCAGTTTACTCCTGTGACGCCGACCAAATAGAGGAGTAAGTGCAGAAGGTGGCTGAGACTTGTGGGAAGTGACGTAATTATCCCGTTTGGTTTCACTAAAGCATTCTACTCTCCGCAGTAGAATGTTTTAAATATGCTTGGTGCCTATTCCGGAGTCGAAACAGCAGATCAGTCGAATGGGTATTCCGGATTATTCTGAAAACCTTATTTGTACGTATCAAAAGTGTTCTATCGACTTATAAAATGCAATGTTTATTAGCTTTCAAATGTGTACGCCTCTCATGTTTACTAGACTGTTCTTTATATATCGGGTAATATTCCATGAGAAAAGGGAGGTATTTATTGTTGAAGTATCAAAAATAATTTTTTGCAATGTACACGTATATGTTGAACTCTTATAGACATCTTGCGCTCTGTTTTGGTTTCGATCTTTTTCATTATAAGAATTTTCCGGTTATTGTTTTTTAATCACTAAAACATTGAGGCAATCAATCTGTCCTTTATTTTCTCTCTGACTAGTAATAGAAATTCCCTTATTAGCCAGAAAGGTAGCCAATGAATTATTTAGTAAGGTCGTCGACAATCAACTTCAAACCATTCTTTCACTATGAAGACAACAAATTTTTGTGATGCCAGGCTGAAGCGCTTACTAATGTTTCGCTCGAATTGAGATTCCTATAAACCTGAAAAAATATCATTTTATAATTTCAGGCGTAAAAATACACAGAAAACCACATCAACATTTGCCTCCCATAAAAACATTCCATACCAACAGTATTAATACCGTCCTCACCCACTTGCTCCTGCCCTAAGCAGAAATGTTCAATTTCCTGAAATCATTTTTTTTTTACGACGATCTAATTCTTTATGTCAATGACTGAATTTGACACCTTAACCGTAACAAAAACTAAGGATTTGTTTGGTGATAATGAAACTTTTCTCTGACAAGGGTTCAGACTTACAAGCTCAGTGTCCAATAAAAGATTTCGAATTTTACTCTAGTGGCCACTGCAGAGTGTTTTATCAGACAACACTTTTTCCATTTTACAAGAAAACAGAATTGTTTGAACTCAAAGTTGCAAAATGATTGCTATAACAAGTCTTTTCACGAATATCTCAGAAAGGAAATATCGAAAAACAGAAAGACAACAACTGAGAGCAATATGTATTCTTCGAAGGCAAACCCAAAAATCAATAGTTACTGTTCAGTCATATAGTCGGGATGGCGATCAGCACCCCGAGTCCCCGGGCCAAAAGCGCTATGAAGACTACCATAAATAACCCCTAAACTTGAATGCAGCAGGACCTTTACAAAATTTTGGTAGCTGTATTATTCAGTATTTATATCAGTAAACAACAACAAGTGAATCTTGAAATACTCACAGCATATCGAGACGAGAACAAAAATAATCACGATTTTCTTGACTATCATTTCTTGTCAACTTTGTAGGGAGGATGGCCCAGTTGTTCGTACTCCTTTTACCGTTGCAAGTATCGATTTCTCACCTTAAATGTTTGTGTTCTGGCTAAATTATGATTTATTTTATACTTTCCCGGATCTTTCAACCCAGCACCTGCCCGCGATAAGCTGCCATTCACAAGACATTTAATTAGGCAACCGTTACATTAACGCATTTAGCAAGCCACAAAAGACACTTTTCGGTCAATTTCTCATAGTAACACTTCCTTGAAAACACACAGAATTTGGTGAAATAAACTTATAGGTCAGGAGGTGACTGGCTTCTTTTGCGCCAATGTCAATCTTTGTAATTTCATTTTGTTACACGTGGTCAGCACTATCTCCGCTTAGAGCATAATCTTGTATTAGATTACACAGACGTTCTTGTTCAATGCAACTCATTGGAAGAAATTTCTTAGAAAGCGAGTGATACAGTTCGTGTTAGTTTCGGTTTGATATGGTGTTGTAATTGAATTGAATAAACTTGATGGGTTGTTAATGATGGCACACTAAATTTTCTCCCGTAGCAATATCCGCTTCGTTAAAATTGAACATTTTCTAACATTTTTTATATTTTTAAAGGTACAAATTTCGCCCGGTAGTTCTGGTTCGTGTGGTTTTCACGTTTTTTTTTCCTTTGATTGTACACTAAAGCTTCCGAAATAACAGGATATGCACTCGGATAAACTTGAAAGAAATCTTAAGCATCTCTTATCATTTTCAATGAAACTGATCTTCTTCATATCTTGATGTCACTCGGCTAATGAAATTATGTCTCTCAGTTTGAAAAGCGAAGTACCGGAACAGCAATCTTAGTTAAGGATAACTCATATAACCATACACAGACTACACAAACTGTTTTGTTTCGAAATGGACAGCATCGGGAAAGCGTAAGGAAATAAGTAAATGGAATGACGACTTTTGTTCGTGCCACTTATCAAGTACAATAACATTTTCAATTGTTTTTCTTTTTCATTTTCGCCTCCGGTTTCCGCGAGAATTGCCTCCTGCTGAACCGCTCGTTTTGTGGTTTATTAACAAAAATGATTTTGCACAGATTCCGGCTTAGTTCACCGAATTGAGCTGGATAATTCTCAGTTTATTTCAAGCTAGTGCGACTGATTACGTGAATCGAGCGATCGATTTTGTTTTTATGCAAATCTGACGAGAAGCTTGTACCGATTGAAAATCCAGTTCAGATAAGAAATATAATTTTAAGTAACCGCCTTAAATTGTGACGTAGTAAATAAGACTTGACCGTTCGAATCTGTGTCGAAAGTACTCGAGAATTATCATTTTTTGTGAGCGTGTGAATTATTATTTTTTATTTCAGCATACCGAAAGTTCCAAACACATTCATCTAATTCGGTATTATTAGGTATGAATCAGTGGTACTCAGGTTGGGCTAATCCAGTAGCATTAGTTTTTGCTTATTGACTCAAAAGTAAATGCTTACGGCCACTAAGGTGGTGTTATTGCCGTTGTTGAAGTTTCGCGATCTCTTAAGGAAAACATGAGAATTCTCGTTTTATTTTAAAACAATTTGTTTGGACAAAAAGCTACCATCCATATACACATCAGCTTCGGTCCAATGTGGACAAGTCTGACATAAGACAAAAAGCGTTTTAGACAAGTAAAGGATTCGCGACGCTCAGGAATGTCCTAAAGTTGCTGTTTGTGAGTTTTCGTTTGAAAATATTAGAGCGGAATTTGTTCGAGGTATCTCGAGATCACTTTGAGTTCTTTGAGCTAAAATAAATATTTTAACTTAATCGAGGAATAAATGGTTAATTGTTTCGGCTGACCCGGGGTTTGAACTGACTCACCCTCTCCATTCGGATTAAACGAATTAGCCGATTGCCTCACCGCGACCTTATGTAGCTTGGCTTGTGAAAATAGCTATAATGTCGTGCACTAGCGGGTTTCGAGTGGGAACTGGAAGATCAAATTACAAAATGCTGCACAAAATCGTCACGGTCTTTGTTGAGTTCACCTATTTTTACCTCCAACATCACAGTTAACATTATAACAACATTATACGAAATTATGGTGAAGCATTTTCAACATTTTTTGTTCAAAGCAACACAGGGATACTTTTCAGTTTGGAGGAAGGTTGATTTTCCCCTAGAAACGGAGCGATTTCTTCCGACAAATTAAGATAAATCTTGCACAAGTGATTGAATTGACGGCTTTTGGCTAAAGGCGAGACTTTGACCATTTTTCAGCTCTTGCTCAGATGTCGAGAGCCAAGGGAGATCTCAGCACTTGAAAAATGCTCTTAGGGGTATGGGTACGCTTGGAATTGACTGAGCCATTATGGTGACGATCTCTCAATTAGGAATAACAATTGATTGAAACAGATAATCCAGCTCCTCCTGATTCTCCTCCCCTCTTGCGGAAGAGTTCTTATTACGTGCAACCATGATTAACCTTAACAAGCTTTTCACGCACGTGACTTGCGTATTTACAATTATACTGTTATATCACACTTAATAGTTTAAGCTCGCTGCATTGCGGAATGTTATGTATTTTACACAGTTCCTCTACAAATGGTTTTTTAGGCATGGCGAGTTCTTTGCTTTTTCCAGGATTACGTGATATGGAGTTTTTTTCAGACCCACGTAAAAATTGCCCACCACTTCCGGTGACTGATCAACTCCATCTTTTCCACAACGGGATTACAATATTCGTGTCATCGGCATATTTCAAAAGTATGCCAACATCTTCTAATTGAATATTAAGATCATTCAGGAAAACATTGAATAAATAAGGCCCGCTGAAAGACCCTTGGGTCGTACCCCTATTGACATCTTTCCATTCTCCGACAAAGCTGTTATTATACACCTATTTGAAAAAAGGTTGTCGGAGAGGATGGCGAATGGCAACTGTCTAACGGAGATTGTACGACCGAAAGGAACTGTGGGTTTTGAATATTGATGATAAATAATCAACTATCTAAGCTAGTCAATGATGCCGGCTCCATTTAATGAAGACCTTCGACGGCGGGTTATCTGGTTTGTACATGTTCTTCAGCATTCAGTTGCAGAGGCTTCATTTTTCTTGGGCGTTTCTGAAAGAACAGTTGAGCGCTATATTTCTAAATTTCTTGTAACTAGCGATGAAGTATGTTTCTAGTTCCCATGATCCTTCACTTCGAACCAAAACTGTAGAGCTGAACTTGTTTGTTCTTTATTGACTTATGCTACGCGAGCGTCCTTGCTGGACAGCATGCGAGAGCAAACAACCCCCTCCTCCCTCTCCCTAGAGGTCAATGAAATCCCTAATCTCGTACCCAGATCTCTTGTTGACGAAGCCAAAGGCGAGATCTGGCCCCAGTTGTCGCGTTGAATTTGATGTTAAAAAGGTAAAAAAGAACAACAATTAGTTGGTTCATACTTAAGATGTGCGCATAACCACGTTTTGATTGTTTAACACGTCAAAAATTGAGGATTAATTTCAAGCATACGCTCTTTCATGGCCTGTCACATTCCTGACAGGCAATCACGGGTACAAAATCGGATTTGACCAGATCTCGCCTTTGGCTTCATCAATAAGTAAGAGATCCGAGTGTGAGATTATGAAATCCCCCGCGTGTTTTATTTCATATTAGCGCGTTCTAGGTGGCTCTAGGATCCATTTCAAAGAAAAAAAAATACGGGCTAAACCGATCTCAGATCGGTCTAATTTCCGAAAGCGACCTCAATGTGAACGAGGCGTAATCACAACTGTGGAACCAGAAAACATGAAAAGTCCGTCTGATCCTCGATCGAGTCTGAAATGACTGAGAGATCGAGAGAGACTTGCGCGTTTCTGACACGTTGGCTCGTTTTAAGCGTTTAACAATGTATACGATATTTTCCCCAAGGACGACGTAAATTTTATATATATTACATTCAATTATGATTGAGAAAAAAAATCAATCAGCGGGCTTAAAACTATAAACTTAAAGGGCCACTCTCCCTAATCACCGCGTGAGGGGCGGCACAAGGTAGGAACGATGGACTCCTTGATATTTCGTCCAGATATAAGCTATGATATGCTAAGAATCGTGATATAAGTTTAAGGTTCCAGAGTCTTTACATTTTTGAGAAAATTACGAAAAACCGTCGACAACCCGTGAAGCCGAAAAATCACAGAAATGAGGTCAAATTTCATGATCAGATAATCGAACTAGTGTGAAGGCGCACAGCAAATTATGGTTTTCCTTAGTTTATAATTTTAGTTAGGAGGTGCTGCTTTGATGATATCTTAGACTTACAATTCTAATTCCGAATTCCTGGAGAGCAAGCGAAGAGAACCGAAATTTCTAGACTTTGAAAATCAAAAATTCCATACCGTTTTCAAACATCTCAAAACATACTCGGTATTATGTAGGCATAACGCAAAAAGGCAACACGCAAAAAGGCATCGCAAAAAAAGGCACTTGGCAAAAGGGCAACACGTGATGAGAAGTTTACTTACGATCCAGGCCTGGATCTTAAACAGTATTATTTAGTACATACTGCAAGCAAACCGAAATGGTATTCGAACGAGATATTCCATCTTGCTCACCTCGCGAAGTGCTTATTCGGTACCTTAGGCGTGCCTTGATTGATATATTACATCAAGTCCAAAAGGGAATTGACGGCGATTGCACTTTTTTCCGGCTGGAAAACTTAATTGATTTACTTTTGAGATCGGCACATCTTTACCAAGATGGCGGGACAGGTTTTAGCGGTTCTTCGTGAAGCGTTAACAGCAGGGGAAAATTGCTGGAAGCACCACTGAACCAAATTAAATATAATGAATACGTTTAACTGACTCTAATACCACCAAACTACGTCCATAAAACCCTCATTAGCACCCTTCATTTTCAAGGTGCTTTCTTATTGTAATCAAATGTTTTATTCTAAATTAAAACTCTACTTTACAATACCCCAGGCCTTTAAGTACTGACCACTGACGTTTTTTTCAAAGCAGAAACTGTCATGTGAGTGCATGCGTGTGGTGAGAGAATCTTAATGGACCAATCACTTTCGTTTGTTTAGAAATCATTTTTAATTCGTGGCGGGCTACCGTCAAACCATTTCTAAATGAACTGATTTGCAGTAGACAGCTGCCTATTAGTGAGTGATTGTCTGGCTGTAGGTAGTGTTTGGTGCTTAATTTTATGCAATATCGTTCATCATAATCGCGAAGCTTGATTTGCCGACCACGCAAGAGCAGAACAATCTAGTCGCACCCAATTTATCAGCCAGTTCTTTTATGACGAGTTGAATAATGGTCAAGAATATTCAGTGAAGGTACATATTTTTATCACTTATTTTCAGATCCTTTTCTGATATAAATGGAAGCTGGACAATTTAATAGCGCTGAAACGTCGTATGGAGTAAAATCTTTCCCCCCAGCAAAATCGTGGACAATGTTGCTGACAGGACGCAGCACACAATAAGTGTGTAAAAAAGCTGAACATTTTTTTCCAGTTGATTTTTATTTCATATCATTTCGCTAAAATTTATTAGTACATCCATTGGTTTCTAAGGTGACACGGAAAGGCAAGACAAGCCTACAATTCTTGGAGTAAACTTTGTTACGGTCAACCTTTTTGTAAAAATTTTGAACGATTTATGAACGACGAGAACTGACACAACGATATAATTAACACCTACGTTCCTACAAAGGCCGTAAAAAAGCTACCAATTCAACTTTACTCGAGACTGAAAGGAAAATGGTATAGGATACGCAAATCACTGCAGGGCGGGTGACTTGAGGTAGGGTTTACTTGGAGCGACAAGCTTCACTTAGTTGCCTTCTTCTGTGACAAGTTGATCTTGTCTCCTAAACTCAGTGCCATTCCCTAAAAAAAACAATTAATCAAGATGAACACGGGAATAAATCTAGGTCGAGGAACCTAGGAGAAATGCCAATTACCATCACGCTTAATTGAAATTACCTGACTCTTCGCCCGGATTCGTACGTGACCAGTAACCGAGGGTCCTGATTGGTCACTAGGCTTCTCTATCGATACATTAGCTAGGGCATCCTCTCCAAAAATACTGCGAGCGTACAAATTAGCCGCCATAAAACCGCAATCACCGGCTAAAGCCTGTCGAAGGGAAAACAACTTGTGAGGATTGTTACGATATCTAAAGAATAACCAGGGACAAAGGATTCAAAAATCCCCCGGCTAATTTTTTCATAACCAGCCGGGGTGCGAGCAATAAACCATCGATCCGAAGGTTTGTTTACCATAGAAGGAGGCTACTTGGGCAATAGGGAACTAAAAAATGGCGTTCACGGCTATCCTAACTAGAACAGCACGGAAGAAATGCAAGAATACTCAAAACATATCGCTCTCTGGTTTTTTATAGCGGAGTATATGCAAGAAAAAACATCTGCGCTGAGAAATAGGCCAAAGTTTAGGATGAACTGGACGAGGAGGTAGTTAATTTACGGCCAGGAAGAAGGAGAGGGTTTGTGTCGGCACACTCAGATTTCTTGGTCTAACAATTTTTCTGACGTTAGCAGACAATCTTCTAAGCTACTCCTTGTGGATACCGCGCGGAAGACCCTTGCCTCAGGAAAAACAAATTTTGCTTAGACTCTGCCAGCAAAGGATAACAGATTCTCTGATAGGTCGGGGAGAATTGATATCGGTCTGTTATTATTTTTAACAAGAAAAGCATTCCAAACCCAAGCCTCTCCTAGTCACGATGAAAAATCTGATTCTGTTTGGCTGTTTTCTTTATGGTCTGGGATTAATAGAATTAGTATTTATTCAAAATATTTCTCTGTTTCTGATTGGCTAAAATCCTACGCATAATTCATCATAACCAGCTGCTGTCGACCAAATTTGGAAGAAATTGGCGATATGTGAACAATGACGTCAAGTATGCAGCAAAATTGCCAGATTATTGAACAGTTAACCGAGAAGAACTGGGGACAAGGTTGAGTTGTTCTGGTAATGAGTACAAAATGGCGAAACATTTCACTCGTTTCACGAGGAGGAAATGGGCGAACTATTGGCTAAAAACATGGCAAGAACAGCAAGAACACAACCTGCTATTTGGAGAATATTTGCAGTTCTGAACAACCATTTATCTCGAAAACTTGCTGATAAACAGGAACAGGGGTCTTTTTTGCATGAGCATGCGCGACCGCTGAACAAGCGATGTACATGGAGGCTCACCACAGGGTTTGCCTTCATCAAAATGGCACGTCTTAAAGCTATCATAGCGATTATTTTGCTCGTTGGTCTTGGCGAATGTGCTCGTGATTTAACAAAATGTGTAGTTTGCAAAAAAACTCTAACATGGTCTTAACAAAAGCGAAGTAGACCGGCTTTAACATACACGAGCTACTATCAAATTTCATCTCCCCACTTGACCTGGACAACAGCGCGCGTATATGTAGTGCCTGGAGGATTGCGCTAACCTCATCAAAGTCTAAACAAAGTGCAGAAACGTTTGTTGATGCAAGTAAACACTTTCAATTTTCTTTGTTTTGAAATGGGAAAGGAAGAGAAATATCAAAAAAAAAAAAAAAACAGCAAATTTCAGCAAGTGGCTTCGAAGTGCACGAAAGCTGAAGTTCAGTTCAGCAGTGAATTAATATATGTTCTACCATTTTCCCAGCACTTTAAAGCTACAAAATTAAGAGCACACGAGACGTAGATTAGTCACCTGGTGAGATGTTGGTGGTAGTCACTCTGTATGTCTCGAACAATAAAAAAAATGAATATCAATGAGACACAGTCAAAACTGCATTCAATAGGACCGAAATTAAAGTCCAATCTTGTGACCGATTTTGATGAAACAAACGGTTAAGTTTCCCAAGAAGTACCGTAAACATGTGACGCCGACCAAAAGTTAAAAATCATTAGAACATTTAAGTTCTGGCTAAAAGCAAATTCCTGTAAAAGATGCGTTACAATGTTAGTCCACGCAAAAACAATACTGAAGGCAAAAACTTTCTATTCCAACTGAAAACGGCGTGGTAGTCGCCCGCTGATCGTTATTAATCAACTCCCGAAATATGGCTAAATCAGCTATTAACAAATTATTGACAGAAATCCTCTACGGCATCGAGAAACTGATTTACATCCGATTTACAGACAAACACTAAATAAAGAACATTTTGCTCAATAGCTACGCATCAGCAATGCATTCTATGCCAAACTTTGCGGTTCTTTAAGGGGAATCAAGATACGAGTCGAGCGCCAAACAACAACAAGCAGCCATGTTCGTGTCAGACATCCTAGAGAAACTTACTCTTTCACCTCGTTCAGCGCATCAGTCTCAACTTTAAATCAACAGATCTTTACTTATTTTGTACAACGAAGGTCTTTCCTAAGTTCCTGCTACCATTTCAATCTTAAGCAAGCTTTCAAAGCGAACAATTTGGTTCCTATGACTATGCAGCACGGTCGCTGTCACTGGTCGCGTGCTCTTTGACAAGTCAGCGGTCGCGCATGCTCATGCAAAAAAGACCCTTGTTATAAACAGGCAACTGAAGATATTTTGAATGCATAATAAAACAATTATTGAATTTGGCTTTCGTGTTACCTGAAGAATTATGGAGATCTTGGAGGGTGTTATCCGTCTCGGCCTATAACACCCTCCTCGATCTCCATAATTCTTCAGATTATGCTCAGCCTCATCCAATAATTGCTAAATATGCAGTAATGTACGGTATGGGAATAATCTGGTATCTAGTATGAAATAATTGGTTTTTGATAGTGTTGCAGAGGCTACAGTTATTGTTGGTGAGTGTTTTTCATTATTTTCAGTTTTGTGTATTAAGTCAGTTATAGTAATCGCACCATCGGCAACACCAAGACACTTCCGAGATAGTTGATACAGACTAATTAATCGTTACATGTTGTTGTTTTCATCTCTTGACTATACCTCTGACGATGCAGATAACAAGACGATTACGAACCTTTTCTGGTGTCAGACATTTCATATTTGTAGAAGCAATTAAATGATCCAAGTATTCGCGAAGATCGGTGATGTTTGTGTTTACAGTCACCTAGATAAAAAACATAAAATTAAGCCCATCAAATAGTTGCCACGTAAAACATTACAGGTTCCCTGCATTATTAGCGATTTATAGTGACGCCAACGGCAAACGGCAGATTCAAGTTGTGAATTTCTCAAAATAGAAAAGAGCAGATAAGAACAGAACTACTAAATTTATCCGTTGAAGAAACATACAGTAGAAGACAAGTCAAGGGAAAAGTTGGTTGCGTGATACAAATTCACGTTTGCCTTTTGCCGTAAGCGTGACTCTAAATCTCTCTATTATATTGAAACAACTGCACAACTGTGTTGCGTTATTTTTCCTAGTAGAGTATTAACAAAGCATGGGTAAAATAAGGATGAGCGCTAAATGTAATCACTGCGAAATAAGATGCAAATATCTGACACTGTACATGGCAACTCTGATATAGTAAAAGCAAATTAGGAATCGTTTTTAAAAAATGACGGACCGAATACCGGTTACGTAAACAAATATACCGACAGGAATATTCACCTTGTTTTCCCACTCAAACTCAGCCCACATTTGCCTGAACTCTGAATCAGTACAAGTAGCCGGTACAATGTAGTCCATAATGTCGATATGAATGTCATTCAACACAACACAGTTACGGTCTCCTGTACCTCCAGAGACGTCATACACTGTCGTAAAACAGCAGCCAAAAAAAAAATTGACAAAAAAGACAAATACATTCAGAATGACGAGATGTAATTAATGTGGGTAATTTGAAAAAGCTTGCGCCAATTGACTCTAGCTTTAGCGTTACCCGCGTTTTTTAGGGATTCCCAGTCTGTTAACCTACATAGTTATTTGCAATGTTGGAGCTTTATTACGACAAAGGGCACATGAAACTCCAGTGAGGGTTCATCACACTCAGATTTAAAACGACAACAAAAAAGTGCAGTGCAACTTGTTTTGCAACACTGCTGTAAAACGAGTTGAAAAGCAATCTTGCGTGGTTTACTATCCAGGTTCAAACCTCTCTTGCAACAAATCAGGTTGTTGCAAGTTGCGTGAATACTGACGTCTGATTGGATAAATTACACAGGAGTCACGCAGTACAAGGAAGTTACGTCTCTTACTGCAAAAGGAGCAGCAAAAGGGTTGCTTTCTGAAAGCAAAGCTTGGATGTGGAATGAGTCACCCAGAGGGATTTGTGTTAGAAAAATCACCCTCAAGATCGCCTATTTGGGTGACTGACTAATCGTGCTTTTGAAGCGACACATTTTAAAAATTGCTTGACAAAAAAATTTTAGATTTCATTGCAATATTTCGACCCCCCTCATATTGTGACGTAAGCATCACTCATTGATTCCATGAAGAAACTTCATGATCATTTATTTAGATTTCTGCAGTCCCTTGAGATTATGGCGCACTGAGACGAGCATGTTACGAGCAAGCAAAGGCACACGAGGAGACACTTTCCTTCACCGTTCGTTCTCGCGCTTTCTGGAGACTCGCCGTGACAGCTTGCCCTCTTAATCAGCTGACAAGAGACTGATAGCAGTTTACAGGAGAAAGAGTTGATCAGGTATACTAACCGCGCATAATTCAAAGATGCTATTCGGGATTGTTTCTTTTTTTTGGGGGGGGGGGGGTGGGGGGGTAAAAACCCTGCGAAGACAAGAACTGGCATCGGCTGTCATGTAGAACGTGCTCTTTTACAATTAAAAAGGCAACGGACATTCGAAATTAAACAATTTGATAGAAAGGGCACTGACGAAACGTTAGCTTTAAAGATTACATAAGGTTGACTGACGCCGGTTGCCTCTGCCTCATCCGTGTGTTGAGATAGAAATTACTTACCTATGTTGCCGAAAATGATTCCATTTTCTGTGGAAGACACTTTCACATTTGCCTAAAAATAACGTAAAAAACAAAAGTAAAATATTCCCTCCACCTTTTAGGGACTCTTTCTAAAAATGTATGCCAGACTCATATGCAGCTACCTTCGCTTACAATTGTCGCACTGCCTTCTACCGTGACAGGATCACAGAGTCACGCTTCAAATGTAGATACTTACTTTGATGTTAGAGAAGTCGTTTGGTCCAAGCATGATAGGCTGTGGCTTTTCCACTAGCTTCAAGTCTCCTACAACAAACAAATATTAGAATTATCTTAGACTTGCACCGAACCCAAATTGATTAACCTTTTTGGTCGACCGATGGCCCTTCAAGGAGCCCCCTGTACATACGAAATTTAACTTACACGACTGGATGTTCATTGGTTGTTTTTGGTTGCTCCCATGGTCAAATCAATAATTAAACTTTTCTAGTTTTATTTAGAAGCGTTTTAGAGTTTACAAAACATTTACTATAGTTGTAAATTGCATTTGTGTAGTTCCAGTATTGAATTGGCCACAGGCGTTAAGATCAACAAACTTGCTTTCGTAGACTTCCCTTATGTGGCGGAAAATAAACTGGGAAGCAAAGAGACGGTGTTACGCGAAGGTGAAAAAACTATAAGAGTAAAGACGAGAAGTTATAGTAAAGACACGTCTAGTAACAGACTAGACAGCATGGCGGGGGTGGGAAGATACCGGGATATGCCTGCGATCGTATTACCAAGTGTAGCCAGCTCCAAAGTGACATTCTGAAGGGTGTCGGAAGTCTGGTTCACAACTAGCAAGTCTAGCACAATGTCATACTGGTTTACATTCACATAAGCCTCGGCATAGACTGGGTCAGAGAATCCTGTCAGCTGGGCCACCTATCAATTAAATCAATACTTATTGTTATAAAGTTATAAACCTATAACTTTTACGTACTGTGGTTTAACTTCTTTTTTTTCTTTAAAACTAGGACACATGAACAATATAAAAATATTTTTTTAAGGAAATAAGCCAAGTACGAGTAAGGAGGACAGGATCTGACGTGCGAAAACCAAAAAAAAGTCCGAGAGAACTATTGCATAATCCCAATTATACCAAGGCCGCGAAGCGCCCTGCTTTTATAATCGAAATTATTTTAACAAACTCCGTTCGAAATATATGAGAAAACGCGAAGTGGAATCCTACTTATTGTGCTATGACCCACTTTTACACAAACTCCGTTCGAAATATACGAGAAAACACCAGATACAGTTCAACGCACAAAGCTGGTGCCAATACATTGTTTTCATATGACGTCACGGCGGCCATATTGGTGTCCCGAAACGATGAAACTTCGGCCATGTTGGCGTCCCAAAACAGTCATCTGGGAGTTGAACTCTTTTTTTATGCAAATGCTTTCTTTTGTTCCAATAAACTTGCATATATGCTGGCCACGTGAGTGAAAACACCCCATACAAAAGCAAATGGTCACATATGACTGCAAATACTTTAATAACATTAAAGTCTCGCTACAGTGACAATAACGTCGTTAGAAAGTCCCATTGCCTGGTACTGTCCCCGGAAATGTGAAACACGGCTAAGTGTAATAGGTGAAACATTGGATGTATATTTTGGGGGCTCCCGGGGTCTGTTAGAAGGTGTCTCGTGCTGGGAAGAAGGACTCGATGATCGACCAGAAGACCCAGGAGAGGTGGCACCAAGGCTGTGCTTTCCAGAGAGGCGCAACAAATATGATGTCTGCCTAGTCGCAAGACACTTTGCTCGTACAGCCAGGATAAAGTGGAAGGGTGAAAAGGCGTAACCCATGAAGGTTGTCCAGTTTATTGTCAGGGCATCCGCGAGTAATACCTCTGGGTCCAGGCGCCAGCTCACGTATTTGGGGAGCCGGGAGGTTAAGAAGCAAACAGGTCAATTTTCCACTCTCTGCTGTCGTTGAACACCCTCGATTCAGAGTCTGCCACTGTGTTCAATTTGCCTGGTACATGCTGAGCTGTTACCAATATGTTCCGCTCCAGGCACCAGTTCCGGAGTTCCAGTGTTAACTCTACGAGACAAGTTGACCAGAGGCCTTGAAAGGCATAGCATTTGTTTCTCTAGAGGAATTGTAGAAACTTTTGGGACTCCCTGTGGACAGGAACCGACAGGTATGCGTCCTTTCAATCCAAAGTGGTCATGAGGTTCCCTCTTTGAACCAAGGCCTTGAGGGAAGAGATATTCTCCATTCAAAATATGAGTTTCCACGAACTTGTTCAGAAAACTCAGGTCTATTACGGGCCAAAAGGTTCCATACTTTTTTGAATCACGAATAGAAGACTGAGAAAGCCCTCTTTCATGGGGGAGACATGGACTATGGCGTCTTTGGCAAGGAGACTCTCCACCTCTGCATATATGACGTGGGCGTTCTCTTGGGAGGGGTTTGTAACCGGTGGACAAAACTGAACTAGTTCGCAAAGTAACGGAATGTTGTAACCTAACTCAATGTTGAGAATTGCAGGGTTGAAGGTTATTTCCCTCCACTTGACTATGAGTGCGTCGATTCTTTTGCCTCGGGTTTGGAGGCCCGAAAGGGACGCCTGTTTTTTGTACGGGTACTTTGGTATTTACGTTAGGCACTGGTAAAAGGTCTTTTCCCTTTGGGGGTACGCATTGGCTCGGGCTCGGCGCTTCGATGGCCGTGAAGCTCAACCCAGGTTCTTAGCAAAGCTTCTCGATAGACCATCTTGCTTTGAGGCAATCGATGGAAAGTCCTCCCCGAAAAGCACTCGTTTGGCATTGGGGAGCGATTGGACAGCAAGGTCAATTCTATCCTTGTTAAGAATAAGAACTTCCTTTTTTCTCAGGGTCGAAAATTGACAATTTAGTTAACCTAACAGGCAGTGACTGCTAAACATGTTTTATGATAATCTCTAGGGGGACATCCTTGTGAGATGACAAAACATCATGAAGACAAAAAAGGGGGCCTGTTTTATTTAGCATGCCCTATACACTCTTTGTCTCTCACTTGTGTATCCTTCCGAGACTTAGCTGGAGAGATCTGATTGAGGACAGAGTCGTCCAATGCTGAAGTAAAACAATCCACGGACGGGATGGAATAATTGTCAAGAATATCACTTACTTGCTCGGAAGATCAAGTAAGTGACAGACAGACGTTTTTCTGCAAAAAAGAGGAAAAATCCGCTTTGGGTTTCCACGAAGGGTGTTAAACGTCCGGATCATAAAGGTCGCCGCCATTTGGTGAACCGTTTGTCACGTTTGGTTGAATCACATTTTCGCTGGAAGGTATACTGACCTCGCGTTGGGGTTCTGGAACCCCGATTAGTGGCTCATTAGCCAGAGATGGTGGATCATTAGCCCAAAATGGTGGCTTAATGAGACGTAATTGAGCCCTCTTGCTCGGTCACAAGTTCTTCATAAGTAGGCCAGGGCAGAAATCGCGTCCGGTCACTCGCCAAGATTTGGCGGGAAGACTTGACGGCTTGTTTGCTAATAATTTTCCATGGACGAGACTCGATCGTTTGTAGACGTTAAGAACTGCTGGACCTCTTGAAGGGTTTTCAAGATAGCTGACAGGAAAACCTATTCTTCGCGTTTAGGAGGGCTCAGGGAGTGCAAAGACTCCGTAACATGGCGGCCGTGCTTGGAGCTCGAACGAGACCTGGAGCGTGATCTATGTCGCTTTGACTTGCGAGGATCCTAAAGAAAAGTAACTACTTACCCCACCAAAAAAGGGGACTAAAAAGAGCCGAAACGGGTCGTAAAGTACCTAGACAAGCGTACAAAATGGTAAGGAACACACAGCGCAGAAGGAAAGATGGAGGATCACATGACAACAGCACGATATAACACCGCAGAGGGTTGTGGGATTAAGTCCCATGTGGTCTCTTTTTTCTCACCCTGAGGGTATTTTCTTTTCTTGTATAGCGTCAAAGAGTGGATCGTAGCACAATAAGTGGGATTCTACCTGACGTTTTCTCATATACTTCGAACGGTGTTTGTGTAAAATAATCGCGGCTTGAAGATGGGATTTCGGTAAGTGAAAGGCTTATAAGCCAAAGAATCCTAGCTGTGGAAAATAGATCTCGAAATGTTATAGCGGGGCATGAGCCACGTTAAGGAATACTTATGTCATTTATTTGATTTATTTGGACAAATCGACAAACCGACGATTTGTACACACGGAAAAAAAAAAACATCCTTATCAACCTGGTTGCAATAAATGCATTAAGTGTTATCTTAAACGGGTTATATTACATTACAACGGTTAAAACAAAACCAAAGAAAGACTATCGTCAACTCGTGGGAACGTTGTTTAGAAAATAATCAATTGGTCATCAACTCTGGTTTTCCCACAGTGAATTGTGGGAAACGATAGAAATTCAGATTGTTTATCCATATATTTAAGATATACTATCTTTTCTCTGGAAACACGATACTCTTCTTGCTGTTTATTGCACTTTATTAAATAACAGTTATTAAGGTATATTTTTTTAGAAAAACCACAAACCAAATAAGCAAACAATAACAAAAAAACGGAAAAAAAGAAAGAAAGAAGGAAAAAAAAGATACTGTATGGGACTCGAACCCGGCAACTTCGGCTTGACGCGACTATACCTTACCACTACACCGAAAAGTCTTTGATTTAATGCCTTTTCCATGGAACTTCCGCCGGCAAACGCCGTTGAAACATAATTGAGCCGCATTAACAGAGAAAAAAACAATGTAAACGCATTCCATGGCAATGAATGAATGAAAGAACAATTGTTCTTTACAAAAAACCGGTACACCTCGCCTGCGAAGTAGGACGCAAAACATATGTTCTGTTATCTCCATTTCCGCTGTTATTTTGAAGCTAATGGTCAAAATCACATCCATTTTCGTCTCATACAGGCACAGGTAGCCCAAGCTCACTATGAGAGCCCTCAGGCGGTGTGCGTCACGGCCAACAAAGGTTCATGGGTAAAACTGTTACTGTGCCTCATTTCAATCGTGACACGGTCGAGTTCGCATCTCGTAAGAGAAGTGAATCAAACCCAGGGATCAAAACACTGCTGCCTTTTCCGAAAAACATTACGGAAGAGAGCGATTTCGAGAGTTTTCAAGATCTCATAGTGGCCTTAGATGCTTGCTTCATAAGGCAATTTCAAGACGTTTATCGCGATTCGGAGACGATCGTGCGATCTAGCCGACTTTGAGCGGCGACTAATTTCCTGCTTCTCATAAGATTTTATGTACTGTTTGGTTTATATGTATGTTTTTATCTCATAGTGAAAGAGATCTGTAGTTCATACCTGGATTTGCTTAACTAACAAAAATTCGTCCATTAGAAGTGTTTATATATTTGATGGACTTTGTTACCGGCAAAGCAGGGGGAGCGCGTGCAAACAGCAAGGTGAGAAATCGTCTCTCATAACAATTTTATTTTCATCCACAAGTTTATATGATTTTGAAAACAGCGCCCGTTTGAAATCCTTATGCGCAAATAAATCTTCTATCAGGCAAGGGGAAAACAGACCGAAAGAGCCGAACAGCTGCAACACAATCGGAATTTCATCGAAGCTACAGCCGCAGAAATAAACAGTGAAATAAACCACGATCTTGTCTGTGAGGTCATTGAAGTGAGCGCAGTATATCGATCTTGTTATAAAGTAAAACCTAACCTCACAGTTTTAAAATCCTGTATGATGTTGTCTGGATCTTCGATAATGGTTTTGTGTTTTGGTAGAGATTTGTAACAATTTATTCCCTCACATAAGTTTACACAAAGATTTGCATACACGTAACACACACCGCGTGCAAATTATTTTAAAGTCACGCTTTCAGTTTCCGCACTGGGTTATGAAAAATGTTTTGTTTCCAAAGGTTATTACAATATTCAGACTTATTTAGCTTTTGTGCTTTAAAATAGAGCAAACTCTTCTTGGATTTGGCGTTACTCGCTTCACGTCGGCTTCCGCTTCGGCATATTTTCTCAGCCCGTTTCCCGGGAGTTGTGCCACTTGGCTGAGACGATGTCTTAATTCCAAGACACTTTCAACGGCTCATAACGGAAAAACTAACAGGGGTAGATCCGGGTAGACCCCGAAATTTGGAAAGAAGAAAGGTTGAAGTAACAAGATGGCCAAAATAATTCGATAAAACCGCTAACAGTAACCAGCAATAAATCCAAGAAGAACGGCAAAAACAACACTCAAATCATCATGGCGGCCTGGCCGAGTGCAATGTGAGAAGTGAAAAATCAGTTACTGTGCCCAGTAGGCTAAATGCTCCAATTGTCCTTTGACGGTTGAACAATTTGACCCTGCCAGCCCGCGTCGGTTTGAAATCGTCGACTTGACAGTTGGAGTCCGTTGCGGGTCTGCCATGGACTCGCCTAACCTCAGCCGTGTATTGCCCACTTCGTTGGCGATTTAGGACCTTCGAAATGGGAATTTTGGCGATGTGAATGATGGAAAATGTACGTTATTTATCAGGAAATCTGTTTCTGGCAGAATTATCTCCATGTCGCAAATGTCACGGAATTTATCGCCGCCGAGAGCGGATCCGGTCAAGAGAGGTTTGCCAACCTTCTCTTCTCTTCTCTCTACTGTCATCTAGGTGAAAAACTGTCGCTCTAAAAAAGGCCTTAAACAGTGCCTAGGAGGTCTGAAATGCAGTCAGAATACAAAGAAAAACATGAGGACGCTAAAGGTAAGCTTCAAAGCGATATTTAATGTACATTTTGCTAATTTAGTGAGCAAAGAATATTTCTCCATACAACGTCTTATAATTTTCTTGCTGTATGAATAATTAATTAGCTAAGTAGGATAATGTTGTTCAGGGCCTGTAAATGGCATGTTTTTGAATTGTTTGTGTTCGAGCATATTTTTGGAAAATAGCAGAGTTTACTTTCCCTTTTAATCAACGGACTGCTTATAGTAAAGTAGTATACCAATGATGCTTGGTTTCTGTTTTTTTCGACGTCGCAGTGATTCGGCATGATCGAACAATTTTGCGCGATAATGTATACTTTATGTTTCCCTAAGATCAAAACAAAGACTTGATGACTCTTGTTCTATCAGCATCTAAATTATAAAATCACTAGCGACAGACAAGTCTAATTGTTAATGATTTAAAACAGTCTTGGTCTTTATCTTCGGTCTAGCGTCTTTTGTACCTCGTTTGTAAAATACAACTTCGATTTATTTTCTTGAATAAGACAATATGTTGTTGTTGAATTTTTGTTTGCGCTCTATTTTATGAATGGCATGCGTTTTTACTTCAAAACTACAAGTAAAATTGTTGTCACAATTTTATTCTTGATCTAGCATAACCAGAGAAGAAACGTTCCGTAAATTCTATCGAAATATCCCTTATCTAAACCCATTTCGCTTGTTAACCACTCTAAATTCGAAGCCTTGGACGTGACAGAGAACATGGAGAAAGTCACGCGTTAAAAACAATAGAACTTTGACAGTTGAAAGTAATTTGCATAACCTCAGAGCGCATGCTCTCCAGCTGACATAGCCCCTTTAAGAATAGCATGGCATCACAATTTCTCACTTTCAGATCAGTTTCCACCAAGCTGGAATTTGTATATCCCACGTGATCTTGCGGCCGAGTCGAACAGCAAATGCTCATCTTCTCGTCAAGTTTAACAATCCCCAAGTTAACTATCGTACTCATCTGAAAGACTCCTCCTTGTCTTACTGAAATTTGTAAGACCTCTAACCGTGGTGTAGAAAATTTGCCACAAAGAAAACTCTTGAGTCTGAGCGGCGAACGATGCACGCTCTCGGCGAATATTTTGATACCACCGAACTTCGGCGAGCGCCTGCTTCTTCGAAAATGATAGATCTCCGCACTCTCGAGTTCGGACCCGATTAATTACGAAGTCCGTATACTACGAGTAAGCGAGTGACTCATTTGCATATCCCTGTCCCTGTAGTAACTCGTGGTACGCTCGCTCGTCCCCACGAGTTAGGAAAGCAATTTCTCAACAGCTTTCAAAAGTCTACTCGACTGTCAACCTTTTCGACTGTCTAAAGGCTTCAACTTACGTAATTAGAGTACATGTTTATCTCCTGCTTCAAAGATAAACCGGAGTTTTCAACATAAAATGATTCCATCTTCATCATAGCTTGCATAAAAGTAATTATCAAGACATCAATAGAATAAACAAGGTTTAATGGTGTACTTAAAAAAAAACAAAAAAAAAAAAACAAGAATACACATACAATGTGACAACAATTTTATGACTTCTTTGTCTTTGCATCTCTTCTCCGTGTAACAGGCTAAATTATTCACCATTTTCACACAGACCATAATGCACCTTGTTTACCCTATAGTCTTTTGACTGGGTTATGGTTAACATTCCCGTACCTTGTTGAGTTTAGATCCGACAAGTTCATCTTCTTTTTTGCTAGCAGTGGAACCAACAGCTTGAGAAAGGGCTAGCGCAAACTGGTCCTGTAAATAAAAAAATTGAATAACATTTAAGTTTTTATAAGCTTAAGACTGCACTCTTAGAAAGCTATTTCCGAAAACTGGGGGAGGCGGGGGGGGGGGGGGGAATAGAAAAAAAACAGCCGCCAAGCCCACCAACTACCGCGCCCATTTCATTTCTAAAGACGTGGGATCATTGGCGGATTGAAGTATACTTTAGGGCAAACATAACACAGTGTAGTCTGTGGCGAAAGCTACAAGAGACTTTGCATTCGTGATTGAAATTAACAACCTACTCTTTCCGGGACGATTAATGATAAATCTGTGTTCAAGCGATATCGTAGAAATACAAACATAGTACGAGTTGTTTTGTTACCTCTGTGATTCCTGAATCATTTTTAGCTAGCAACTGCATGAAGGGAATTGGGTCATCCACCTGGATTGCCAGTGCCTTCTCTAAATCCACCTGCCGCAAGAAACGTCTTGTTAGTATAGATAACAAAGTACATTGTATTTGTGGACTTCTACCTTTCACTCAAAAGGGATAAGCTTTGGTAACTCAAATCATCAAACCGTGGTACAATGCTCATATTAAGAAAAATGTCTGGGCACCTTTAAGCGCTGGAGAACCTTTTGGTAAGTCAACTACGCTGATATTTGGCAGCAGTTTGGAATATTTTGCGTAGAACTGTTACAAAGTACCTTGCTTGTCTCCTCCTCCTCGCCTATCTTGTTGGAATCCAACATGGAAGACAAGGAATTGCGGCACTCAACAGTGAAAATGTTCTTCATGAGGGGAACACGCTCTGCCACGACACGCACACACAAAGAGATGCGATCCACATCATCATCTGTAATAACCTTCAAAATAAAGTCGAATACTACATAAAGGATACGATATTATACGTGTATCTGTTCTGCTTAAAATCTATCTTTCATTAAACAACAACAACAAAACTGAAGCAAGGATGAATTTCAGTTTTGTAGACTACTAGGCTGTTATGGTCCTAATTCTACTCACGGAACTGAGGGTTGGTTGGATTGCGCGGCATACATTGTTACTTCGGCGGAGCGCGAAGTAAAGGATTCGCGACGCTCAGGAATGTATCAAAGTTGCAATTTTTTGACAAGATTGGGCAAGCAAAGTCTGTAGGTTTTCGCCTCTATTCGGCTATTTGACGAAGTGAGAGCCGAATTAGTTCGAGATATCTCGAGATCACTTCGATTTCTTTGATTTATTCTTAAACTTTTTTGAGGAAGAAAGAATTATTATTTTGGCCTTCCCGGGGTTTGAACCGACTCACCTGTGTGACCCGTCAGATCAGAGGAGACTCTAAGTTGAGGGATTAGCCGATTGCGCTACTGCGACCCAAAGTAGTTTGGGATTTGAAAAATAGTTATGAAATGATGCACTAGTTTCGGGAAAAGATTGGGCGCGCAAGTTCGTGACTTTTCGGCTTGTTTCAACTATTTCACGAAATGAGATCGGACTACTTCGTGATATCTTGACTTCGAGTTCAAACAGCCCTGTTGACGTTTCATCAATTAACGAGACTAGGTTCGATTACTCGGTATAAGACAGCGATGTTTATATCCCTGGCAGATTCGAACTGAAAACAACCTCTGTATCCACAGTTTTCTAACTTTCACCTAAACTATCCAAAAACAAAGCAACAGATTTCTTATCTAATTGCTAGCCCTCTGTGTGCCATCTTCAATCAGTCTATCATTTCTGGAGTTTTACCAGATGAATGGAAACTATCCAAAGTTGTTCTTTGTTGAAACAATTTAAACAACTATCGTCCTATTTCGATCGTTCCAGCCGTAACTAAAGTTTTCGAGAGAATTATTAACGACCAATTCTATAGTTATCTTACTGAAAATATAATCTTATTTCGAGTTGAAAATCAGGTTTAACCTGTGTCAAAAGATTGCTGCTGGCATTGGTGTGTTAAAACGTTCTAGAGCTTTTTTTCCATTTGATACTCTTCAAAATATGTACTGCTCTTTAGTCCAGCCTCATTTCGATTACTGTATGTTATGTTACATTACTGAGATTTGGGGTTGCTATACTATAAGAAAACACTATCTATCAAAATTCAGAAACTCCAAAATCGCGCGGCACGTACTCTATTATTAAAGGGCAAGTTATGGCACCAATTCCGACTCTCTTATCGATAAACTTGGCTGGAGAAAACTTGACACCGAAAGACAAATTTAAAAAGCTACAATGATACACAAATCACTTAATGGATTAGCTCCTAATTATCTTCGTTCTACATTAACCGATCGTAGCAGTGTTACCGCTGGCTCTTTGAGAGACACCAACGGCAAACTCGCTATTCCTCTTGCCCATACAAACTTTATGAAAAATAGTTTCAGTTACTCTGGAGCTGTTCTTTGGAATAGCCTTCCTATTGAGCTGCGGCAGGCGAACTCTCTTGGGGCCTTCAGGGCTGGCTGCAAACAATCCTTCTAAAGATCTATCTACACGGCACTTATATAAGGGAGGCTCTAAGTTTAACAAGACGCTAAGGAGCGTACACTTCGGCGTCGTGGTTGTGGAACTTATTAATTGTAAATGCGGAGGAATAGTAAGAAATGAAATATGGGAAGAATAAGGTGTTAATGTCAGGATATTCTGAAAAGAGCAACATCCAAGAGGCCTACTTGCCAAAAACTAGCATTTCGGGGCAAATTGTCTCTGAGATATTAACCCAGTTATGCTCTGATGACTCCATACAAATCCTTCTAAATTTGACTTGGGTCTAAACGTTTGGACCCAAGTCAAATATGAGGTTAATAGCGGTGAATGACAAGTCTGACAAAACAAACAGTAAAAAAAGAATTTACTGGCGTTTTTTTTAAACCAGGCTTCAAAAACAGCATAGCAGTCTCCTGTGCTGATTAAAGATATGCAAGGTATGGATAAGGAGTTAATTACGTTGAGCATGGAATCGGTTAAAACTCAATGTTACGAGTTCGAATGTTATGAGGATAATTATGCCCTGTCTATCAGCACGCAGGGATGTCGGGTTAACACAAAGAAGTTTAATACCAAAGGAACATGGTTTTTACAGAGCTTTAAAACACAGCATCCGCCAACACAAACTGGACTCGAACTTAAGTAAAACTAAACAACCTCTCCCAATAATAACAAACTCTAACTTGAACTTCAGATATCTTACGACTTCCGCCAACTTGTAAACACAGAACTTGAAAATCTACCTTCGTCACACTTGACTGAACAGAACTCTCCAGCTCGTGGGAAAAAACTTAGTTCGTCAAAAGAACTCGCTCGAAGCAGCTACCCCTCAATCATTACCAGGGCTATCACTAAGGGCCGGGGGCCGGGGAATTTCCACGGCTACTACCCCCGGTTATTTTCAGAGAAAGAAAAGAAAGATGAGACCAAAAGAACTCACTACCTGTTCAGTTCCTCACCTACTAACTGCATATACCCGGCAACTTGATATCTTCGTGACAGCCCTCATTACATCGTTAATTGGTAGCATAGCTTCTTGTTTGCTAGGCAACAGCGAATTTTCTATAATAATCACCTTTGTAACTGGAAGGTCGTTCAAAAAAGGAACCACACAAGGAAGCGTAAGCGGGCCTTACCTATTTAATATATTTTTGAATGACCTTGAAACTAACTTATAATGCTGATGACTCTACAATAGTGTCTCCTGTCAGTAATCAATGTTGATCCGTCTGCTAACCTTGTGGATCAATTCATGACATGGTCTAGAGAGAACAACATGTCTTGCAATCCGAAAAAATGTAAAGAACTTATCTTCAAAAGTAAATTAAAGGCAACAATTCAAATTATATCGTCGAATTTGACATTCCTCAATGCAGTAGCCTTGTTCTCCTGGGGGTTACGATCCAGAGTGATTGCAAGTTTCGGACGCGTGTTAATCTTAAATTAATTAAAGCAAACAAATGTCTTCATGTTCTAAGGACCCTTAGAAAAAAGCAATATTCACAAGCTGAAATAGATCACTTGTTCACTTCCTTAGCATAGTTTTGCCTAATTTTATCTATGGTTTACCCGTATATGGAGCGTCTGAAACTGATCTCGATATTATACAGAACTTTCTAGATAGATGTCAAAAGCGCCGTTTTATTTCTTACCCCGTTTCAATTTAGGATCTATTAAAGAAGCAAGACTGTAAAAGTTTTAAGAAAGTAACCTCTACAAATAATCACTCACTAGCTCCATATATTCCTTCAAAGGAAGTGCACACCAGCTCTTTAGCTGCTACACTCTTAACCTGCTTTAAGTAAATTATTATGTATGTTCGTATTACGGTATTCGCGACAGTTGTAACATAGGATATGCACCTTTATCTTGTGAAATAAACACCATTATTATTAATTATATAGCATAATATTTAACAATTATTCCTCGAGCCCGAATGGGCTCTGAGTCAATATATAATATTGATTCAGAGGCCATGAGGGCGAGAGGAATAATTATTTTAGGAAAATCCAAATAGTTGGTCCAAAAAAATCGAGACAAAACAACTTTAGCTAGCAAAATGCCATTCAGCCGCCATTGTTTTGGTTTTCAAAGCCGGCACTTTTCACTACCTGTGGGCTATAACATATTTAAGCACTAGAAAACGTTTTATTATATACATGCTGAGAAATACGCACCAAAAAGTTGTGTTGTAAATTTTGATACGCAAATGAGTTCTAGCCAATCAGAGGAGTGAACTATGGTTTTCACACGTGAAAAAATGATACGTCCAATCAGAATCGCGAACGATGTTTTTTCACGTGAGAAAAAATGATGCGTCCAATCAGAAGTCACAGAGGTGTGTGAGTTTCGCGCCAAAATTCCCGCCTTTTCTTGCAGCTTGCTGAGCGCCGCTTCGCACACATTCGAGGAGAAAAGTTTTTCTCAAAGAGTTTTTTCTCGTTAAAAAATGAAAAACATTTCAGAAATGGAGCGGAATAGTTTCGTTTGTTTCACTGTCGATAAAGAAAACTGTGGAGAGCCGGCGAAACAACAGCGGAAGGGGAAAAACAGAACAAGACGTAAGCTCATGTTGTGCTTTTTGTCGGAGCTACTTTGTGTTCCATTTATAAGCTTAAGCTTATATTGAAACCGGCCATTTTACTTAATTACGGTCATTTATGTTTTTGAGAAAAGTTTCTACTAAAAAGCTGATACTTCGTTTTCATTGTTATTTCGTGGTGTGTAGCGGCAAATTTGAGCATTTTGGAAAGACTTAAAATAAAAAGGCCACCAAAATTGTGAATGTCTCAGTATGTGTACAATAATACCACATGTAAAGTACTCGTTGTTTTTGTATCAGAAATCTCACTCGTTCGCTGCGCTCACTCGTTCGATTTCTGATTCAAAAACAACTTGTGTGTATAAAATACCGTACGCCAGCACTTTCCATGAAGTATTCTCTATTTCCGTGTTTGCATAGCCTGATATAAACACGAGAGGGGTTGGGAGAATTCGAGACAGTTATGCAAACCCGAGACGAAGTCGAGGGTTTGCATAACTATCGAGAATTCTCCCAACGCCTCGAGTGTTTATATCAGGCTATGCAAACACAGGAAAAAAGTTTTCTATTGCTTTTATAAAATAAATTTCCCGAGAAAAAACGCAAAACTCTTTGTATGGCATTGATTAAAAGAGAAATTTTTACCAGTCGCAAAGTCTTGTCCACGAAGTCTTGCACGCGTAATCAGTTCTTGTTTTGCAAAAAGATGCTTTCCAAAATACGGACTTTTCTAGCTTAAAATGTCAGCTTAAACGAAAAAAAATTGACACACTTTCTTTGTAACGATTTTCCAAGTTTCAGCCGACGAAGGAATGGGTAAATAAAGTAAACTTGTCGAGTTTTGAATTTGAAAACTTTTTCAAATTCGTGCTTGCGTGATTAGCGGGCGAAAAGCAAAACATCTTGACGCCACAACCATGTTTACATACTCTCATGCAAACACTCCTCTCAGCCGAAGTAGTAAAAGCCTAGTAGTAGCTCAACCAATCAGAACGCAGCATTGATAGTAGACCGCTAGCTGGATTTTACTATATTCAAAACACCATGGACACATCCCATAAGAATAAAGTGCACATTCAGCTTTTGGCCAGCTTTAGGCTCCTAACTCCAACAACTCAGTGCTTTGCTAAACATGATATGCACATTACAACGCACATACCTTCTTAGGTAAACCAGACTTTCCCAGGTGCAGAATGCTGGCCATGATTAGCATACAGTTCGCACAGATGACCTACAATACAATAAACATATTTAATGATCGCCCTAAACATTTCGTTAACTGTAACCCACTTTTCATTTCAGTACCTGATGCAGGAAACGTAAAGAAAGTAGGCCTTGGTTGCTTTTGACCTCAACTATTCTATGACCTTTGGCTGCAATTTGCTGATCAACAAGCAAGCCCAAAAATACATGTATGTCTTAGTAATAATATTTCCACTCATTTAATCTGTATGACCGTGAACGGGCTGTACCCCTTCGCTTTTCCCCTTGCTTCATCCCTTCCAGTAGTCACTGTTATGTTATCCACATCAGACACGTTGTGCGTATTACTTTTGACTACTTTGAGTGGAGTACGACTGAACACTCTTATACTACTAACTGACTAACCTGTAAAAAGACTCTCCATTCGAGGGAATAGCGAGCTTACACAACAGGAAGGGAGAGGAAAGAAGACGGCAAACCTTGTATGACAAGCGCGACAATAATTTTGTTTGAAAAACTTCTCCGCCGAACTTCACCCTCCTTTAAACAGGTCTTTTTGTAAAAGACCAAAAAACATTAACTTAAGTGAGGCTCGCCACAAAACATATAAGTAATCGGGGCCTATCATGTTTGTCACAAACAAACGTTTCTACTTGTCCTGGACTACCGCACAGGACTTTCTTCAAACCGTGAATAGGGCATTTTCTCCTCATACATGTAGGTTTGAGAAGGGTACTCGAGTGCAGTCACTAAAATATACTATACTTATAGACGCACATTTTGTTTTTCTGTTTTCTCCTCAATGTCTAGATAACGAAGTGCAAGTTTTGTTAGGGTACAAGCAATGGCAGCTCCAACGAAAAATTCGCCATCCAGCAGATACTGACGCAATGGAGGCCTGTTGATATAACAGATATCATCATCATTACCACTGCTTTGCTAATATGAAATGATAATATATATATACCTCTTATTAACCGAGTTTTCGGTCCTTACTCTAAATTACGGACTGAGTTTTTTTTCGATCGATTTATGGCCTAAGCGCGAAGCGCGCGGGCCATTAATCGAGGAAAAAACGAGAATCCGTAATTGCTGCGGAGCGACCGAAGGGAGCGAGCAGCAACATAATCAGGATTTAAAGGAAATATTTAAGGGGCGACGAATTCTCGAATTCATCACTTTTTACTACAATGCATTGCATTTAACAACACTTTTTACCACAATGCATTGCATTTAACCAGAGTGCATTGCGCCACGAACAACTCAAATAAAAACACGGGGAAGTTCGGTGGGGGAGAGAGTGCATCGTTCGCTGCTCAGACTTAGAGTTTTCTTTGTGGCATATTTTCTACAGCACGGTTAGAGGTCTTACCAAATTTTAAGACACGCAGGAGTCTTTCAGATGAGTACGATGGTTAACTTGGGGATTGGATTTCAATTCAAGAGCCTTTGACTCGTCCAGGTGTTAAACCTGACGAGAAGATGAGCATTTTTTCTTCGACTCCGCAACACGGGGGATATGCAAATTCCAGCTTGCTAGAAGGTGATGTGAAAGTGAGAAAATGTCATGCAGTGCTATTCTTAAGAAACTGTATGAGCCAAAAATGGATGTGATTTTGACCGTTCGCTTCAAAATAACAGCGGAAATGGAGATAACAAAACATATGTTTTGTGTCCTCCTTTGAAAAGCATAAATATGTTCTTTCATTCATTGCCATGGAATATGCCTTTTACATTGTTTTTTCACTGTTAATAGCTCGGTTAATGCGGCTGGCGAACATCTTGCTGGCGGAAGTTTCATGGAAAAGGAATAAAATGAAAGACTTTTTCCTAAGATTAGGGAGTCAGCCTTTGTGGTGTAGTGGTTAGCTGTAGTCGCGTCGAGCAGAACTTGCAGGGTTCGAGTCCTACCGAATTCTTTATTCCTTCTTTCTTTTTTTTTCCTTTTTTTGTGTTGTTGTTTTCTATAAATATATAGCTAAATAACTGTTACTTAATAAAGTGTAACAAACAGCAAGAAAAGTATTGTGTTTCCAAAGAAAATATCGTGCACCGTATTTTAAATATATGGATAAACAATCTGAATTTCTATTATTTCCTACAATTTACTGTGGGAAAACCAGAGTTACAACAACTTGATCATTTTTTAAACAACGTTCTCACGAGTTCTCTCTATAGACTGATAGTAATTATTCTTTTAAGTCTCACTGCCTAACTAATGCCAGTATCAACAGAATGTGCCGCAGCATTACTATCTTTTAGATACCCTAGTTTAATATATACCTCTTATTAGCCGAGTTTTCGGTCCGTACTGTAAATTACGGACTGAGTTTCTTTTCGATCGATTTATGGCCTAAGCGCGAAGCGCGCGGGCCATAAATCGAGGAAAAAACGAGGATCCGTAATTTAAGGTACGGACCGAAAAAACGAGGCTAATAAGATGTTTATTATATAGCTTCTTCCAGTTTCGGGGACCGGAAACAAGTGCAGGACGCGCGATTTGACAATCATTTGACAGGCGTCAAGAAAGAACGTTTTTATTGGCTCACGAAAACAACAGCACACAACAAAGGGTTTCCGAGAAAGGTCCCGAGAAAGTGAAAACAAATTCGCCTCGTTGAAAAAGTTTATTTGGTCAAAACTAAGAGCGCTGTAAGTTTTAGCTCTTTAATGTAACGCTGGAGTATTTTGGAAACCGGGCACTGTGTCTTTCTCGAAGTTGTTTCCATCTTTCCTCCGTTGGTTCTTGTAAAAAAAAAAAAAAACACTGCAAAAGGCAAAGAAGCTTTTCAAGGTAAGTTTGTTGTCATTGTCGAAGATTCGCTCGTTAATTTTTTTGGGAAAACCTCTCGATTTTCTGCTAGTTCATTCTCGTCTTCAAGGGTGATCTGCGTTAAAATTTTCAAACACGGACCATATTTTCTTCCAAGGAAAGGCTACGATTCAGTTTCTACATCAGCTTCGTTCTCGTTCAAGCAAAGCTAGGTTAAAATCTGGAAAGGCCAAGTCAACATCCCAGTCCTCAGGGTTTACAGACATAGTTTAAGTATATTCGGTCAAAACTAAGAGCACTGTAAAAATTCACTCGCCAAACACTGACTAGAATCCTCTTCGATAAGAGTACGAGTTAGTTTCTTCATCCCCTTCGTTCAAAAAAAAACACACGATTTAAAATGTTGAGGGACAAAGTCAAATCTAAGTCCTCAAGGTCGATAGACGTCTTGTAACTTAATTTCAGCCTTTTTTTCCGAGGTAAAGAGATTTAGAGCTTCAAAATGAGCATTTTCTTTGAAATTTTGGTCCATATAGCAAGTTACGGACCGCAAATTGACCAATCGCATGTCGAAAACAGACGCAGCCATATAATAAGTCACTGTATCCTTTTTATCAAACACTGAATAATTTACCTCTTTTCCTCATCCTTCTTTAGCAGGGAAGTGATGCCAGGAGCACTGAGTGCACTCTGAGTAGCATATGTGCCATCAGCTGTCACCAGACGCTGGCCACCTGAACTCTGTTGTGGAATTTGGTCTGACCCTAAATTAATACATCAAAGCATAAATACTGCACTGTCAACCTTGATTACAGAACATAGTGTTCTCTACTCAAGTTATTCATAAAAAATATAGGTACTCTGCCTCAACAAGTGCATGTGGCTACTGTGACTGTTACACAATTGGGAAGTACAAACATTTGCTGCAAAACTGATTAGTCTGAGTAAATAGACACATGGACAAAAGTTTATAAAGGGGATAATTTTATAAAAAATTAATTCTTAGGTTTTCACATTTCTTTTCGTCGCACCTACATGTATCTTGTTCGTATTCGTATCATTATGATAATTTGGTCCTGACTTTACTACATTCGCATATATTACACACTACTGATTCGGTATATTACATCTTAAACCCGTTCCCAGGAGACCACGACACTATTTCTCCTCCCTTTTATCTAGCTCTGCAAAATCTCCCTGTACAAAGTGTTCCACGTAGAAGTTCGAACTCGCGCGGACCTTCTGAGTCCAAGCCACGCGTGGTCATCAGTTTGATGTTGGTCCCCTAATACTTCCGTCTCGGGTAAACATGGAGGTGGGTCATTGGTGGCGTTGTCAGGGTACACATCCGACGTGGTTCTATTCTCTGTTTGGGCGTTACCAGGGTCGTTTTGGTCCCAGCCCAACAGATCGTACTCATCCCCCTTTGCATACTTAAGTAGTTTACAATGAGATGAGTTCCGAGCTTTGATATCTCTCCCCCTTTTAATCGTACTCATACTTCCTTTCACCCCTATAACTGAGTGAGGTCAGAGATCATAAGCTGCAGTCAACCATCAGCTCTGTTCTGTTTCAAAAGGACTTGATCCCCAATCCTAATCAAGCTTTCCCGGGCATTTCTCTTTCGTTCACGTAAGTTTTCATCTGCTTTTTCTTTGACGCGTCCCTCTGACCAATCGGGTCACTCGAAACTCCCTCTTTGGGAACTATCCTTTCGGGTAGTTTCCTATGTGGCTCTCTTCCAAACCGAAAGCTTGTTTGGGGTCTGTTTTGTCACTGTCTAGCGATTTTTGCGCTCTTCTTCAGCGTTTGAATAAAACGTTCCTCAGCCCAGGCAGGAGTGACCTTTCGATGTCTCAATCCCTGTTCCCGTGCAAAATTTGAAAATTTCGATCCATTAAATGGGGGCCCATTGTCGGACTCAATCTCTTCGGGAATTACATGTGTGTTGAACACACGCGTGAAAAGCGGAATGACACTGTCCGCTGAGGTAGTTGTGACAAATTCTACAACCGGATACCGTGCATATTGGTCCCAAAACACCAGAGCCATCTCTTTAATCGGGAATGATCCAGCAAAATCTACGCGGCCTTTCTTCCAGGGTCCACTTGGCATTTCCATCATCCGGAGGGGCTCTCTAGCGTTACATACAACGGTTGCTTGGCAACTTAAGCATTTCCCCACGCGACTGTCTACCATTGCGTCAATTC
>NC_133204.1:24451312-24453812 GCF_958299795.1 Porites lutea
CCGATGCAGTAATACTCAAACTTGGGAGATACATGTACACTCCCTAAAAAATCCAGTTGAGCCACCGTAAAGAAATTGGGAACCAGCCTAAGTTAAAAACATTTACACTTGAATTCAATTCTGACCTAAAGCAAATACTCGTGTTATAATTGACCATGAAAACAAGGAACCTGTTTAAGAGAGGCCTCCAGACTAAATATATTTTTTTCATTAGCTACAGTCAAAAAATTAAACACAAGTTAAAAATGAACTTAATTACAGTTGTATGAACAGACATGCCACTGCTGGCTCATAGGGATGTCACCTCAGCATTTTCGAATGCATTATAAACAGAACACAAACTCTGTCACAAACTCCACTGCAGAATACACATAGAGTACTGTGGTATACCAGCCAGGTTATACAATTAGTACACTAATGATGCATACACAGCTAATTGTTGCTGCCCCTGCAGGGTTCAGGCCTCCAACCCGAGGAGGCACCCTAAACTTCCCCTGCGTAGAGAAGTATCATTTTTTCTGTTGTAAGGATAATAATAATGCAAAATCTTCTTGATTTGAAGAAACTAGGTATGCAACAAGGTGGTCCCGGTAAACATTTCATGACGCAAACAAGGCGGTCTTTGTTTAATTCTGGTTCAGCAAGCACGCAAGGTGGTCTTATAAATTCTGGAAACACTTCATTGACCGGTCAGCATTAGATTCCATCCTCCAGCACCACCTTCCCCTCTTAGCTACACTTACACGAAATTTCTAAAGTCTCTTCATATTTCTACTCTTTTAATCTTTTTCTACATCTAAGTCCCTTCAATTATTTTTAGAAAAAAAAAAGGAGATTGAATGTGGCCTAAGTGGGATTCAAACTCGTGGTCCTTGAAACCGAAATCCATTGCCTATACCACTATACCACAGTGGATTTGACTGCAAGGTACGTTGTCAATTTACATAATTAAATACATATATTACCCTAATCACTACACTATGTTCAGTGCTTAACCCTAATCACTATGAGGTTTTCCCCGAGGTTTTAAATTGTCATAACCTAAAAGCTTAGAAATAAAGAGATTATGTCAGAACACTTATTTCAAAATAAACGTCATAAACGTCATACATGTATCTAAGGTGGGAGCAGATGTAGTGAGAACTATAGCTAGTGTAGTGAACTTACTCTGAGAACCTTCTCATGAGATGGATTGTCTTTCAGGGCTATCAGCCTGTCTAATACAATCAGCTTCACATTGTTGTCACTCTCCTTTACAATCAACTCAATGTAGCAGGATGCTGCAGACTACAGGACAGAGAAACAAGAATCAAGCTAAATAACTTAAAGCAAAAAAATGCTCTACATTCAATACAAAGACGAAAATAATGACAAAATCACTTTCACCTGTTTGCAGTTTGACCTCCCAACCACTATAAAATCTGGTTGCTACACAGTATATCTTCTTTCAAAAAAGTAATATCGATTATTTCCTTCATGAATTTTCTTGATTTTTTTTCAGTCCATAGAAAAAATATCTTACTACTAACTAGTAATATGATACAAACGTCAATGGTACTGTTAAGAAAGAGTAAACTCATAATACTCAGGCTACTACAGCTGTAAGTACTGGTATGTATTTTAAAAGGAAAACATTCTTTCGTTCCTTGCTTGCAAAAGTGCGACAACTGAGATCGGAGAATAAAATGAAGTGTGAATGCACATGGGCAGTGAGGACAAATCAACAGGAAAATCAGAGCTGGCCCAAATTTTTTGACCAGGTAGGTTTGTTATCTTTTGAAGAGTACCAAACAAGAGCATTTTCTTCAATGATTAATGTTGCCAGTGGTTTGAGAACAAACATGCTTTGAATTAATTTTCAGTGGAGAAGGCTCTCTAATAATAGAAGTCTACATGTACATACATTAAGGTATTAGATCTGCTACAAACCTTTTCTTTTTAAAAAATTATTTCTTGAATAATAATTAAAGAATTTCCCAAAATAAACATTACACAAGTCTATCAAGTGAGACCTGAGCTTTCAGAAAACTGATATCAGGTGTCAATTTTCACACCCAAAGTGTGATTTCTGATTTCACAGCGCAGGCTAAAAAAATCAAGAATTGCACATTTCTGACTTTCCCTTGATAACTAGGTAAAAAAATAAATTGGAACTGACTTAGACTTACACTGTTAATTTACCTTTGAATTCTTGACATTGTTTGTCAATTTGTCCTTGACATATAGAGGTGAAATTTTTTTGTAATGCCTTGTACATGTAACTTCAGGCAGCCACCGAAAACTCCAAAATGTTCAGCCCTTATTGCTGGGAATTTAAGACATTTTCCCTTAGCAATATGCGAATAAACCTGGCAAGTTTTAGCGCAGTATTAAAAATCCTCACCTTTTTACATGACTTTGTTTTCAAAGCGGTCTAACACAGCCACAAAATCACACTTAATTAAGACATCCTAAATTTTCATTGTGCTACACTGTTTTCTTTGTCACCATCTTGAATTCT
>NC_133204.1:24461312-24478812 GCF_958299795.1 Porites lutea
CTACTGATTTTATTGACAATTTTCAAAATACAACAATAAACTGTACCTAAAAAGTTTGGTAAGACAGATGTCACTTCCCAGTTCTAAAGTATGCACAACATTACAGACTGTAGATTTTACATTTCCCAGCAAATAAAATAAGTAATGAAATGAGAAAAACACAGTTTCAATGGCTTCATGAATACACTTGGTATATATATTATTCATCACTACATCTATGCAACATTTCTAAGCCAGTAACATAAAGTGGGCAGGCTGGTGACCAAGAATGAAAAGTAAGTTGCCACTGAATAAAATCCAGTGGCATTGGTGACCCCACAGGTTGTAACATCAAACCCTGACACAACACCACAACAACTTTAAATTAAAGTAATAAAGCAAAAAGTTAAAAAAGAAAAAGGAAATACCTTGTAGATAAGTTCAACAATAACCAACTGTAGTATATCACCAAAAGTGTTGACTTGGTCAATACATGTACTTAGGTACTCCAGTGCTCGTTCCTATGGAGTAACCATAACCAGTATCACTGTAACTAGCCTGACAGTACATTGTAATACTGTTTAATTCAAGTTAAATCTCTTATTCCTTACTAAGGGCAAGTGAAGTTTTCCATTACGGGCGACCTTAAAACACAGAATGACAGAATGACGTAATGGCGGAAGATGACTAAGGGAACGCGTCCAAATATCGGCATCGGGTCACACCGATGCCGATCAATTGGGCACCGATTTTTTCCGATTCCGTTGAAGGTCGGACCCGATTTTATCGGCACCGAATGAAAGGGAATCGGCAACGGGTCTCAAGTCTTTATCGGGCCAATTAACAAAGGTCATCAAAAATATCTGGCAGCTCAAATAACCCGTCACAAAAGCAAAAGCAAAAGCAAAAGCGTGAATGTTGTTTTTTATAACCTTATCTTTCTTATAAATGTGTCTTGTTTGAACCGAAATTTAACGTCACAGTTTCGAACATTTGTTTGTATTTCCTATGACAGAGTATGACCAGAAAATATTAAATTTGTGTATCAAAATGGGCACGAGAAGAAACTGCAGGTCATTCAACAACGCTGAAGAGCATCTTTTGAGTGAAAGACGGCGCAATGTACATTGCAAGTGTACGATCTCAAAATGATAATTTTAAAATAGCTTGAGACTGTGCTAACCGGAACCCAAAACGCATGATTATAGGAATCTTTGGAGGAATAAACAGTGTAGGACTGTAAACGAAAAAAATAGAAGTCAGAACATCCACGACCAAAATGCAAATGTTGTTACCATGTTGTGTACTTTAACTGCTAAATTGCCAAAGGAGAGAAGAGGACATCGTCTGAGAAGCAGGCTGCAACTTGTTTATTGGTTACATATGAACTCAAAAAAGTGACTGATGGAGGCGTTCAAATGGTTTTCTCTTTCTCGATTCTCTTTCCGCTATTAAATTGAGTCGAACTTACCGGATGTATGCACAGTTTGCTTTAGTTGAACACTCCGGTAAAAAAGGTTCTGATTTTTGTCAAAAAGTCAGCCACCTAGAGTCAAGTGCAAATTTTTCTAAGTGCTGAGAGTGGAAAGCAATTTCACGTGGCACCATGCTCAAGTTCACAGAACATACAGCAAAGTCGCTAAGCCAATCTCTCTTTGGTAGCTCCTGTATGAAACTTCGTTCCGTGTCTTCCGTGACTCGCCAGTGTGGGAATAGATAGATAGATAGCCTTTATTTTAAAACGATGAGTATTAAAGCTACATGAGCTTGTGGGGTCGTTTGCAATTAACTAATTACAAGTAAACTAAAAAAGCTAAAAACTAGGGGTATATACAGACAAAATGTTTGAACTAAATTAACGCTTACAAATATGGAATTATGAGCATAAATTTAAGTATATACAAAGTCATCTTTTCTAAAATTACAAGTGGATGCAGACGTTATCTTAAAGCTGAATTCATTAAAATTAGCTTGAGATTTAAGCTTTAGCCTGAGATCACGATAAGGAATGTTTTTTGTCAGGGCACTACAGTTGTTGGTCACTGCATTCCATAGGACTGAGCCTCTAAACGCGACAGAGTCTTTCATGTAACGCGTGTTGAAGCGTGGAACAATTAAAGAAGCGCAAGTCCGGGTTGAATAGTTTGTGGCCCGTTTCTTAGAAATCAGGTCGATTAATGTGACAGGTAACCTATCGTGGAAAGCTTTATGAAGACAGATAAAAATGGCTAATTTATAATAAATAGACAGAGTTGGCCATTGGGCAAGTTGTAGGACATCAGCAGATGCCATGTCTTTCGGCAAATGAAAGATAAGTCTCGCAGCCCTGCAGTGAAGTCTTTCCAGGGACTGAAATAGGTCGGAATTGCAGCAGGATCCCCATAGTATAAGACCATAGGTCACTGAAGGCAAGATGACCTTAAAATAGAGGTCCTGACGAACGTTTCTAGGGAGAAATCTCGACTTCTTAAGTAATCCTAGTTTTTTAGCAAATGATTTTTTGAGAAAAAAACGGAAACGGCAACTGGTGCATATAGATCGGTACCGATTCCGATCAATCGGAAAATTAATGGGGTCCGTTTCCCATGATCGGGTTCCCTACCGATATTTGGACGCGTTCCCTAACAACATAGAACAAAAAAATTAGTAATAGGATTCATAAAAAGTAGCTTATAAAATAGAAGGTGTAGTAACTGGAAAATCGCACAAAACTCACATTAGGAGGAACACTTAAAAAATATTAGTGTTTCACCTAAAAAAATTACTGTTTGAAGGGTGGTCGCCAGTTGCGGCCAAACGCAAACAAAAGTACTGAACTGTTTAAAGTTTGGTGTTGACTAAACATTTTGGAATTTTACAAAAAAAAAGTTCTAACTGTTGAAATTGACAATATATGAACTTGTTGGTGCCACTGTCAGAGTAATTTTGTTGGTTTGACACCCATTTGATCTGAACGGAATTCTAAAAGAATTGAAAACATATTTACCTTCAACAACTATTACTTCCCGTTGATAGAAAGTCATATCACTGGTCAACAGACCCCATTCAGTATCGTCCGGCAATAATTGACCTTCACGACTGTCACGTGCATTAAGTCGAATACAATATTATTTATTACACAGGAACCTAAATATTGAGCCTTAAAAAGGAACCTGTTGCATTTTTTTACAAAACAAAAAACCAAACAACAAAATGGGGTTAAAGTAAAATCACTCACTAGACATGTATGTGACAGAAAGCAATTTACTCCCTTACATGGGAACAGGACAGGAACTCACAAATGACAATGTTTAACCTGTTTTAATGAACGATTTTTTATCTTGCCATTTATATAATTTTTTTTCATTTTACTCGAGATTTTATAGTTTGTCTTTTAGGATTTGGAGCGTTTTTCTGCCATTCCATGTTTTTTTAGGGTCACCCCACATTAATATTATTTTATACTATTCAAAGCCCTTTGGCAGCAACAAAATTTAAGCATAGTTTTGTACAAAACTTATATGCGTGGAGAACTGGACTTTTGGGAAAAGGTTTTGCTCCTATGCAGCTCTTTACCACGGTGCATTTAACAAAAAACCATCTACATGTACCTGGTCAACATGGATGAGCATCATAAAAGCGTTGCGTTTACATGAGGCATCCTGTTCCTGCTCAAGAAAGGTATGAACCAACTCTGGGGCATCAGGGATCAGGAAATCAAAGTTTCTAAGAACAAAACAAGTAAAAATGTCTCTTCAAGTAATGGTGTGTAAAAAAAAATATCTACAAGGCATGTCTTTGTTAGCACATGAAACTCTTCTTTTCTTGATTAAAGTTTCTGAATTGAAGATAAATATACAGAACAGGCAAGAACCACATGTAAATGAGCCATGCAGACTCAAGTGCAAAGCTGCTCAGACACAAGTATGCCTCAGCATTGACAGTGTCTACGTCAGGTAATATGCTTCAGGCAAGGAAAGATTTTCTTTGTGGGGCAATGTTGCAAAACAATTCTGTCAGACACAATAAAATTTGGCAACGTGAGTTTCAGTTGTTAAATCCCTCAGCACCACACTTGACTGTATGAATTTTTTTTTTCTAGGTTCATATGACCGGAAATACGTCTGCCGTCGCACGCTATGCGTGTGTATAAATAAACGAAAATTCAGAGAAATTACATCATTCCCAGAAATCAATGAAGTGATTTGCACGGAACGTCATTTCATTGCCGAAAATAAACCTCATCACAAGACCCATTTGCATACAACGAAAGTTTACAACACCAGACCATCGCAATTTTGCTAATTAAAATCCACATTTTTTTTTTTTTACCACTCAGCAGTGTTCACCTGTTCCAAAGTAATCAACGCTTTGAAGCAATAGAATTCATGGACTGACACATTTCAGAAAATCTCTAAATTTAATCTTTCCTAAGCTTTCTTTGCAAAACATGTGTGGCTTCAATCCGGTAATGATTCTCATTCCTAGTTTCCATGGTCTCCAATAGGAATGCCTGGCACAATGACTCCCCTTTTGTGTCCTAAATACGAAGAAAAACGCGCTGCTGATTATGAATCTCCCTACTTATGCGAGCGAGACTAATTAAAAAGCTTCACCCCTCTTTTCTTCGCAGCAAGCTTTCATAGATTCTCTACATTTAAGGCAACTCTTGAATTGCATTTTCACAGCTTCTTTTGGCCCCAAAATATGATGTTTGATGATATGATGCTTGTAGGCCATTCAGTGACACATAGTATCTCTAAACAAGAGATATATGCAGCTCAAACATATTCTAAAAAAAATAGCTAATAAAATAAAACACCTGAAAAGGCAGTCCTGTTTTCCTGGTCAGAACATTCTACATGGAAATTTGTATTCCACTTCCTGAAACCCAACTTTGATATACAGCTGTACCAGATTCAGACTTTTGTGGCTTCTTTTCAGTAAATGCAACTAATCGGCCGTGCAAATGGCAAATAATGTGACTGCCAATTGGAATTTGCCAGTCCTGCATTTTGTTTACTTTATCAAAAGTGTAGAAAAACTGGTTTGCCCAGGACTCAAATGGCAACCAACCTACAGGTCCTAACCCATATAACAAATTTATGTATAATGTACACAGTCAATACATAAAATTGCTCACCTGTAGATAGTGTAAATGGCCATGACAGCATTACGTCGGACATAGGAGTGGCGATGCTCCAAACAATTTCTGATGGCTGGCATTAAAGGCTCCAACAACTCGGCTTCCTTTCCACATAAAATTTACACAGAGAACAGTTCAGTACAGTTTTAGAAGAATAACTAAAACAATAGTGCTACAGTGGAATGCCTATTTTTCCAACCAACAAAGGACATGGAAATTGGTTCCAAAAATCAGAAGCTAAAACAACTGAGGATGGCATTGAATCACACCTTTTTTTCCATGGTATTTTTATATTTTATATAATAACCAAAAAGGCCACAGACAACAAAGGTATACATGTAGCACCCTTAAATATCAATGTATGTTTATGCTGTGGTTCAAATTTATTCTCAGTTTAAATTTTATCTTCCTTTGTTTTTGGGTATGGTAATGCATGATAACGAGTTTGAAACAATGGGAAATAAAAATTAAACCAAGGATAAAATTGAGCCACAACATATCTCTGTACCATCTTACATACATGTAAAAACAAAAAGTATATGCACAGTAAAAATTTAATCCAACTAAGCAAAGAAATATATACAGAACATGCATGTAGCAATTTTACAGGGACTTCAGACTACAAGTCATTTCCTTCCATTTACTGTAACAGAAGCGCACTGTGAAAAAGAAATGCAGTAGTAGTAGGGGGAGGGAGGGAGGGGGGACTCCCTTATTTGGCCTAGACAGGTACATGTATGTGAAGCGAGAAGGAAGACAAAAAGTAGATCAAAATAGTAACTAACGCTATTTGTAACAATCTGTCATGTATAGTGTAATAAGTAGCTTAACATAGACCATTGTACTTTAAAATAATTTTGAAAACAGTCAATGTGCACAGGGTGCAAAGAAAGTCAGTTTTACAGCTTGCCATTCGCGCAAGCTGTAGTTAGCATGTACTAGCACAAAAGTCATCTTAACTGGCCTGGTGATGATTTTGATTTTTTTTTTATTTTGATGATTTTTTCCTTAAAAATTTCACTTGCCAGGCAGGGAAGTTAAGGTTACTCAACCCAGTCATTTTGTGCGGGTACTATCCTACTTTGAAGCACTCTGGTATCCCCTCCTTTACTTTGATTGTAAGTCTAACATATAGCATGGATAAAATATAGATTAATCAACAATATAGCATAAAATTTTTGGCAATCAGAGTAAATGTCACATGGTTATAATGCCATGCCTCTTTGGGGTCTGTTGCTGGTATTTCGTGAAAATCTCTCGGCTACATATGGTGCGCATTAGTGACTAAAGCTGAACAGAGTTTCACCAAAATCGCAAACACCCAATTCGAGAAATTCAGCAGTTTCCAAATTTAGGTCATAATTTATGTGAAAATGATAAGCTTTAAAAGTGATAAACTTTACACAATTATATTAACAAACTATGAGATTTATCCCTCCATTTTGGGGATCTTTTTAACAGATGGGTCCTTGCAAGTCAGCAAAAAACTTTAGGACCTTGTAAATGCATGCGATTTCAAGCAATGCAAACATAATTACAGGAATTATAGTTTTCGTTATTTGTTGACGTTTGTCAGCGTTTAAGAGTCCTTCTCACGAAAAAAGCATTTTCTTAAAGATTCGTAGTTTTTTTTCCTTCAACATTTTCAGGGCCACAATTGATTAACTAACCACATGGACTCTAAATTCCATGGTCATTGAAAAACTGTGACATCATCTTCTATAAGCCCAAACTTGAGTAAACATTGAAGATTTTTAGCATTTTGGCTGAGTTTGTGCTTTGGGATTTTTCTATCGTTTCTAGTCTGTCATGATACAGCATTCTTGTTGAGCACGCATGCAATGACCACCCCTGGCTGACTTCCAAAACTTGTCAGTGTTTACTGGCAGGTAGAAAATTATTTTCATGCTGAATTTGTCAGTAAAAATCACTTGACAAAATCCTAAAGTGACATTTTCAATTTACAAAAAGTTATTCTCTTCATTTTTATCCAACTGATATGGCAAATACTAAAACAACTATCACACTCAGGGTCGGTGAACAGCGCTAGATATATATCTTGACGCTTTGCATCTCCGTATATATCCACCACTATTCACCTCCCCTTCGGGGGATATTTGTATACTACTTCCTTTGCATGCTGAAACCTGTTTGAGAATATATAATGTAAATTTTTGAAAGGACGCAGGAATTTGCCTGAAAAATCACAAAAAATCAGGGGTTTAAAAAAATCAGAAACATCGGGATTCCACTGTATAAGGAAAACAAAAAACCAACTGAACCTCAGCTGAAACAATACTAAGAAAATACCTTGAGCTTGCAAAGAAATCTTAAAGTTGATCCCCTTATATATTCATTAGGATGCTGAAGGTCCTAAAAAGTTAAAAACACCAAGCACAGTATCATCAACAAAAAAAATAGTAATGTATTATCTTGGCATCTAAATAGTAGGGATGCAAGGGGAATGCAAACATCTGCATAATCATTAATGAAGATGACACTCTCGAGGATGATGAGATAATTACAATTATTATTTCTTTGAATAAGTACCTAGACAGCTATATTTAAAATAACAGCTAACAGGTGGGGGACAGCAGTATTTGGAATGAGGGCATTTAATCATTGGGGGTGCTTATTAAGTTTTCCTTTCAAGGAAGTGTAACTTTGTTTGAGCTAAATCTTTAATAAAATGTTTGGTTGATATTAGCAGCAGTTGTAATCACGCATACATGTATCATAGTCCCTTATAGTTAACACACACTAAGATGTCTCAGTACTTGTATGTATCTTTATAAAAATTGATTATACATCAAACTTTGTTTTCTTAGAAAAAATGGTAATGTTGTGGTACAGTGTACTGCAAAAAGTAATTATTTACTGAAACAATTCTAAATCTTTTCGTTTTATTTTTGATCCATTATAGTTTCACTAACAACACAAGGTAATCAGTAATGGACAGCCACAGGTAAAAATAACCCTTTCAAAACGGAAACGAGTAGACCGGGTGGCTCATTTGCATGGAGACCCTAGAGCCCCGCAAGCGATGCGGTTATTTTGTCAGAAATTTTGTTAGCAGCAGAATTATGATCAGCTTCATACTTTGTAGGAATTCCAAACTTAACAGAGACCTTCAATTAAATCTCTTTACCTTTCTGTAAGCATCACAAACAAGAATCATCTCTTGCAGCAGTTTACCATCTTGCCCAGTCTTGGGGACAATCTCCCAAAATATCAACAGCAGCTTCTTGATGGTATGGTCATCAAGAGGCATGAGAAACTTGATGATTACCATCAGCAATGATGGCATTTTCTCTCCATTTAAAATCTGCTGAATAACTTTCTTTAGGGCCTCAGTTTTGACCCTTAGGTCACCCTTTTCTAAACAAACAGAAAACAAACCGATGGTTATAACTGAGTCAGTAAGATAAACAAAAATCATACATTATAGAAAGGGGAAGTGTGAAGTCATGTTACCATGGTAATAAAATTTCTGGATCACAACAATGGGGAGCTTAAGCAACAACGATGGCGATGGCAACAAGAATGGCAAAAAAGCAATAGGTTTAGATTGGCAAAACAGAATGCTTTTCGTACATTTCTTAGCCATCATTGCACGACTGCGACATGAAACTTCTAATATCACGCAACCACTTTATGGAGTAGATGAACACAACACAAAATTTTCCTTTCCTTTTTCTAAACTTAGATATGGTCCTTTCGGATTCAACCCTAGAAAATTTGCCAATATTTGACAAATTAAATGAAATTGAATAAGATGATTTTGAAACAGTGTGAATTCACTGTTGAAGTGACGTTTTTGGTTTGTTGTCATCCAGAAATTTTACTATTATGGCAACGTGACTTAAGGACTTCTCCTCTCTATTGATGTGTGGTTGTTATGATTGGTTGTACACGTGGTTCAGAATTAAATTTTGGCGAAAACAGTTTCTTACGGTGGCCCAGAAGGTTCAAACACAAACAAAAAAGAAACTGTAAACAAAAAAAGAAAACACAAACAAATAAGGAAAAACACAAATAGCACAAAAATTTAAAGCAAAAATGCAAACAAAAAAGCCCAACACAAAAAAAAAGCAAAACGCAAATAAAAAAGAATAATGAAAGTGACCTGGCTTTTAGGTAGAAATTATATCTATGTTATCGGACTAGCCCCTTGTCGATAATGCTAGCAATTTTTTGACACTAATTGGGTAATCAAGCATTTTTTTTCTCACTTTTCTGTATATAGAATTGCTAGCATTATTTAGCATTTTGCATAACTTTGATCTAGATTTCAGCACTCAAAAGATTTTAAATGCTAATTTTTAGAATTCAAAAGCATTGTGATGATTTGCTTTTGTGTTTGAGAGAAGGATTTATGTAACTAAAGTATGAACTGAGTGCAACTGAACTGACTCAAAAGAAGTCTGGAGCTAGCTGGTCAGAAGTTAACTTTTTAATTAGAAGCCGTTCACGCGCTTGCTCAAACAAGACGGCGTCGGCCAGTGCATAGACCAGTCCCTTCAACGATAGCGCTTCAGCAGTGAAGTAAGTTCTCCTTGTCCAACTTTCGTCTGCTACGGCAGAAAGACTATACTGAGAGCATCCTTCAACGAGCTACAGAATCGTGCTCTTGTTGACTACCTCCAGGCCAGCTTTTCTCTCGCCTCACACGCCCTACAGGCATGTGAAGCTCGTGTGCTTCGCACGCACAAGACTCTTACGGCACACTTTACCAATTTCTTTACTAATTTTGAGAAAAAAACCGACTGTTTTGCAGTCTAGCATCATGTCACAGTACAACAAGCTCTAAGGACTTCAAACATTATCAATTGTTTATCATTGGACAAGTTTTGGCTGTATCAGGGGTTTTATAAACAAACAATTAAGCCCTTTTCACTTTATTCAGTTGATAATAAGCACACAACATGATGCCTGAGTTTGTAGTTTTTGCCTGAAATAAAACAAAGCATTTTCTAGAACCAAAGTAGCAATATTTTGAGAATCAAGCACAATTCGAGCACTTTGTGGCATAATAAGAGTAATGCTATGAGTACAAAATGGCAGTTTTACTAGCATAATCAGGAAAGGCCTACACCCAACCCAAGCCACTATGCATTTGGTTATTGTTCTTGTAAGCACGATACAAAAGAGTGGTACTCGCGACAACAATTTTGTCAAATGGAAAAGAACATTTTCGTCCGACCGACTTAAATGACCAGACCGTCAAAGTGAACTACCTTCAAAGCTGGTCCTGAATATTCCGGTTGGACCAAACCGAAATGGTCCATTCCATTTGATGCACCGACTGAAAGTTGCAGAATTTGGGGTTGAATGGAAGGTGCCCTAACAGTGCACAATTTTTTCCAGGACTTTTCACAACATCACTGAAATAGGTTTCCATGATCTCAACACACAGAACTGAAAAAGTTTTCTCCATGTAGATTTGAATCCTAGGGCTTGCAAAGAAAAAATTTACAGAATAAAAATTGTAAAATTCTATTGAGCCTATCACAGTAGATGGAAAAACAACCACAGATGCCCTTACTATTGCAAACGGCTTCTGCAAATATGTTACAAATATTGTGGAAAAGTTGCTTTCTAGTATTCCACCTCTTAACTGGAACCAACTGAGCACAGAAGCGTGTTTGAATAATTCAAGTCAATCTTTGTTCTCTTTGAAACCAGTATCAGCGGCGTTTGTTCATCGTCAACTTAGGCTGCTTAACACATCAACAGGTACAGTACTTGACGGAATATCAGCCCGTCTACTAAAGGATGCGGCTCCAAGCATCTCAGCTCCGCTAACAGCCATAATAAATCTCTCGATTTCTTATGCAGTTTTACCGGAGGAATGGAAAAAAGCAAAGGTGGTTCCACTTTATAAAGATGGGGATAAGAAGTGTATGGATAACTACTGTCCCATCTCCGTTTTACCGGTGGCTTCGAAGATCCTTGAAAGAGCCATGCAAATACAGCTCCTCCAAAATTTTGATAAGTCCAGTCAGCTATCTCCCTTCCAGTGTGGTTCTCAAAAAAATAATTCTACCCAGGACGCCGTTACATATTTCACGGATTGTATTAGGAAAGGCATTGACAAATGTTGTGTTACAGCAGCAGTGTTTGTCGACTTTCGAAAAGCTTTCAACAGTGTAAATCACCAACTTCTCCTAAAGAAACTGCCTGGGTATGGTATCAAAAACCATGAACTGAGGTGGTTCAAAAACTACCTTACAAGTCGATGTCATTCTGTTGTCTATGGCAGCGCAAAGTCTGTACCTCAGCAGATAAAAATGTGGCGTCCCACAAGGTCCATACTTTGTCCGATTTTGTTTCCGATTTACATCAATGACTTGCCCAACTGTTTACTTCAGGCAAAGATCCTACTCTATGCGGACGATGCTGTCCTTTTCTATGCTGACTCCAATATCGGAAACATAAGTACTGTTTTGAATAAAGATCTAAAACAGTTGCAGTCCTGGACCCAACTTAATAACCTGTGCATTCATCCTGTGAAGACCGAATACGTTCTTTTCGGCACTCAACAACGAATCGCTTCGGCTACCCTTTCAGATGGGCCATTTAGCTTATTCCTTGGGGATAAACCAATAAATCAAGCACAACATCACAAACACCTTGGTGTGCTAAAAGATGCAAATCTCAATTTCAAACAACACGTGGATAAGCTACTGGTTAAGATTTCCAAGAGAATCGGTGTCCTAGGAAGAATTAGAAACAATCTAACTGTCGATGCAGCCAATAAAGTTTATCGGCCTCTTGTTCTGCCGGTTATGGATTATTGCGATCTTGCTTGGAGCAGCATTGGGAAAATAGAACGTGATAAGTTAGAACAAGCACAGAGAAGGGCAGCTAAGATTGTTTTGAAGACCAAAGATTCAGACGCTGAAAAGAATTTAAAGTGGCTTCCCTTGTCTATCAGGCGTGAAATGCACACTATTAACTTGACTTTTAAATGCTTGAAGGGATCCCCTCCAATGTTTTTCAAAGATTATTTTAAGGTTTTTAGAACAATCCACAACACGAGGGGAAGTGGGCAAAACTTGCTGCTCCCCAAAGTCAGAACTGAGATTGCAAGGAAGTCTTTTTATTTTAATGGATCTAAACTTTTTGATAATATTGCAAGTGAAATGACGGATTCTAAGTCAGTTGTGATTTTTAAAACTCGTATATTTTTGGAATTATATAGATCAAAAGTTTTTTCGTTACTTGTTAAGTTTTTGTATTAGTTTAGTTTTTAAATGGATTTTAATTGCTGTATTTTAGCTTTTCTAAACAATTTTTTAATCTTGTTGTATTTTTAGTTTCTTTTTATTTATTTAATCAGTACTGGATAGGAAAACGTAGATAGACTTTGATGAGTTTCTCACTGTCTATTAACCTATTACCTCCTCCCCCCCCCCCCCCTTACAAAACTTCCCATAATTCTCTCTGTATGTCAGTTTGGGTATTAGACTGAACTCGGCTTTCATAGTGGGTTGTCTTATAGTTTTTTTGGCTGCCGGAAGGCATCATTAAGCCTTATGAAGGAACAATTCTCACGTCTGGCAAAGTCTGCTGCGTCCAATATCTTCTGGTATTTCGTCTCATTTCGGGCTACACGGGTGAAAGACTGATCCCGGGCTTGAGACGGAAAGATTGGATATTGCGAGCTTTGTTGTTGGCAATAACAAGTCTTTGGCCTCACAGAGTAGGTTCCAGGGTTGAAATCTATTAGCCAAGATGGAAATTCATGCTGATTTCTGACCAGGCCAAAGACTTAGTAAAAAATTGTTTGGAAGGAAGGGGCTGTATGTCTCCTTTTCAACCGCTGGTTTGCATCTAGGATCTTGAATAAATCGACTAAGGTGAGTCGAGAAAAGTTCCATGTGACGATTTACGTGGAGAAAGTGAGAGTTTTAGGGAGTAATTTGACAATGTTTCGCCCATGTTAAGTGTGGAAGTAGTTTTTGGAAGTGTTGTGATTGCCGCGAACGTCATTTATTGTGTGATTTACCGAAAGTGTTGACAGACAAATCTCAGGTATGTGCGGTTGAGCTCGTGTTACTAGAATACTTTGTGTCAAGCATAAAAACGCTTCGTGAGTGTTTAGTTCAGGTGATTTTGTCTTAGAAAGCCTATTCTGTGCTCAAAGATTGTGGATTCTTAGTCTGTTTTCGGCCGACACTGAGCTGTGGGCCTCACGGTTTGACTGACTAAAAGATTACAATTTCTGGACGTTTTCAAATGTTGTTTATTTCATCGCAAAATCCTGTTACTTCTGCGAGAGAACTTTACCGTCTATTGCCAGCAATAATGGTGTCATTGTTTAGCTTCAGCTAGTGACTTTTAACTGCTTCCCATTCCACTTAGATGTCAAATAGTTAAAATGCACTTGAAATTTCAGACAGTGAATTACCTGGATTTGTTTATATATATATATATAATATGAAATATATATATATATGACGAAATTCTATATATTATATATATATATATATATTTTTTTTTTTTTTCCAGGGCCCTCATTTATAGCAGCATTTTATGCTGAAGAGATAACCCTGGCTAAATAATGTATATTATTATTATTATTATTATTATTATTATTATTATTATTATTATTATTATTATTATTATGTAAAAGTTCTTCCAACAAAGGACCAAAAAAGCACTTTAAGAAGGTATCATTAGATAATGTTTTGTTTCTACAGGACAAAAACAGAGAGGCAATCATTAACTCTGTAGGCACAAGTAAGATTACAGACCAAATTGAATGACACAAAATTCTGTTACCAATTAATCAAAACTATAACAATATGTGCTTGAATTGTTCACTTTCTGTTAAAAGTATGAAATTTGGCATGATGATAGTTTTCAAGGCCCTAACAAAGATAGGATATAAATAGTGCCATCGCCAAAAAGTCTGTTAAGTACAAAAAATAAGAGTTTTAAAATGGTGGCAATTTTGAACCAGAAGTAAAATTAAAATTTTCTTTAAAACGTCTGAATTTTAGCAACTTGGATAAGAAAATGTCAGCAAATGCCTGAGGCAGCTGTTTTTTCATACAAAGAGATATTATTTCAACACAAATTGACTAAAAAAATAAAATAGAGAAGATATAAGTGGCCGCCAGCGAGACCGGAAGTAAAACTACCAGAGTCAGAACTTTTAAGGAATGAGATGAACTTCCGTTGTGCCTGCTGGTTTTCTTTACTTGAATATTTTCTTTAAATCTAAAGTATACACTCAATTTACTATTTTCATTATGTAAAATCCATTGCTAAACTTGAGCCTAATTTGGGTATGATACAGAATATCGAAGAATAACAGGTGATATCTTGGTGACTTAATAACTTGATACTTCATGAAGACAAGTGCTTGTAATCAAAAAAAGAGTTTAAGATTGCCTTTCACGATTATGACGGTTCTTCGCACAGCCCTTCTAACGAGTGTACTTGACTAATTCCACACTCATCTTTTTAATTTCTGACAGTGGTGTGCAGGAGAGTCACCACTCTCCTCTTAAAGATATCCAGCCCTAATCTTGCAGACTAGGAACCGAGATGCTTGGTGCCAGCGCCTGCTGACTTCATATGTGACCAGCATGGTTTGCCGTGCCCTTGAAATGTAAAGAACTACTTTTTATATCGTATAGAAGAACGTGTAAGTGAAAAACACTCTGATTATTTCTGGAGGTGACCAGAAGTATTCGTGTCACATCCTCTGAATGCAAGGAACAGAGGAAGTGCAAGGCAGCTTTTAGTAAATATGTTAGCAATCTCGTAGGCTGCAAGGTAGTGTACATGTACCTCAGTACCAAGATATATGATAAGGAAGCTAACTTGGCTTCATGGTAGAGACACTTCATGGGTAGTTAGAATGGAGAGTGGACTTAAAGAAAAATCTTGGACACAACAACATTAGACTTATGGAGAGGCTTAACTTACATTTCAATATATTATGTATCAGTCAAATCGAAGCTTCAACATGCCCCCCCCCCCCCCCCCCCCCCGGGCATACCCCGGGCATTTGACACCTTTGCTGCCCCGGGGAGGAGGGAATTTGATTATCAGAGTTTTCCAGCGGGTGGGGAATTTGATCCCCATGCTTTAGGGGCGGGGAATTTGAACTGCACCCTCGATTTCATGTAAAATCTTTGGCGCGGCGAGCTATGGGGGACCCGGTCTTGGAGGATTTTCGTGGAAAAGATTGTGCCTTTGTGGCCAATTGGTTACGAGGAAAGGGCTTAAACAAGCTTTGTGGCGTATTTGAAGTATTTAAATTTAAAAATTTTTAATATTGGATTCAGGCTTTGAATGTATGAACGTATTTCTACACCTCTACCGGCGATTCAATACATGAATCGCATGTTTTCGCATGGGGGCATGTTGAAGCTTTGATTTGACCGATACATTATATCTTAACAGAAGGGAATCTGCTTTGTGATTTAGCATAACAATAAATGCTTTCTAATTAATTGCCTTCAAACGATGCAGGGAAAAAAAAGACTGGACATCTGGCCCTCGACGACATTTGTTGCTCAATGTGTAAGGAATCTAAAAAGCACCTGCTTGTTTTGATCTTTACTAAAGAATTAGCTTTTTCCAGCTTCTTAGTATAGCTCCTGATACATGTTTACCCCAGATCTTAGGTCTTCAAGCTGTTCTCGGCATGACATTTGTCACATACTACATCCAAGGCAATAAATGTTTCACAAGCTCAGGGGATCAATGTAAGTGATGCATATTCAGAAAATTTTGAAAATGGTAAACTTTGAAATGAGCAGACGTTATCAATTTCAATCCATTATGAACATCCACAGGGTGTTATTTATACTTCTCAATAACACAAAATGGTGGCGCTATTATATCTCAAATTACTTTGAAAGCCGCAAAGCATTTAGACTACAAGTAGTTTCCCATTTTTCCTCAGGGATAGTAGAGAGAGCAAAACGCGAGTGGGTTGTACGTTGAGTTTTTCTATATTGATACATTTTGGGGTTTTTGTCCACTTTTAAGGAGCGATTATCTTTGCACGAGTTGCTAGATAAGCTTCACTAATCTTTAAAAACAGTAGACCAAGTAGAACAGAGAAGATAGGCCAAAAGCAGATTAATGAAATAAAAAAACATACATGTAAATAAAATAAATGCAGATACTGTACACGTCAAGTCACGGAGCCACGAGTACACGTAAATCAGATCGACCTCTATCTACAGAAGAACTCACCTAAATCCTCGGCTAATTTCTGTTCGCTTAGCGCCTCAGAGTCACTAACAACATTTATTAAAGTATAGCACGGCAGTTCTGCCGTAGACATACTGAAAATCGTTAGTTATGAGCACAAATAAACCTTCAATCTCCTTCCCCGAAATAAAAATGGCCGCCTCGCTGACGTGTCGAGTGGAAAAAATCAATCCCTGCCTAGTGTAAGGGTCGCTTTGTGTCGCCATTTAATTATCGGATGGAATGGTGGAATCTCGAAACGGAGTGTCCTAAAAACAGGCCCAAGCAATATCACAGGCAGACCATCCTCTGTTAGTAGGGGCCGTTGTTGATTGAAATCTGAGCAACGATCTTTTGTTATTTATAGAAGAAACAGAAGAAATACATATGAACAATACGGTGGCTATAATTTGTTCCAAAATGCAGAATTTAAAGCAAATGTTTCAATAAAAGTTTGAAGAAAATGTTAACTGAGTCATGTGTCATGTGTTTTTCGCCGTCCCGTGCTGTTTTAAGCGCTATTTTGCGAGATGAATATTTGACCTCGGCAGTTAGAACTCCTTCTTTACTTCTGTTGGCAATATACCAAAATTCCGAAAATAAGCCCCGAGGCTGCCGAGGCTTATATTTTTCAAAGGCACTCTTTGAGGGGCTTATTTTTGGAGGGGCTTATCTACGGAGGGAAATTTGGGTTCAACATCGATTGGGCTACCCTTATAAATGGAAGGAAATTTTACCGTTTTTGCCTTGTATTACTTTGTGTTTGAGGGCAATTTCCAAGTACAAGCCCCCCCGGGGGGCTTATATTTGGAGGGGCGATTTAACGGAGGGTTTTTTGCGTTACGAGTTTGGGGGGCTTATATTTGGAGGGCCTTATACTAATTTGCGGAATTTTACGGTAATGGAAACAAGACCCTATGTCAGCTTTCACTTCAGCGTCGTGGCTGTGGAATTAAATGTGAATGCCGAGGAATAGTAAGAAATTATATTTTTCAGGATACCCTTCCGTAAAAATACCCTTACTTTTCTCCTGCGGTAACAGACGTCTTAACTTCTTCCCTGCAAGTTCCCTAGTACCAGGGGTCAACTCCGCCAATATCCTGTCTCAAAATGCACAATCTCCACAACATCGCAACATGAACTTTATGAATACAAAAATAATACAATACAAGTTTA
>NC_133204.1:24483812-24488812 GCF_958299795.1 Porites lutea
GTATGTACGCGGCGTAGTATTGCTGAGAGTAGGAACAGGGAACCAATTCCCAGGAATCATATGTTGACATTCTAAATAAGTTAAGGCATGTGTTTATGTTGATGCAATATTTAGACATTATGGATAGTCAAAGGAGTGGCATCTGTCTATTTGGAAAATGTTTATTTATTTATTATCGAATTTGTGAAATTTAATTAAGACCCCCCCTCAACTTACCTGAGAAATCTGATGTAGAGCCCCCCCTCCTTTCCATTATTTTAACTTAAGGCGCCCCCTCTGGTTTTAGGGCCCCCCCTCCTGATAATTATTGCACAGTCCCTAAGTAACAAACTTGCGTGCCGAATCTTTCAGGGGCACCCAACGACAATTTGTGGAAACTATCTGTTCGAAAGACGATTTGAGATCTAGAAGTTTCGAAACATTTGTTGTTAACTTTCTTGCATCGCCTGCCTCTCCTAGGATTTTCGAACCCCCCGCCCCCCCCCCCCCCCCTCCCCCAAATGGTCACCTAGAATTTTCGGGAGCCTTTTTTCTGGCTGAAATTTTCGAAAAGGTAAGTTTTGATCCCTATAATTTCGGATCACTAGACTTTCAGCTAGGAAATCCGAACAGATGAAAAATTTTTAGGGGATAAAAATATGCCTATATCTTCCGTTTAAATACTAAAATACGTTCAACAATGCTATGTTTAAGTGGTTTTGAACTATATTCTTGTTGGTGCCCCATCTTTCTTGTACCTCGTGTATAACTTATGGCTATTTTTTACATCTCAGATCGGCTAATCCGTCAATTTAGAGTCTAATCTGATATGACGGGTCACACGTAAGCCGGTTCAAACCCTGGGCAAGCCAGAAATAATAATTATTTATTCTCTATTTCTTCCAGAAGTAATACTTTCTCAAAATTATTTTTCCCCTGAAAGAGTAAATCAAAGAACTCGAAGATATCTCGAACTAATTCCGAAGCAACTTCGGGACATTCAGATGTTCCAAAGTGGCAACTTTGGAACATTCCTGAGCTGCGCGAATCCTTAACTTCGCGTTTCGCCGAAGTAATTATAGCTTCTTGAAAACCGGGTTCAAATTTCATGCTCTTACAGGAGGAACTTCCTCCACGTTTTAGATTGAAACAAGACGCCTAAAGTCGTTTCCGTGGGATGCGTTGGTCTATGGAAGCATAATGGCGTTCTATCTGAATTTGGAAAAATTAGGGAAACCGGAAAGATGTGGCATGTTATGAGCATCGATGAGCAGGTTACCTGTATGGGTTGGTTTAATGTGCTTATGGCTGAATTCATAGTAGCCTGCGTGGCAGGCTACTATTTCTCCCCAATCCACATCCCCTTTTTGCTTCCTTCCTATCCCCTACCCCTTTCGACACCTGCTACGCAAGCTAAATTTATAGTTGTCAGTGGTCGCAACGGATGAAGTTGATCTTGTTTTGATCTATCGCTATGTAGTTATTTCCGTAGCACGATTTGGATAAGAAAAAGAAGTTATTTTGCATCAAAACAAGGTTTACCCGTGTAACCTAAATTGGAATGTTAACGGTTATGTTAACGGAAACAAGTAATGGAGAACATGCGCATAATGCTCTCTGATTAACCTGAACAGGAACTATATGTATTAAAGATACGTCATATCTTGGTAGTAAGTTGCCACAGGTAACTTTTTCAAAGAGAAATAAACATTCTAGTTTTAGGTTAATGGAACAAAACAAAACAAAACATCCGCTTGCTTTGAGTCTAAAGTAGTAATGAGTCAAATGAGTCCATGAGTCATGAGTCATGAGTCATGAGTCATTGAGTCAATGAGTCAGATGTAAAAAAATAAAAGTTTTGGTAGAAACAATAAAATTTAGCTTCATTAGGTTTTAATAGAAACCAGAAACTCATAAGGGGTTGAAACGTGTAACTCGCGTTCAATGCTCGTGAATATTCACTTTTACCAGATATCCATTTTCTACAAAAAAAATGGCTGCCACGCGATCACCATGCAGATGTTTTAAGACAAGAGTTCTGCATTTCAAGGTTTAAAATACATCGTTAAAAGACAAAAAATGGAAAGAGAAAGATCAAAAGAATGCCCAGCTTTCTTTTTGTGGAGAAAGGGACGCTTTTCATCAAGAAATCGTCCTTCGAGGAATTCAACCTTGTTTTCTTCACGACGGAGCGCATGGTCTGTTTTGAAATGCAACCAAGGCAGTGAAGTTTTGCAGGTACATTTTGCAATCTATGGCCAAGACAATTACGTTTTTGAAAGGGAATTTATGTATTATTAAATGTTTCATAGACGTTTTATAAATTTTTCTCTTTGGCGCTAAAGAAAAATTACATAATGTGCCCTGATTTAAGAGGTATTTTGTGTTGAATTTTGCCATGTGCTTAGCCGATGTCGCTTGCGTGAACGGATCCACGATCCAGATAGTGTTTTCCGAATTGCTTTAAAGGATTAACTTTTTGGACGTTGAATAAAAATTATCAAGAAACAGCTTCTCTGTCTATTGTTTTGAGTTTGTTCATTCATAAAATTAGCTCAAAACACGATCGTGACCACAACATCCAAGTTTAATTTAGGCTTTTAAAATGCTTCTCACATTCATTACAAGCATCGCTCTTTTGCGAAGATATCAGGTTCAGGTTTTGGACACTTTCGATACGCAGCTAATGAATTTTATTCGAAAATATTTTTCACTGTTTATTCTAGACTTTTAATATAAAAATTTTAAAAGCCTATTTGCATTATAAGTTTACTGTGCAGAGGGTCAACGAGGCATCGTTTTTTGAAGTGACTTGACTTCAAGAATTTGCGAGGACGTCAAAGGGTTTATAATGTTACTTTTGGCCCGGGTGGTAAGGCACAATATCCTGCTCAGTGTTTCGGTAAGATTCCTGGTTTCAACCTTTGAAAGCTTTCTCGGCTTTCGGGAGTTTTTCTCCCGTTTGTTGGCCATTTTTTTAAGGTAATTCCCATGAAATTGTTCTACTATCAAACTTTTTTTTGAAACTTGGCATAATCAACATTCATGATATGAACATTAAAAAAATGCAATAAAAAGATGGGGTCACCGAGCTTGTTTACGCGTCAGCAGGCTCTTAAACTGGGGTATTTTACTGGTCGCGCGTTAAAAATTCGAATCCCCTTCTCACAGAATTAAGTCTTTGTTACTTGAAACACACAAAATTTTAACTTGAACATAAAGCTTCTTTTATTCAAATAAGCAGCATTGCTTCATTTAATTCGTTTTTGATTGCCTGGTTGCGGTGATATTGCACTTTTTCGGACAATCCTGTGGTTAGCTTGAATCCTCGCCTTGACCCAAATACACCAAATACGAAACTATTTTCCAAAAAAAAAATCATGTTCTACTATCAAACTTTTTCTCTTCTTCAAATATGTCCTTTATTAGACTGTTCTTAGCAAATATCTGGGAAAAAAATCGGGGGTCACCATGCTTGTTTCCTCACAAACTGCTGTGAAAAGTGGACATGCTTTTGAGATCGCAGTCAGGATGGATAATTTGCGCGGTGGGGACAGGGGCGAGATACAAAATAATGCCCATCGTGTTCGAAGTGTGCACTTGAGATCAAGCTTGTTTTCGGTTGTTTTTATGTGTTTCATATCGCCAACACAGAAATTCAAACTTGAAAAGAGTACAATAAATACCAAGGAATGAGGTAAGTCAAGATTTGACGAGATTTTGGAGTTATGAATCTTTATTTTAGACTATTTTGTAGTGCCGGCGTTCTGTTTAAGGTGATATCTTAGTAAAAGAACCTAACACAGATTGTGGATGAAACTTGGTACACTGATGTAACAAGCCAAGAAGATGATAAAAAAGTAATAAAAAGTGGGGGTCACCGTGCTCGTTTTGACGTCACAATGCTGACAAATACGGCTATTTTGGACCCTTTGACAAAAACCGCGCGCAGCCCAAAACTAGACAAAAAGGAGAGATTTTTTCCATGATGCATGTGGTATCGCACAGAATTTGACTTTATTGTATTGTTTATCCACTTACATACTACAAAAATGCCTTTTAATGCTCCTGTTTTTACTTTATGCTCCAAAGTAGAATTGAAGATAGCTCAATCCGTACAATTTAGTAAAATTGCCAAAAAACTGAACATAGATTTGGTCCAATTTTTTTCTCATCGAAAGGAAGCACTGTCCTTGTTAAAATCATGAAATAAAAAATGGGGGTCACCGTACTCGTTTTTGCGGTAGAGCTGCAGAAAATGCGCACCAAATGGATTTTCTCCGATTTTTGAGAGAGGACTGGGGCGAGTTTCAAAAAGGAATGTAGCTGAAAAGGGGAAGAAAGTATTAAAAAATCCGTTTTTACAGAATTTACATCGAGATATCACAGTTAGAACACAATGTGATAAAGAAAGCGTGTAAATGAAAATCAAAGTGAGTAAGCACAAGTTAAACATCCACTATCGAGGTTCTCCGTGAGGAAGTCGAACTTAGCAACACGCGTACTGCTTACGTTATGCACATTCCCAACACATTGAGTCTCACCTCGGCAAGAAACAACCGCAAGCAAAAATTCCAATAGCGTTTCTCTTCAGTCAACTTCATTTTAATACTGTTACTTTACATGCTCTTTTTTACGGCGGCCATCTTGTTATGCGCAGTAAGAGATGCGCAGTGCAAAACCAGGGAATCACCTTAAGCGGGCGCGGGAACCTGAAGGAAAATTACGTCACGTTGTTTACGAAGTTTGATTGGTCAGTTATCTCTTGTTCTCGTTCCAAATATGGTACTTTCTAAAATGAATAATCACGAGCATCGGACAAAGCAAACATATGAGAGTTACATACACGTTTCAACCCCTTATGAGTTTCTGGTTTTAACGAGAAATCAAGAGGAATACGATGTTCTTTTATTCCATGGATCGCTGTGGATTATGAACACACTGAAGATGATCCAGGACATGCAGACAATTTATGTTTTAAAGCGTTCGTTCCAACAATCAGTTGCAGAGTTGTTTTCAGT
>NC_133204.1:24493812-24508812 GCF_958299795.1 Porites lutea
GGCTATAATCATCTCATATCCAACAAACGCGAGTGGAATAATTGTCTTATTAAAATCGCCCACAAAATATCGAGATTTTTTCCCGACTTTATTTTTAAACACAACCGATTTTCGGCTTGTTTTTAATTTTGAGCAGACGCGTACAGTTACCTTACTTGGAGAGCATGGTATAATTAACAATTATTCCTCGCCGCCCGAATGGGCTCTGAGTCAATAGCCCATAAGGCCGAAGGCCGAATGGGCTAATTAACTCAGAGTCCATGGGGGCCGGCGAGAGGAATGATTGTTTTAGTAAAATCGAACTAGTTGGTCAAAAATATCGAGACAAAACAACTTTAACTAGCAAAACGCGACTCAGCCGCCATTGTATTGGTTTTCAAAGCCGGCATTTTTTGCTACTAGTGGGCTATAACATATAGTTTAGTAGTAGCTCAACCAATCAGAACGCAACATTGATAATATACCACTAGTTGGATTTTACTAATGGCTCATATACAATGATGGCTAAGCCAATCAGAGCTCTTAGAATTGCTTTATCCAATGATTCAGTTTTTAGTAAATTACACAAGGTCGTAGTCTCCTCACCTGAAAACCTCTCAGCTTTACTGTAACTATTTCCAAACTTTTATCATAACCCTTGAGTGGGAGCAATACATTTAACAGTTTTTCAGTGAGTTAAAAATGCATTAAGGAATAATTAGAAGGGCCGCGCAGAAACACTCGGCTGCCTTCTTTTTTAAAGCTACTTAAAGCCCAGTAATCTGGAAATCGGATGGGGCACTGTCTATTACTCAAAGTGTCCGTCGGTCCTAAAATGAGTGTCCGACTTACGAGCGAGTACCAAAAATGACTGACAAGTCGCTAGGAGTGCCCGTGCCCCTCTTTCCTTCGGAAAACGTTAACCTGAGGATACGCAAGGTCATTTATAACATACTGTGGTGACAGGTTCGTTGGGAAAAGAGAAGACTTATCACTTAAGTTGAGAGAGCGAATTAACTACAGAAAAGGGAACGTTAAACCTGTGTAGTGTGAGCAAATCTTCATAGACAAACATCAACACTCAGAGCGATTTTTAATGTATCTGCAAAATATCGAGGTTACTGTTACAAGTGTACAAAGTAACAACTCTGTTTACGACACATGATTATATACAATCAGCAATTGTCATTCAAGACTTACTTGTACATTTCAGTATGAAATGACGTTAATTATAATGGTGTTCTAGCGATTAACACAAAATCTTACCCAAGTTACACTGATTACTTCTTTAATAAAAGTTTTACACTTAATATTAAATAACAGAATACAAAACTACGAGTCACGTAACCACCTTATTAATTTCTATGAGATCTCAACGATTTAGTAGTCTCGGAGCACTTTACGTTGTTCAGTGCTTAGTTCTAACCCTTTCATTCCTCGTATAAGGCCAGAATCAAAATCCAACAAAATGCCTATATATTTTTGTAAAATTAGCAAAAACAACAACTAGAAGATTTCAGTAACTGAATCGCCACAATATATGATTGTAAATAGACTCAAACATAAGATAAAATATCTCCCCACTAAGAATCCCTGAGTGAAGACTGAAGAAAGAAACAGAAACGCGCCCACCTTCGATTTTTAACGGCTGACAAACCCCTTTCGGGAGGGGTGACTTACTTATAATTTGCCCTTGGAGTGAGAAGCTAATATGGACCTTACGCCAGGACGACGACGACGGCGGCAGTGAAAACGTCGATAAAAAAAACTGATAAATTATCGTTCTTTCAAACTTACTCGCGTCTATTTGGACCCGCTCAATATGCCAAATGTAGGCGACTTTTCCTGGAGTTGAATTCTTAAAGATTTCATTCAGTTTCAAAAAGAGAAAGGATAATTCGTCGTCGTATGTCCACGTCCTCCACAAGTCGTCAAATTAAGAGGTTTCACGTCGTAGTCGTGCAGTGGAGGTCAAAGAAATGTGCTAAAAAGCGTAATGCACGTGCACGTGTTTTTTCTCTTAAACCTATACTGTTTTTTGAAGTTGTCGTTGTGGTCGTCGTCGTAGTTGCTTAAGCTCCCTAATTTGACCTAGACTGTAAAACAGTCCGTATTTTTGCGTATTCCAGTACGCGCGAGCAGTCAAACAAAAGGTCTGGAACAAGGCTGAAAACAGAGAGCGAGACTGGGGAGAGACGTGTGAGGCTCGCGCGTTTCGCGCGCGTAAGACTCTTACGCCATGCAATACCGATTTCTTTACTGATTTTGAGAAAAAAACAGACTGTTTTGCAGTGTAAATTTGACCATTAAATCTCATCCCGGCAAAGTGGTTTCAATGGCTGGAATCGCGGAAAAAGTGACGATAAAATATTAAGTAAACATCAACGCTGTTTTAAATACGAACCACAAAATGCCAACGCAACCTAGAGCTCAGCCTATGATTGCAATCCCGTACCAAGTAGAGTATTTCTTCCCTGGAGGGAGAAAAAACGACTCTGCTCAAAACGACTGCGTGGGAGGCTACAGACCATGCGTACTGGGCAGAAACGTTACTTTTCGGCGAATGTCAGTATCAATAATTTTTTGACTGAAGTCCTCCTCAAATTTGATAGCAAATTAAAGCACAGAAGAGAGTCTAAAAAGAAAGTACTATAAGCTCTTCAAACACGACATATCAAGTCTTTGAGACGCCCTTACAATGCTTTTAACAATGGGTAAAAAAAACCAGCCAATGTAGCAGTCTGTCCTTGTTCCTCACTGGTAAGGACAAAGTGAAACGTTCCCCGGCAAGCGGCGAGGAGCGAGGAGAGATGGCTGTATTCGCACGCTATAAGCTTCCTGGTTTGTATGGTTCTAACCATACAAACTATATTTGATAACCGCGATTAGAACCTCGTAATCTCATTGAGAAACCAAAAAACGTTAATGCTTCTTACTGAACTATAATATCAAACTTAAATAAACAATAAATAAATGACCAATACATGTAAAAGCGATCAAAAATTCTTACGACTCATAAATTACCTTTAGTTTTAGCCATGATTAGTGTTAGATTAATATCAACAAGGACAAAACATGTCAACAAGCATTTATACATTAAATACAACTAAAACAACAGTGAAACACGGCTTTGCATACACCTTCTTTCCAATTTTACAGTAACAAAATTTCAACGAAATCTTTTAAGTGACGTTATTACACTTTCAAACGAGGAACAGCTTTACTTTATACATTACGTCATATTTATAGCTAGTTTTTTGAACGCTCATCTGATTTACCGTCACATAACAAAGGCTACCTCCTCGTAACGCGCGGTGTTTTATTGGGGATTTGATTTCATTACTATGTACATGCATTTTGCATTGACTGTCGAGGTCATGTCATGTCCTGCACAACATTGTGTCTATTAAAACTATTAAGGCAAGAGTCGATATTTTTACTTTGCAGTTCAGTGCTCAAATTGGGGAGTGAAAAACTTAAGGCCTCGGATAAGAATATGTATGCAGGTACTTAATTAACTTTTACACTGTATTATAACAACAGCCTGGCTGATTGTACTTTGCTTCACATAAATCAGTTTTAGGTCAGGTTTAATATATACAAAATATTTACAAAATAGCTTGCTCATGTTTCTGTAAGGCTTTGCACTATCAAAACCTATTAAATCAAGGTAATGCAAAGCTACAAACAAGAAGACCATTTTGGGGAAACAACTTTCCTGTTTCACTTATTGCCTGCTTTCATTATATTCATAAACTCACTTACACGTCTGAAGGTAAACTGGAGCGGCTACCTTAGAATGTGCTCTTCTCTCATTTTTCACCCTTTCTCTTCTTTATTAAAACCCACTTCTCATTTTTCGGGTATTTGACTAAATACGTCCTTCCGCGTCAACTTTTGTTAAAGGAACTGGTTTGTTACATTTCTGTACCTGCAGTCAACGCTGTTTTTACTTATGACAATTTTTGCACCCTCTTGTTACTTTTTTCTGCTGTTCTTTTAGTAGTTTAGTTTATCTTGTTAGTTACTGCCCTAACTTCCGATTTGTGAAATGTTCATACAACAATGAAGTCTAACTCTGCGGGCCCTATTCGTTCGAAGGCTCGGAAAAGGTAAAAGGGCACTGAAAAGGTCCTCGTTGCCAATGATTGTAAGCAGATTTCAGTGCTTTATTTTGACCTGGAGCAGGGGGCTCGGCCAAATTTGTTGACAAGTCTGCACAATATTTTCTATCTCGCACCCAACATACTTTGTCTAACCGTGTGACAGGGCTTTCTAAAATAACTATCACCCTTCAATTAGGCCGATCCCCCTACCCGCAAAGCCATAAGAAATAAAAGCCCACTTATTGTCAAAGCCGGTTGCGAAAACTGGCGCGCTCACTGCTGTATTTTGTCACTCTGCTTCCAAACACTACCAATATTAGTACAAATTTAAGGCGTGTTTTTTAATAACTGGCAAAGAAAGTGATGCAAAATAAAAAAAATTACGGGAAAATTAACTTGCAAACACATGAAAGTGCATTTTTAGAGAAACACAAACAAAGTAACCACCTTAATTTGAATGGCAATTGGTGAATACATTTACGAGATCGGTACTCATAATACCCTTTTACCTTTTCTTTTCTTTTCTTTCAGAAAATTATTATTTTGCTATTCGCCTGTAATAATACATAAAGGATATCACATGGCCGCGCGGAGATAGGAAATTTCTCTTCGAGTGCTGAAAAATATCTTTCAACACGAGAAGAGAAATTTCGTATCTCCGACCGGCCATGTAATGTTCTATTTAATATATAAACACAAATGAAATACCAAACCATTTTACTTAAATAGTTTTTTGGTCTGAAAGGTGCGGTTTATTATGAAGCCATAAGAACGGTGATATTTTCACATGTAAGATAACATGTTATTTTCACATGTGAAGATATCAAGTTTTCGCGCGAAAGCTCAATTGGTATTTCATTGGTGTTTATATAATAAATTGTATTATTACAAACTATGAATCAAGATTTATGTATAGCAAATACATTTGGAGAATATAAAATGATCGGCAGTCAATTAAATTCACTTTTATGAAACAAACTTGTCTCGATTTACTTTAATTATTTTAACTTACTACTATTGATATTTTTGTTGTTTTTATTCTAAGAAAGAACAAATTTAACATGGCACTTAACTGGACAGTGATAGTATCACCAGATTAACAACAACCTACAAAGGAGTCGTAATACTGTGAAACTCAGTGCGAGTAAGTGGTGGCTCTATTTCTTAACCTTTCATTTTCACTTCGAGGACACCTTTCCATTTTAGGAAAAAGCCCTGTGTAACTGGCTATAGCAATCTACTATTAGAAACTACATTAGCTTGCAACTTCTATACCCTGGCCAATCATAACAGTAGCAACTAAGTCACAGCTTATTTAGAAATCTTTTTTAAATCAGAAATTGACATCGCTAGGGTGGCAAAAAAAGGTTTGGTGGAAAACAACGGGCTGAACAAAAACAGTGCCACATTAAATTTATTTAAGCAAATTCAACCTTTTCTCGAGATCCTCTGTCATCAAACACCTTAGTCGCTTCATCATCATCAAAGTCTTCTTCCAGTGGCTTGGTAGACATGTCTTTGTAGTAGCTAATACTCTTGCCACGGTAGTATCTTGAACGACTATGCCAATACCATAGAGCAACCAGTAAAAGAATTATGAGGAAGAAGACGACAAGAACTATACCAGCTATAACACCTCCAGAAAGACCTTTCTTTTCTGATTGATCATCTGAATGAAAAACAACAAAGATTCTTTAGGCAGAGATTTTGTTAGAGTTACGAAATTAAACAACTTTTTCTCTAAAAATGTTTGAATTAGTCTATATGTCGATAAAACTTATGTCTGCAGGGTTTGAGCCAGGCCACGCCATTGCACCAATCCCACACTGCAATTGAAATTGTCCCTTAAAAAAACGGCCAAGGCAACAATTTGTCCCCTTCAAAATTTAGGGAAAAAACTCGAAAGGAAGCACACACGAAGAGATTTAGTTCAGTACAGAAATTGCAAGCTAAAACAGAACGTGGAAAGTACATTTTATCGCACGTTTAAAGTTCATTCTAAAGTCACGTTTCAGTCACGCTCTACTAAACACGTACGTCTCATGCTCAACCAAGCGTGGTGAATGCACCTGGCAATCTTTAAAATGTCACATCGAAAACGTGTTCGAACATCAGAAAGCTTTTTCTCTCCAAATCGAAACCAGAGTGAATCAGAGAAAAATACAGAAGAAGAACAGTGTATTAATCGGGAAGAAACGGATGAGGATTGAAGGAAACCGAAAAAATCACGAACTTTCCAGAAAACTTGGTTGCAAGATCACACGTGGTTGCGCTATGAAAATGAGGCGAGTGTACTCTGCAAGCAGTAGTTTCTCCAGGCCGGACGCTGCGCTACGAAGGGAGAGAAACCACTGCGAGCATCCGTCTGCTTCTTTGATCGAGCCGCCGTCCAGCGCTATGGATGAATAAATTAATTTTTAAACATGTAAATCCTGTTCGAAAGCAATTTTAGGCTCTCGCGCATTTGCCTACGCTTACAATAGACCTTTTTACCGATACGGCGGCCATATTGAATTAATTCGATTTAAGGAGTATTATAGGATGCCCAGGGGGCATGAGCACATTTCGTCTGTATTTTTAAGCGCTTTTCGGGACATGTTTTCTTAAAATAACATTGTAATGAGAAAAAAGATCCCTGTGCCGTGTTTGGATGTAATAATGACCGCCTTTTTCCCGAGAAATATACAGTGAAAGACGATATTTCTAATACTAAACTAGAAAAAGGCGATCATTATTACATCCAAACACGGCACAAGGATCTTTTTTCCCATTACAATCTTATTCTAAGAAAACTTTAAGAAAAAATGTCCCGAAAAGCGCTCAAAAATACAAACAAAATTTGCTCATGCCCCCTGGGCAACCTATAATACTCCTTAAATCGATTTAATTCAATATGGCCGCCGTATCGGTAAAAAGGTCTATTGCTGCCTTAACGCGAACCTGCTGTGGATATTCAGTATTTCTTTGGGTTATTTATTCCTATCTACTTACTCTGTCAAATGTAGGCGCACCCAAATGGAGTTGAATTCCAAGTTCAAGAGCGAAAAGAAGTATAAATTTCGTCGTTGCTTGTTTACGTTCTCCATAAAACGCAGAATTAGGCATCTTCACGTCGTAGTCGTGCAAAATGGCAAAGAAATGCAAAAATAAAAGCGTGATGCACGTGCAAAAACGTTGGTTTGCTTATTAAACCTATTGTTTTGTTGAAGTTCTCGTTGCCGTCTTGTCGTTGGATATTCGTAGCCATCACGTGGACGCGCATGCTCGATGGAAAAGCAAACGGTTGCACGCAGTGGTTTCTTTGCCATCGAAGCGTAGCGTCCGGCCTGGAGAAACCAATGCTCGCAGGGTAACTTTAGCCAAAAATGTGAACTGATCTCTTATAGAGTAATCGATTACAAACACAACATATATAACAGGGACCTTTTCCGACCTTTCCTATTTTATTTCTAGAAAGTTCAATGTAAAAATCCATACCCTGATCTGCCTGTTTTCTTTTCTCCTTGTAACTAAAAAATTCTTTTTAACAGGTTCCATCTTACAATACTCAAATGAACTATACCTGTGTTTCCTGGCAATATTTTTCCTTTCACTGCTTTCAATTTTGCATGAGCATAATATAAAGTGTATTTCATTTTGTAGTCTTTGACAATTTAACTTACTTTGTGTAATTTTACAAATTCCTTCAACTAATGACTGTGTACCTTTGATACTTTTAACAAGTCTTATTTCACCTAACTGTCATCTTATCCCACAAAAAAAGATAAATCGTTTACTCTACATCATTGCTGAACTACACAGCTTATACAGTATGTTGCAATCCACGACAAAAGTCCTGTCACTTCATGACAATGTTTTGAAATGCACATCTTCAACACAGATTTGCTCTTAGCCAAATTGCAAGATAGGACACCATTGCTTACAGTGCAAACAGCTAGTAAGGTTTATCTCAGCTCCACTGATACTCTCACTTTCAGGAAGATCAACTGGCTTAATATGTCTTTTCACACCCATCACATTGTACAGTGTATTCCCATTACTAGCAACGGCAGGTAAAGTTTTTGAAGTCCAGTGTCCACATTGATTAATAACAGAATATAACAAATTGCATAAACTGCTATAGAACAGCACAGTTTACAACAACATTTGTAAAAACTATTAAAAATTTATGTACTACAGGTATTCAACACTGCTTGAACAAAGATCAACTTCAAAGTTGGCAATATGTACACCTTTAAGCTCATATATATCCTCATTCCTACACGATGACCTAGAAAACGATGACCTAGAAAACGACGACCTAGAAAACGATGACCTTGAAAACGACGACCTAGAAAACGATGACCTTGAAAACGACGACCTTGAAAACGACGACCTAGAAAACGACGACCTTGAAAACGACGACCTAGAAAACGACGACCTAGAAAACGATGACCTAGAAAACGACGACCTAGAAAACGATGACCTTGAAAACGACGACCTAGAAAACGATGACCTTGAAATCGACGACCTAGAAAACAACGACCTAGAAAACGACGACCTAGAAGACCTAGAAAAACGACGACCTATAAAACGATGACATTGAAAACGATGACCTTGAAAACGATGACCTAGAAAACGATGACCTAGAAAACGATGACCTAGAAAACGACGACCTAGAAAACGACGACCTTGAAAACGACGACCTTGAAAACGACGACCTAGAAAACGACGACCTTGAAAACGACGACCTAGAAAACAACGACCTAGAAAACGACCTAGAAAACGATGACGTAGAAAACGACGACCTAGAAAACGATGACCTTGAAAACGACGACCTAGAAAACGATGACCTTGAAAACGACGACCTAGAAAACAACGACCTAGAAAACGACGACCTAGAAGACCTAGAAAAACGACGACCTATAAAACGATGATCTTGAAAACGATGACCTTGAAAACGATGACCTAGAAAACGATGACATAGAAAACGACGACCTAGAAAACGACGACCTTGAAAACGATGACCTTGAAAACGACGACCTAGAAAACGACGACCTATAAAACGATGACGTAGAAAACGACGACCTAGAAAACGATGACATTGAAAACGATGACCTAGAAAACGACGACCTATAAAACGATGACCTAGAAAACGACGACCTATAAAACGACGACCTAGAAAACGACGACCTAGAAAACGATGACGTAGAAAACGACGACCTAGAAAACGATGACATTGAAAACGATGACATAGAAAACGACGACCTATAAAACGATGACCTAGAAAACGACGACCTATAAAACGACGACCTAGAAAACGACGACCTAGAAAACGATGACGTAGAAAACGACGACATTGAAAACGATGACATTGAAAACGATGACCTAGAAAACGACGACCTATAAAACGATGACCTAGAAAACGACGACCTATAAAACGACGACCTAGAAAACGACGACCTAGAAAACGATGACGTAGAAAACGACGACCTAGAAAACGATGACATTGAAAACGATGACCTAGAAAACGACGACCTATAAAACGATGACCTAGAAAACGACGACCTTGAAAACGACGACCTAGAAAACGATGACATTGAAAACGACGACCTTGAAAACGACGACCTAGAAAACGACGACCTAGAAAACGACGACCTAGAAAACGATGACCTAGAAAACGACGACCTAGAAAACGACGACCTATAAAACGACGACATAGAAAACGACGACCTTGAAAACGACGACCTATAAAACGATGACCTAGAAAACGACGTCATAGAAAACGACGACCTATAAAACGATGACCTAGAAAACGACGTCCTAGAAAACGACGACATATAAAACGATGACCTAGAAAACGACGACCTAGAAAACGACGACCTAGAAAACGATGACGTAGAAAACGACGACCTAGAAAACGACGACCTAGAAAACGACGACCTTGAAAAGGATGACCTAGAAAACGACGACCTAGAAAACGATGACATAGAAAACGACGACATCGAAAACGATGACCTTGAAAACGACGACCTAGAAAACGATGACGTAGAAAACGACGACATAGAAAACGATGACCTTGAAAACGACGACCTAGAAAACGATGACCTAGAAAACGACGACCTAGAAAACGACGACATAGAAAACGACGACATAGAAAACGACGACCTAGAAAACGATGACCTAGGAAACGACGACCTAGAAAACGACAACCTAGAAAACGAAAACCTACAAAACGATGACCTGGAAAACGACGACGGGGATGGGGTAGCTCGAAGGATTAAGAGGTTAGAGGGGTACAGAAGGCGGGAAATAAGAGGACGGTAGGAGGGAATTGTGAACGGGTGAGAGGTGGGCGAAGAAGGAAAATTACAGAAAAATTGTAAATATTATTTGTAAGAAAACGGCTAAGGGTATGAAGCCACGGAATAAAACGGTGGAAATGGAAATGCAAGGTACGCGAGGTCTCCCTTCTGTTTGGTTTATCAAACAGGCGTTGCCTGTTATTTATAGATTTATTTGATGACAAGAATCGTGATTGACATTAATTCTATACATTGATTTAAAAGTATTAGGTTATCGTGTTTCAAACCAGTTTTTCAGTAGAATCGAAGTGAGAAAGAAAATAATTTAGTCTGTCTATAAATCCGATTACCTGAAGAATCTGTTAAAAGAATTTGCTAACCTGTAAAGTGCGACTGTTGTAACGACCCGCCACAGAAGTAAGGTTACATTGAAGTTTTCTGAATTTAGCTACGAGATTAAGACGATTTGTGTTTGTTCTGATTGCGAATTATAAATGTGTTTCTTTTAGATCGAATAATTATTAAAGCTTGGCTTGATATTATGCGGTTTGTGGTGGTCATTTGAGCTAACCAGTTCCTAAGGAAACACCTTCCCCCTCTAGAACTGGCTAGGGTGGTGGCCAATTAAGTGTTTACTGATTAAAGGTGTATCGGGTTATTATTCATAAGCGATCCCGGAGTGTGTTAATAAAAAGAGGTTTGGGGGGAACGAAGTATTTCTAAAAGTCAAATTTGGGAAATATGCTCGAGTGATTTATAATGGTAATTGAACTGAGTGGAAAGAAATTTGGTCTGAAATCATACGCGTAATTTCAAAATCAAACGAGCGCACAGCGCGAGTTCGATTTGAAATCATAAGTATGATTTCAGACCAAAATTGCACGACACGAAGTTCAGTTACCACTTTATTACAGCCATTTTGAAATCACAGAATTCAGTCAGTACGAATACGGTATTTTATTGATCAAGAAGCCGGTTTGTTAAAAAGCCGAAACAAAAGGGCTTTTACATCTCATTTTGTATTCGAAACAGAAATGATGCGATATGGAACAAAAATGGTGCGATCTAAAACAGAAATGATGCGATTTAGAACATGACTGATGTAATTTAGAGCAAAAAATGGTGCGATTTAGGAATAAATGCTGATAGCCAATCAGATTGCACGGATAGCCAGTGATTTCAAAGTGGATGTAATAAATTGATTAACGTAAACCTTCGTTACATGTACCCCGCGAGATAGTGGTGTAGGAAAACCTACACCTATTGTTCTTGCGTTACTTTCATAACGCGGTTAATAAAACCGTCTCTCGCAAACAGCGGTTACAGAGTGCCTAGTGTGGTCGCAGGAGCTATTGTTTTGTCTCGGAAATTGCATTGTGCATTGCGTGAAAGTGATGGAATAATTAAAGATAAACCGAAGTGAAATTTTTAATTTTTCTCTGCGGCGTTGTCTCTTTCACAGGATGTAATATTTTATTTGTGAACAATTCAAAAGTTTGCGTTCTACCGGAGATCTCACTGCATATATCCTACGCTATCGGACCTGTGAGGAAACAGAAACTCCCTCACAGTTCAAATCTTATGACACATCAACCTTCATTGTGTCCTACACAACATTTCACAATTCTCGTTACCTGTATCCTGCCGTTTCATGGATGGAAAGGTAGGAGAAAATGATGAAGCACTTTTTACTTTATTTTCAAAATATAAACTGTTTGTTTACGGTATTAAGTTGTGAAAAACAGCAAGCCCGATTTATTTCCTGTTTGAATTATGTGGGCTTAAACTTTCCGCCATAAACGACGCGCCAGATTTGATGGAAATTTGTTTAAATTGATATCAGGATAATAAATAGGTCAAAGCAAAGCTTTTGCTTCCAGTAGTCAGTCAGGTTGAATCATGACTTCATTGAACATACTAAAGGAAAATTTGACTTGAGAAACTTTTTTAGTGGAGCTCTCACGCGCGCGCGCGCAATTGGTAACAAATTTGGTTACCTTTGCATTGGCGCCATTCCATTCAATCAAAACGTCTGATTTAAATTTTCGGCCACTTCCAGTACCGAAGGGAACAGCATTTTCGCAATGTATACCCAAATTTTCGAAAATTATGTCCGGGAAGTTTTCTTTCCGCATTCAACTTTGCTCCCGAATGTCTAAAATTTCTGGTTGAATGGTTCGCATTTCGGAAAAGTTTCCGAAGTCTGGGAACTTTTCCGGGAAAATACTTTACCAATTGCCGTTGTTTCCAAAGTTTCTTAAGTTTTGGTTGAATGGAAAGCGCCCAAAATGCATCCAAGAAATTTTGGTTCTGAGAGAATCGTCTGCACGTATTACGTACGATGTGCAAAAATGTGTGTTGCACGTGCAAATTAGACGTATCAACCTTAGCATTACTTATAACTAGCGACTAGGAGCGACTTGCGTGGGTGTTTGGCGCGTTTGATAACACTGAGATTTGCAATGAATATGAGAGTTGTAAAACGATATTTTTGGGTATAAGTTAATACCAAAATGAAAATACCTTTATCGAATAAGGAACGTTAATGAATCATCAAGCATTGCCCTTTTAAAATATTTTATCACTGAGTAGAGTGTTTTGAATTGTTATATAAATACGTTCTACTGGAATGTACTGTGCTTACAAAAGCTATTTGTTTTTCGTTAATAAGGTTTGGCCTTTCTCTGTAAAGGTGCTCTTTTGGACGTCGGTTTCTCTTTGCACACGTGCCGCTATTCAATTAAGAAATGATGCTTTTTGTTTAAACTGAACCCACACAGAGGTTCTTAATCTAATTAGTTCTGGTAAATTTAACGACATTTGTTTGTTATCTTACATTAATTGGCTTAATTGGTTTTTCCTAAATCTTCAGAAGCTTGACCTTGCCAAGTTGTCTTTTCCTGGACATTCCTATTTTTACTATCTCACGCGTATTTAGTGCTTTGATCGAAACTTCAGTGCGCTTCCAAAAGGAAAACCTTGTCCAACAGACTATCTTGGTTAACTCGTTGTGATAAACAAGCTTTTGTTACTACCTAGTTCAATTTACTTGCTAAAAGTTGTAACGAGTGATATCTTTGTTTAAATGCTTTCGCAATGTAAATATCTTGCTAATTGATTTTTGACTGGGGATTTGTAAACAATCTTTTAGTTAATATATGGAAAAAGGCGGGACTAATTACCATTGTACGATATTCCAACAAGAAGCTTTCAAACGACAAGTTAAGCACTGTACACGAATTGACAAATTGTACATTTTAGAGTAACGATATTGTACATATGTGATTTTCATTCATGTAAACATTCCTTGTAATTTTTGTGTCTCTCTGACTGTTTTGTTTTGACTGGACAATTGTTGGACAAAAGTGAATTTTGGAGTTTTAACTGATTTTCCTATTACGACACAACCTCGAAGGAAAATATGTTAATAATTCTTATAGCCAATCGAATTTTTACTGATGTAAGATTATTTTAAGTTTGAGTAAGATTGGCACCCTTCAGATTCAGTCAGGATAAAAGGAGCTGTATCTAGGTCTTGTCAGAGAGATACTGCTAGCCTTGATTGTGAAAAGCTGAGCAACAAGTGATCTACATTAAAACAGTTTAAAGAGACGTAAAGTTTCATTGTAGAGGGTTACTGTTCCCCCAAGTTTCCTACTACAGAATGAACGAACAGGGACAGGGCCTACAATCTTACGCGGTTCAGCTCTAACCAAACATCTCTTCAAGTGTCTCCCTTTTCCGTTATAAAGGTCCTCTGCTCACGTTTTTTTCAATTTTTTTTGTTTGACTGTTATTTATCAAAATTGGTTTTCTAGGTCGTCGTTTTCTGGGTCATTGTTTTCTAGGTCTTCGTTTTCTAGGTCGTCGTTTTCTAGACACCCCGCCGAGTATTGTGCATGTACTGCGTCACAATATACACAATTACATGAAAAACACTACGCGCAATACAAAAACAAGTATATCAACAGTCACTCTGCTAAACAAAATTGAAAGAATAAAAATAATTGTCACGGCTATCACAGTAGTTCCCAAAGAAGCCTGAGTCTCTTTTGGTTTCAATTGTTGACAATCTTCTCTTCCTTCATCGGAAGAGATTTTTATCACAGGCAACTCCTTGTGTTCCGCATTGTGAAAATCAAAATCATTTTTGTCACACTGATTACCAGCTACACAAATCTTGCGACTCTCAAACTTGATACACATTCTTCTCTTCAAACTCTTATCGATTTTACACGTACACTCCTGACATTCCGATTTGTAATTCCGTCTATGAGGTCCATGGTCTTTGAATGTCTTGACAATTTCCTTTGTTTTTCTTTGAGTTCGCGGACCAGCCCATTGTGATAACACTCAGTGTTATTTTAGTGTGGGCCTACGGCGAACAGTGTGTGCATTTGTAAGTTTAACCCTCGATAACATACTTCAACAACACGTTCCTCAAAACACCGTCGCCGAATTTTATCCAACCTGCTTCTTACTGCTGCTTTGAAAAATTTCGGATCAAATGATATCATTGGATTACTACCATCCTAATAGTGCGACGAATTCTGCACGTAGTTTCACATTTCAACCTGTCAGTTTTGGCCAATGAAACGTCTTCGGTGAGTCTCCGTCGTGAAATTGACAGC
>NC_133204.1:24521312-24543812 GCF_958299795.1 Porites lutea
GCGGTTTGCGGTAAGTTTAAATTTTACGTCGCGGTAGTCGGTGAAAAAATCGTTGTGTCGCGGTGATCTGCTTCTTTTTCATGACAAGAGGATACAAATCCTAAAAGGTCTCCCTGGCTAGCCTGCGTGACCTGTGTGCACAGTCGGGGATTGCATTGCGCAAACAGTGCAGACAAATCGTATGGCTTCTAATTTCAGTTAATACTTGATATGATTAAGGACATTAACTTTTTTATCCAATGATACGTAAACATGTCGCATTATTTATGACTTCATGGACCTTGTGGGAATAGTCAGCTTGGTTAACCTCCTTTATACCAATCTTACCACCACTTTCGTGCCAGTCGCCAAACAATAGAGAGCGATCCAGAGGGTCAACTAAGTGATCAGTCAGATATTCCAGCAAATAGTGAGGTCAGTGAGATCGTTATAAATTGCGTAGTGACGAAAGATAATCTATGAAGATAGTGTGGTCTAAAAATTACTACTTGTCCTTCTCGTTGTGCATGCAGGAATATAGAATGTACTAGTATTCGTGTGTGCTTACCCTACGTAGCATGACGGCCCGGAGGTGGAGGGGGGGGGGGGGGTACTTCCTGATAAGAGAGGATGAGGATGTGCCGCTGGATTCGGTCGCATTTTCACGACTGGATTAACTATAATGGGGTCGAATTTTCAGAGAGTTACTAGAATGGGGTAGCACTTTTTCTGCTTTTTTGGGGAAAGACAGTTCTTCATATTTACGGTTAGCAAAGGTACCAGAATGTTTGTATTGTAGATGAAAAGTAAAGTGTTCTTCATTCAATCTAACAGAACAAGGTCAATTCATAAAAACAGAAAGTGACAAAGTTGGGATCGCGAAAATTAAATATTTGTTCAAAAGTGACTAAGATGGGGTCTATAATTGGCCACAGAATAGACTGTAATGGGGTAGGGGCTCTGAGAGGCCAGCGGCACATACCAACCAAATATTAACCCAAGTACCCCCTGCCCCCGCCCTCCCCGGGCATGGCAGTTTTACATGGTTTTGTCGGCAGCACCACTGTGAGCGGCGAAGCAGCTCCCGCCCCAATCTCCTCTCCAGCGCCCGCCTCATTATTTAGCGCGCCCAACCAAAACCGCCACGCTACGCAAGCTAGTGTGTACTGTGTGCCCTTCGAATCCAAAAGGCAGCCCGGGTCGTCGTTTTGAAACCCTCAACACAGAACCGAGTTAATTGTGAATCTGAAATAACCTCATAAGAGTCAACTGTTTTCCGTCCGTTTATGATCCAGGTCAGTAATGAATAAAGTGATACTAGAAAACTCCTGTTGTATCATTTACGTAAACGTATACATCTAATGAACAAAGTTAATCGAGCGCGATGATCTTATGTTTATCGTACGCTTGACATCGACACACCTTGATTTGTAAACACTGACACAAAAGTATTATTTCTATTTGAAAGGAGGATTTGTAGTATTGACAACGTCAACTTTTTCCCATTTGTAACTGCGGTTTCGGTATTTGGGTAAATTTTAATGCGGTATTGCGGTATTCTCGCGCTTCCACGTGCGGTATTGCGGTATTCGTACCCCCCTTACGCCCCCCTCTCCCCAGATTCTGCGCTTACCATCACCTGCAACACGTGTTCACAAAACTATTCGTTCGTCACGTTCAGCTGTCGGCTTGCTATGTCATATGAAACGTAAACCTGTTTTGTCGAAAAAGATAAAGTGTGATTTCTTGCATGGAAGAAAAAATTTTGTCATGGCACTAAAAACATTTCGCGTTATTCCAGTCATCGCCGAAAATAAACCGCTTGCTCATCACGAGACTCATTTGCATACAATAAAAGTCGTCACGATTATTATCCCCAGTTTCCACGGTCTCCGCTAGGAACGCTAGGTCCCACCGACAAAAACAAAAAGAAAAAAAAGAAATGCCTGCATTTTTAGTGTCTCGCTCTGCTAAAGCAAGCTCGACTCATAACTTTGTATCATGGTTGTCAATTTCAGGTGATACAAGACTAAGTAGTATTCAATTCCATGTCGTTCCATGCCTAAAATGTGAATCATAACACACTTGTCTAACGATTTTTTCCAAGGTTTCTTTTTCCTCTTTTAATGTTGCATGTTCTTGTCTCCGATACTTGTTAAAAAATCAATATTCACATTTTAAGTAAATTAAAAGTGCATCACTATATTGCTGCCCTAGAATTAGTGCTATGATATTTAATTTTCAGAATCAAAAAAGAGAAAGGAAAAGAATCGTTTTGTTCCACAGTATTTCAGCTGAACAATAACATTGATGTTAAAAAACGTTTAAAATTTCATCCTTGACAATTCAATGCAATACTAATAAATTATGTTAACAGTGACATAGAAATGGAAGTCTTTGTACCTAGCATCAGCCCAATATAATCTTTGAAGAGTATAATCAACAGTCAGGCCATTTGGCCACCCAATCTGTCCAGAGATGATCACTTGTCTTGTTGTTGGGTCTCCATCCATGCCTGACCTTTCAATCCTTGGGTTATCACCCCAATCCGTCCAAAAGAGATAGCTAATCAAAAAACAAAAATTAATATAAAAATAACACACCGATAGAAAATGCCCATCAGCGTGACTTTTGACCACTTATGCACCTGCATTTTCTTAACACAGAAACCGCCAGGTAGTCGAAACAGGAAATAGTTATTTGGGACACCCTGTACTCCTCTTTATTTTTGTTAATACATGTTCTCTAATCAAATATATTGTAATACTGCTGGGTACAAATAAAGTCGTTGTTGTTGTTTTTGTTTGAAAGCAGAGGATTGGAGACTTCCATATGCCGGGTGTTTGGTGGACTGTTCTGATTGGTCGACTTTACAATGGGAGTTAAAAGCATTCAGTCAAGACTTTTTATTTCCACAAGGCTTTGTGATAAGACTTTAAGTAAAATTTTCTTTTTTACATTTTTTTACTATCCCAATTCTTAAATCTTGGGGTTGATTTCCAGTGTCGCATAATTTTTACGTGCGCACGTGCGTAAAATTTATGTTCACAAATAAAATAGAGGCAATGCATGAAAGGTCGCTCGTAAGCGTAAAAGTTGAACCTTGCTCAACTTCTCCTTTAAGCTTATTTAGCACTTTTTATCTTACCTCTATTTTATTTATGTGATTAAAATTACGTGCGTTAATAACATGCGTAGCCAAAAACGCATCAGTGGAAATCACCCTTAAGCCAGTAATTTTTATTATTAATTTGTATTTTTTTGTTATCAATTTCGTGAAAAAGTGTTTCTCCTGCTACTAGCATTCTTAATGAAAACCCTGCTTTAACACTTACTTTTATCTCCACATACAGCCGGTTAAAGTCTCTCTGTCTCTCATTCTAAGGATATTTTATTCTTCTAATTACCAAAGATATGAGCTACTCCCCACACACATACACACATCAGAATAGAAAGAATAGCTATTGCTTCTTAATACACACCCATTAAGAGGATCAACTGCAATGGCCCGTGGATCATCAAGATCAGTACTGAAGAGGGTAAGACGGTTAGAGCCATCAAATTCTGCCACTTCAATCATGTTGTATCCTCCATCACTCCAGTAGATTTTTTTGCCCACCCAGTCAACACAAATACCATCAGGAGTATGAACATCAGACACAATTTCATTACAAAGAGCTGCAAAACAATCATGTACACAATAATTTAATCATTTGGTGCCGTATAGAACAACATTGAATCAAACCTCGGCCTAAAAGTACTCCTTCATGCAAGCAAGTCCCTAATGAATAAATCAGTGTTCGTACTCTTTTGAGCTCTCCAAATTCCATGACTATTTCGCAATCCAGGAATTTTTCAAGTTTTCCTTGACCTTAGGTTAAGCTGTCGCTTTCAAAACTTTCCTTGTTTTAGCATATTTTTTGCCCGAGGCCGTTTGATTTCTCGTCTTGATCTTAAGTTGTCCTTAGTTTGACATCTGCAGTAACTTACCTATCAAACAAATCTTAAATTTTCCATGACTTTCCAGGACCGACAATTAAATTGTGACACCGTTAGCCCAGCTAACAGTAGCCAGCATGCACCTCATTTCAGTCTGACTACAATGCACCAAGAATCTCTGATCTGCACTAGTGAGCTCAGAACTCTAGAGTGCTCAAATTTTGAGTGATATGTCATGGGTTGAACAGAGTCGTTATCAACTTATGGTCAAAAATATTTCTTGCTTCCCACTTTGAAAGGAGTTGCAAATGTATGGCCCCCAACCTGCTGAAATTTTTGGATATTATCTGCAACCACACAGGCTAGGTTTCATAACTTCATAATTGTTTCCACAAAAAACGTTTAGACTATTAATTAATAGTGGAATACAGTTCTTCTAGCATTACACTCAGTTATCCATTTTGATTAAACCACAAATCTAGAGCAAAAAAGTACAGAAGCTCAAATATTATTGTAAAATGATGATAGTCAGAATACCTGTATTATTATCTGACGTAGCAATGGGTGCACGGCAAATCTTCTCATCTCTTACATCTGTCCAATACACGTAATTGCCATAGTAGTCATAGTCAAGTGATACAATTCCTTTTTCATTTTTAACAATGTCATAATACTCATTGACATTGGAGCCCCCCATTGAAAGCTTACGAATGCTACGCTGGGTTGAAAACAACAGGTATGGTGTATGTCCTATGTTCAAAAGATATATGAAAACAAAGTAATGAGTGAATTATGTAAACCATGACCAATCATTTAAAACAAAATTGTAGACAATGGACCATATACTTGATGCTCCGACCTCTTTCATGGGAGAGCCCATGACAATATTATTACTTTCGCCTTTGGGAGACCACGAAATCTCATTGTTCAGTCTGTGCTTAACCTATATGCTAGCCAACACCATACAATTCACAGATTCAGAGGTTTTGGGCTCTCTGTGATTGTGATTGTGCTAATTGACAGAAAAATGTTTGCTTAAAATCTCAAAACTGAAAGTAACAATTTTGGAGCTGTGCACTCTGTTCTTGCATGTGAATATTAAATGTAGGCAAGGCTATGCTCTAAGGAAAATTGAAGGGAGCCCAGTGCTCTGAAACTGTAAAATCTAGGGTGCCCAGCATATGATTTGTATGAAAAATCTGAGATTTTCTAGTCGCCCGCGGGCAAAAGTTAGGCGCCAGGGGCCACCGGGCTCTGCTAGAGCACAGCCCTGGTACGTCAAACAGGGATGGAAAAATTTTAAAGCAATTGCTTGTGAACAAGTTACTCTTAAATAGAATGAAATTCATTAAGTCCTTCTTCATATAACAATTTGCATTATTAATTTCCGTAATATATATTGTAGTGGGTTTTTTTGGAAGATTTTACTGCTGTTCAGGTGGTTCACATTTCATTCAATTGACTTTTCGCAATAATTGTATAATTATAACAATATAATAATATAACAAACAAACTGCCTTTGATTGGAAAGTTATGACAACTCATTCATTATGCTACGTACTACAACACTTGTACAGGATGTATATGTAATGGCCCTCGTCGCAATTGCTTTTTAATTCTCAATAGGAAAGATGCTATTGAGCATTATAACCACTTATCTTATCATCGTCATTTACGTAGTTCTAAATGAAAGATCAGTTCTAGATATTTAAATATTAATACATTATAACATAACCTTACCAAGTGCCCTACATGTAGTTTTGTCAGCATCCAAGTGATAACCAGGCTTACAAGAACACTGAAAGGTCCCCTTTAAATTAGTACATATCTGACTGCATTTGCCATACTCCTGGCATTCATCAACATCTGAATGATTCACAAATATCAAAGTTAGTCTTACTAGAGAGAATGATGTTTTTAAAGGCAAAAACATGTTGTAGATTGATAGTGCAGTTATGCTAATTATCATCATTGATCATAACAACTTTAAATAATTTATTATGATGCATAATTTATGGCTGATAATCAAAAGAATACCAGGTTTAAATACCACACAAGATAAGTGTGCTGCCTAATACTGAGATCTGGCATTGATAGAAAATCTCAACCAAAAAAGTTATGGTAACAAATAATAAAAGGTTTGCAGCAAAATGGTTTTATGGAAAACTTAATGTCGTAAACAAACTGTTCAGTTAAGTGACCATTATTACCATCACAAGATCTTTGGTCTTCTGCCAGTTGGTAGCCAGAGTGGCAAGAACATTTGTAGCCAAACCTCAGATCAGTACAAATATGCTGGCAATGACCATTATGATCCATGCATTCATTTATTCCTTAACAAAAGGAAAGGAAAAAAAGCCCAAGAATTAATAGGCGAGTTCCCTCTTACTAATGTTTCCAATATCATTCACAGCAACCAGAGCATCTAATTTCCCTGCTCTGGGTAATTATTATAAAAACATTACTATTCATTCAAAAGATTTTCCCGATTCTGACTGGCTAAAACCACATGCATAATTCACTATAACCAGCTACTAATGACCAAATTTGGAAGAATTTTGCATTCAATGATTCGATAACGTCAAAAGTGCAGCCTTCTTGCATGTTAATGCACCGTTGACCAAGAAGGCCTGGGCATGAGGTTGAGTTGTTTTGGTTGTGAAAACAAAAATGGCAAACATTTCACTCGTTTCAAGAGTAAGAACCAGGTGAAATAATAGCTAAAAACATGGCAAGAACAACAAGAAGACAATTCGAAGGGCGACATCTGCTATTTGGAGAATGTTTGCAGAGCTGAACAACCCTAAATGTACACTATCGAAGATGAACTTAATATCGATGGAGGTATAAAGCATGTTTTAGCTATGTTTTTAAACTATGAATTATTTTGAATGAATAATAAAACAATTATTGAATTTGGCTTTCGTATCACATGAAGAATTATGGAGATCTCAGAGGGTGTTATCCTCGATTTCCATAATTCTTCATAAGATACTCAGCCTCATTCATAAGATACTCAGCCTCATTCATTAATATTTAACAATTAATTAATCTCCATAATTCTTCATATGATATACGAAAGCTGAATTCAATAATTGTTTTATTATTCATTCAAAAATAATTCCTAGTTTAAAAACATAGCTAAAACAAGCTTACCTGCATCGATGTTAAGTTTATCTTTGATAGTTAACGTTTAGGTTTTATCCAGCTCCGCAAATATTCTTCAAATAGCAGATGTCACCCTCCCAGTTGTCTTCTTGCTGTTTTTACTATGTTTTTAGCCATTATTTCACCTAGTTCCATCTGTATTTCTTACTCTTGAAACGAGTGAAGTGTTTGCCATTTTAGTTTTTACAACGAAAACAACCAGCAATCTTGTCCCCAGGTCTTCTCGGTTAACGAAGCATTAACCTGTAGAAGGCTGAATTTTTTATGTCATTTCCTTTTAAACTCAAAATTCTTCCAAATTTGGTCATCAGTAACTGGTTATGGTGAATTACGTGTGTGCTTTTAGCCAATCAAAATTGGGGAAATATTTTGAATGAATAATTGTTGTTAATTAACACGTCGACCACCCATAACCCCCTGACTTAGACCATATCCCAAGCATGTACAACTTGTTACCTAACAAAAGACAAATTTAACACTGAACTTGTGCAGGGAACGTCATCCTTTAACCAATAACCTTATGAGCCAAATTTGGTTACACAGTACAGGCCAACCAAAAATGCAAAAATAACATGATACTTTGTTTGACTGGAAAGTTTTGATTTCCACCTGATAATGCTTCCTCTAAAAAACTCACTTTCAGCAGGGTTTCTAGAAAAAAACTTTTCCCACTGAAATGAATCAAGGCCATGCTAGTATCCCTTAATGTCAAGTACAAGAAAAAAAATAAGGAAGAAAAGCAAAAAATGTGGGGAGGAGAGAATTCAAAGCATGTAAAAGTTTCGATTCAGGATAGCTAGGGGCAGCAAAACTTTCAGGGACTAATGAGTTTAGCAAATAACCCAGTTTTCTAATTAATAAATTCACTTTTTATCACAAAACAACAAAATATGGCTAATATAAAGTGAAAAAGACAAAAATAGAATTTTGCAATAAAGCATAATTGCTTCTAATTCTGCAAATCGGCAATTTTTTAACTTGCACCGATGGCCACAAGGGTGGATTTAAAATGTGACGTTTGTTTTCTAGCATAGAAACGAGGCTGGGACTTAAAGTACCTGAAAACAATCTTTAATTTCAACAGATTACTATCAGAATTATTCATATATAAACACATAATGATGTATCTGACTTGAAAACGTATCTGTCAAGCAATTAATATGGTCACGTGATCACAATAGCATGGAAACGAGGCTGGACGTTAAAATGACGCACAACTTATTTGGAAGCTAGTGGAAACTTACGTAATTTCCGCAAATCTACAAAATATGTAATTTTCACGTTATCAGGCCTTGAACAGCTCAGAATAGACTTATTGGTTATGTGGTATCAATTCAGAAGATACATGTGACACTAAATATAATCACAGGTACCCCAAGCTCACGAGTGAGAATAACAGAAATATTATAAGGGTTTGGGGATTTTAGCGATCGTTATTTAGGGGTCAAAAAGGTGGCCCTGATAAAATCAGTGGGGGTGGCTACTCAGCAGTCACCCCCAATACCTCGCTTTGTACCACAGGAACACCAAGATTAGGATGCGTTCTAAGGAAAGCGATTGATTACTCAAGCTTGGTTACTTGCTCGAGCAGAGTTCTTGCATTTTAACCTCAGGAAATCAGCCGTAACTTCACTCCAAATACTTCAATCGCCTCCAAATTTAACCCAGGGCAGCTTATAATCCTCTAACTACTGCTTCCCTCCATTGCAATTGGATCAAAGCGATCACAGGACGCAAATTTCAGCTCGCATACCGGTAACTCATGATAACTAAGGACTCTTTTCCATCAAGGACCGTCGATGATGCTTTGCCACGAAGTTCCTCGCATGGCCGTTAGAAATCTGACCTTAACGATCCTGTCCTTGCGGTTCAAGTTACCTGTACATCTGGTGGACGAGGGGACAATGTTCATTATATGCCAGACCTTTGCTGTGGGTAAATTAGAATATGATCTAATATGAAATATCAACAAGTCCACAGCGACAAACCATTGACTGGCCGGACCTCCCAGTTGTAGACTAGACCAGTATAGTAACTTGTAGAAAATATAAATCGGCAAACCGATCCTTATGGCAAGGCGATGAAGAAGTAACAAGAAAATAAAACAAAAAATATATATTTAAACCAATTTGCCCAATATTTTGGTTTGAAAAACAAACGTTATTTAGGGGCTGGCCCTTCTTTTAGTCCCCGAAGAAGGTTTGTCTTTCAAACCAAAATATTCAACAAATTTGCTTAAATATATATATATATTTTTTGTTTATTCTTTTTTTTTACTTCTTCGTCCCACTGCCGTAAGGATCAGTTTGCTGTTTTGTACTTTCTACAGGTGAATTAAAATACTGACGTTGCACATATAATACCTTGTCAAGCAGCACATCCCTATATAGACCATATAAGGGAGTACCCTTCCCTCCGGAAATAAGGAGGAGAAGGATCCGAGAACCTCTACACAACGTTAGCACATTTTCTTCTGGCGAATTGCTCCATGTTGTTATGAGTATACATGTCAGGCCTGCAAGGCACGCCCTGAGATCTGTCTCGGAAGGCAGGAAGTAAATGCAGTGATCTTTGCAGCTGAATTGAAGGTGGGGATGAGCTTTGTGATAACATTGCTGACAGCAATGAAGAAAACTCTAACGACGATGATGATTCTGATGATTCTGATAATGATGTTGATGACTATGATTTCGAGGAGGAGGGTGATGACTAGAACATCTTGATCTTGTCATGAATGTCCAGCCTGGTAGTGAGGAAATCGCGTTTTCATTTGTTTTGTGTAGGTCATTGGAACGTATCTTGTTTTCAGGCTTCTGTAATTAGAGCTTGGCCAGTTGTACATAACCTGAAAGGCACTTCAATAGCTGTATTGACTACTTGCTATTAGTGGTTGCAAAACGGAGTTTTATGCTCAAGCCTCATTTCCATGCTATCATAGACATGTGACCAGTTTAATTGCTTGACAGATGCGTTGTAAAGTCACATACAATATTATGTGTTATATGAGTTATAATGATAGCAATCTGTTGTCATTAAAGATGGTTTTCTAGTACTTTAAGGAGAAGCCTCGTTTCCATGCTATTGTGGTCACGTGACCACCTTAATTGCTTAAACAAATATGTTTTCAAGTTAGATACACTCTTGTGTTAAAGGAGTAATTCTGATGGCAATCTGTTGTCATTGAAGATGCTTTTCAAGTACTATAAGGTGAAGCCTCATTTCCATGCTATCGTGGTCACGTGACCAGATTAATTGCTTGACAGGTACATTTTCAAGCCAGATACACTATTATGTTTTATAGGGGTAATTCTGATAGCAATCTGTTGTCATTAAAGGTAGTTTTCTGGTATAAGGTCCAGCCTGACATTTCTATGCTAGAATTTAAACGTCACATTTTAAATCCACCCTTGGCTTATGGCCATCGGTGCAAGTTAAAAAATTGCCGACAACATTTTTTATGTTCCTTAGAGTCCCCTTAACACATCTAGATAGGTGGCCTGCTTCTTTCACAAAATTCCCACGGGATTACAGAGTTACATCATGTGCAGCTCTCAAGTAATCATTAATTTCAATAAAACTACACATCTCTGGTTTCTTTAATTCTCTTCATGTTAAAACTTCATGATGTGAAGTCCCGATCATATTTCAGTCGTAACCTGACAAAATTCTGTTCTCTTGAACAGAAGTATTCTAAATAACCTTTCCAACCTCCAGTAGGTAGAATAGTCAATGAGCATTTTTAGCGAAGATGGTCCACATAGCTGAAGCCCATCCTCAGTTTAAGTGACATAAGAGTACAGTTGAGGTCAGACTCATTTCTTTAACATTAGATTCTTTGGTAACTCCAGGGTTGTCAGAAAGTTTGATGTAGACGGTTGAGTTGTCAAAGTAAACAGTCAGTCTAGGGATATTTTATTTAAAAAAACGCCAACTGTAAAGAAATGCCAAGCAGAGTAGCCGGTTGATACCAACCAAGTAGGAGCCGATTTTCACCAGCAACCAGCTACTTTTGACAACCCTGTTTGCAACCGGCCTGGCAGTATTTTTCACCAGCTGAGTGCATAAACTGTTTTCTTAGCCTATCAGGAATATGAAACAACCTGAATGAATGAAACCCAAATCAAAGTTGAACATGTCACCACAGCTTTTCCGATTAAGTTTCTAACAATTATCACTTACTACAGTTTCTCTGTTCATCCTCTCCATTAGGACAGTCATTTGTGCCATCGCATTGTTTAGCTTTTGGAATACATGCCAATGTGCTCCCACATTGGAATTCATCTGGTCTGCAGGTTCCTGTTTAGATAAAATTTATGAATGGACATTACATTAACCAGCTCAAAAAATGGATTCTACGTGACCATGACAGAGCCTGAGTTTTACACTTACCACAGCTTGTTTCATCTGATCCATCCTGACAATTTTGGGTTCCATCACATCTCTGGGTATTTGGTATACAGCCACCACTTTGACAAGCAAATTGGCTGCTTGTACAGTTACTTATTGTTGCTAAAAGAAAACATCTAAGTTAGATTGTTGCTTCATTAATTCCTAAAAACTAGACCTAGAACTTAAAGACACCATGCCATCAAGGTCTTCATCTTCACAGCTGTAATGACCAACAGTTATAGCTATCATTAATTTGGAAAAACATACAAGCAGGAACGTTAATTAAGAAATATGTTTTTCCATAATATTATATTTGCACAATTTAAGGTTTACTTTCAACAAAGTTTTTAGTCTTATTACTATTTCACTTTGATGAAAAGCAAGAAAAATTATTGTTCTTACCCTTAGAAAAAATTCTACCCTGCAAAAACCCCGTGAGAGCCCTGTAAAATCCTGTTTCCAGCCCTGTTTACGTTATTTCAGAGCTGTAAACTGGCTGTAACAGGGCTGTGACACAGCTGCAACTTACTTGAGTTAAAACAAGTGGAGCTGTGACAGGGCTGTAAAAGTGTACATAGTTAAGTATAACAAGCCTGTTACATGGCTGTGAAAATATCCAGTTACCGTAACAGGGTTAAGACAGGGCTACCTAGTAATGCAGAAGAACTAGGACAGGGATGCAGAATGGCTGTGTTAGGTACATTTGAAAGTAACCGGGTTCCTGCAGAACTGTGAGATGTCTATTTCTGTTCACACAATGGATAATAATCAAAGCGCAGTAACAATTAATGTAGCCAAGTACGGTAAACGCCATAAATCATGAAAGATGGCAATATTTTTCAAAGTCTAAAAGTCATTAAAAGGAGCGAGGGTCAGTTAGATCATTAATAACAAATAAAACGAAAAAGAACTTGGTGAAAATGGTATCGTTAAATCATCAAACACGATTATTATACGCCTTTTAATATGCTGTTTTTGGTTTTGTTTGGATTTGCTGCGTTTTTTCTTTTTTTTTTTCATTGACACTTACTTTAATTAATTACCGATTTTGTGGCTACCTTTGTATTTTTAGGTTGGTTTCTTTATAAGACTTTTATCTCATGTTAAAAACGGAGACCTTCTTATGATCAGCTTACCATTTTTACAAACACCTATTTCATCAGCTCCTGTTCTTCCTGTTCTTTTAAATGAAAAAAAAACCGCTGTAACTTAATTAATTTTTTACAGCAATGTACTAAAAATGAAAGACTTTCAGATCACTTCAATTTGTTTTCCTGCGTGAGAGACCTCTGCAACCATGGAATTAAATTCTTTCCCTAGAGATCGAGGGGACTTAAATATTTTCATTCCGTGACAGACACGCCATTGGTAATTCCCTGGAGAAATCCAAGACTTTAATCTTATTGGTCAGCACTTTTACCGGAAGATCGCATTACACATCTCCATTCCTGAAACGACTCACGATCATTTGAATGAAAGGCGAAAATATTCAAACGCTTTCTGCATCCAGTTTAGATTTAGAAAGGCTGTAGAACGTTTTTTGCTGCTTTTGAAGCAGAGAGTGAAAAAGTATTAGCAAAAAAATAACTGTGCTTTGACCAGCTCTCAACGAAGAATGGGAAACAGATCGATCTGGTGGACAGAAAACATTCCGCGGCACTTGCAAGATTCAAGTATTGTTTGCCCTGCCTAGTAATCCGTACACCATTAAACGATTCAGCAACAACTGAAACACAAATGGATTGGCTCTTTTCATGAGGAAATGTAACACATTGTGGATCATGAAGGAAAGACGATCGAGGTGAGCAATTTCAAATTAAGCTTGTTACAACGAACAAAACAACTATAAACTGTCAACCTCGGAACCGTTGTTACAATGGAACAATTCCCTGTTTCATCTCTTATAATTGCGGACAAAAATCGTTCTTTTTTTTGTTTTTTGGGACAGTTATTGTAAAGTCGGCATTTTGACGTGCTAGTTGTACATTAAATCGAGCAAAGCAAGCAAGTGTTTACAAGCCAGATCATGTTGCATGCAGTTTAAATTTTGTTCTGTCTATATTTTTACACACTGTAAAGTCGGCACGGGAAAAATAAAGTAACGTTAAGTTCTTAATTGACTGTATTTACTGTTTTCCTTTATCGAAAGTGTCCTTTCAATGTATGTTTGTTGAAATGCATTGCTTTTGTTACTTAAGTGACTAAACGGACTAAACCAGCCGTTGGTGGTTCAACTTTGAAGCTTTTTGTGGCGCAAATCGTTCCTTTGCTTCAGGAATTTTCATGAGTTCAAATATGCCTAAAAAAGATTAAGTTTCATCTTTAATAGATGTGAAGTTATAAAAAATTATGTTCTGATAGTACTATAATTCTAATGTATAGAAGTGTGAGAGGGAGTATCACAACATTGGCACCTGGTAAAAAAAAAAAGCCTTGTTAACTGCCAATTAACAAGTTGTAACAGGGTTGTGATGCATGAAACCTGTACCAAGGCTGTTAAAGGAATGCCACAGTGTAAAAACAGCCTTGCTAACTGTGCCAATTCACGAGCTGTGGCAGGGATGTCCATCACAGGGTGGAAACAGGGTTGTTACATGGCTGTTACAGGGTGTCTACCAAGAAATTTTGAGTTAAACGTGACAGGGCTGTTCCAAGGCTGCTACAGTGTAGAAACAGCCTTGCTAACTGTGCCAAATGACGAGCTGTAACAGGGTTGTTACAGGTTAGTTTTTCAACCCTGTTCCAGTGATGCTACAGAGCTGTTACAGGGTAGAAATTTTGTTAAGGGTAACTTCCCTGGATCAACAGAACTTCATCATGCTTTCAGGAAAACTTGGCCAATAACCAAAAAATATAACATGCTGATCATTGTCAAAGAGTGTAGTAAGTCTAACTTACTGCAGGATTGCTCATCAGATCCATCAGGGCAATCCTCTTCTCCATCACAACGCCAGTGACCTTGGACACAGGTTCCTTCAGTACAACGGAACATTTTTCCTGAGCAAACTGGGATAGGACGTATTGTAGTCAAACATCGTTTCTCATCAGAACTATCAGCACAGTCTGGGTCACCATCACACTTCCACCGTGATGGAATACAGTTCTGATTGTCACAAGTAAACTGGTCATCACTGCAGGTCTTGGCATCTACCAGAAAAAGAAAGGCAGAAAAGTCAGACAAGTGACATTATAAGTGAAAAATATTAATATCATTTATATTGCTCTCAGTGATACACCAAGGACTTTTATCATTACACCTTCTACACCATGACCCCATGCCCAAACTGGAAGGGTGCAATTGGCCTGGTAATTATAAGCTATGACTAAAAGGAGGGTGTTACGAAAACTAAGACCCTCGAAAACTAAGACCTAAGACCTAAGACCCATCTTAGTTTTGAAGATTACGAAAACAAAGACCCCCTAAAATCGAATCCGTCAAAATATAAAGTCAAATTGTAACCGAAATAGGTCTGATCTGTCAAATTATATCATGTTCGATCCTTTCCACCGAGTTTTAGGTCAAATTTAACGGTAAATTTAGGGGTCTTAGTTTTCGTAATTTCGAAAACTAAGACCCCTCTTAGTTTTCTTAATTACAAAAACTAAGACCCCCACCAAAACAATCTCTAAAATTTCTACAAAGTCGAATTACGACCGTTTGAAGACTATAATCTGCAAGACAAACAGAAACTACTATCATACACGTACTGATCTACGATCCGCTAACAATTTGAAGACTCGCTTTCAGGGTTCGAAATTAACGGTTGTCCGATTGTCCCGGACAACCAAAATTACAATGGGGCAACCAAATTGTGCTAAGTGGTTGCCCCTTGGGCAACCCAATCTGTCGTGGCACTAGTCCTTAATGAAGACTTGATGGATTTGAATAAATATAACAGCTTGTTGTCTTTGGAGAGTAAGCGATTCCTAAAGTAAGTTAGTGGAAAGAAAAAAAAAACACGGAAGAAATACTAAAGTATCACGTACACTACCGTTGGAAGCCGAAGTTCGTTTTTGCACAACATTCTTTGAATGAGCCTGTTGTGCTTTAATCAGCGGTTGATACCAGTAAACATAGTCCATGATGCACTAGTGAGATCCGCTCCGTGATGCCGCCATGTTTGTTTCGACGATGGCAATTTACCATTCATCTTATTATTATCATCTTAGTTAACATGAGCCTCTTCCGCTACTTCGGCCGTGAGAAAGTGAAGGCCGTTGGCGATACCAACAATTTGGAAGCCACGAAGAAAGATGATGATCAAAGCAATGCTACGAGTGTCGCAAAATCTACAGCAGAATTAGGCGAGGCGCAAGAAAGTTCAAGAAAAAGGTGTCGTACATTTCAAGAGTCGTGGAAGACTAGAAGACCCTGGCTGAAATTATTTGACGAGAAAGAAAACGCTATGTTTTGCAGTTATTGCAGACAGTTTTCGAAAGATAAGTCTGCCTTTGGGAGCGAAAAAGGTAACAACAGTTTTCGTCTTGATGGGATCAAAAAACATGTAATAAGTGAGGCAAATTGCAAGACTCTAAAGACATTTGAATTAAGTTTCCTGGCAAGCTTTTGTGGAAAAGTGTTCATTTGTGAGGTTCCAACTTCCAATTTTTTTTCCTGTTATTATACTGTAATGTTTGTTGATTTTTATAATACTAATACTAATGGACAAAAACAACGAGACACAGGCTGGTCAAAACATTTAAGATACTCTTGAATACAGTTCACTGTATTTGTATTTCATTTTCTTGTTCAAATTAATAAAAGCCACTGTTTAGCTACCTGTATTAGTTTCTTGACTTGAACTGGGGCAAGAGCTTGGACAACTAAAATATTCTGTGGGCAACCAAACCAAGTCTTGTGGTTGCCCCAGGGGCAACTGGACATAAAAGTAAATTATCGAACCCTGGCTTTAAAAAGAGGACCAAAGCCATAGACTTCTTACGTATCTATTGTACACTGAAAATATGCCTTACCCCTATTGGTCTTTAATTTTGTTGTTTATCCTTTAAATCATGAAATTGGCTTTCCACTGGAGAAGGATGTTTTTCTTTGTGTCTCTTCGACCGAGATTGCGTTACCTGTAACTATCACCTGAGGGGTTCGTGTCCAGGGGTTGTCGTGGACAAGCAGGGAGCGCGGGGAGGGGAGCGGGGGAGGGAATTACTAGTCTCAGGGGGCCACAAAACCTCGTGCGTGAGTCAATGCTTTGCTTGTACAGGAAATTCATTCACTCATTCATTTTTTTAAAATTATTTCATGAGTGATTTTAGCGATTATCCCTCACAGACTATTTCTCCTTGCCCCCCACCCCTACCCCTAAACTAACTTTGCATTGTAACCCGGTGATCTCCGGGGTGGCAATGATAAAAACAAACGCTAGAAAAACGCAATGTAGCATATTCTCCATTTTTTGCCCTTTTTATAAAAGCACTTTTCTATCTATGACACGGCCAGAAAAGGAAAAAAAATCCGTATTTTTGTGTGATGTTTAACCGATAACGCCGTTGACCACTTAGCGATCAGGCATTCAGGTCACAGCGACATGTCAGCCCGCAACGAAGACAAAAATCCATCTCCAGTGGAAAACCAATTTTATGACTTTAAGGATAAACAACCAAAATTATAGGGGTAAGGCATATTTTCAGTGTACAATTATAAGTAGGTAGTCTATAGCTTTCATCCTCTTCTTAAAGCCACAATATTGATATTAAAAATGTATGTCTGCAAATTGTTAGAAGAAGCGGATCGTCTAGCACGCGTATGATAGTAGTTTTTGTTTGTCTTGCAGATTATAGTCTTCAAACAGTCGGAATTCGACTTTGTAGAAATTGTAGTGATTGGGTGATTCCAGAAAATATCCATACCCTACCACGGGTGGCATGAGTATTTTAACCCCCCCTTGCCCTCAGAAATTCCAAAATGCTTATCCCCCCCTTGCCCTCCGAATTCCAAAATCGCTAACCCCCCCCTCTCCTCCGGAATTTTCCACTTTTGTTTCAGACCCTTTGGAATTCCTGTTCGTCTGCCTAAATCTTCAAACGAACGAGAAACTTGCACTTTTTCCCTCTGCAAAAGAATTCTGTTCACAATTTTTAGTCAGACGATCAAGCAACTCAAGTTTGTTAACGTTAGTACACCGTAGCTATTCCTTCTAAGTAGTTGGTTGGATGGTTCATGTATATTGTATGCAGGACTGAGCAGGTTGAAGCACCTCACCTTGTCAGGAACCGGTATTACAGACCAAATTTTATCGAAGATCCTCAAGGCTAGCAGTGAGCTATTAGACCTTCATCTGACGCAAACGCGCATAAGCGAGAAGTGTCTGCCCGAGATCATTGGCTTGAAGAAACTGCAGTATATCACTGTTCCCCCAGAAGATGTCTTTGGATTTGGCAGGAGTGGCGTGTTAGCAATAGCAAAAAGCTCTCCGTCCCTGAGGACATTGGATTGCCAAGAAGGCTACCTTTTTAACCAAGAGGAAATATCGCAGATTATCCACTGCAATTGCCAACTGTCAAGTTTAATAATCCCTTACACCTTTGTTGATGACAGCACATTCACATTTATTATTGAAAAACTGGAGAACTTAACCTATATTTGCGTGTGCGAGACCAGCGTTTCACAGGCTTGCGTGAACCAAATCAAAACCAGAAAGCCGAGTTTAGAGATTTGTTGGAATGTGAACCACACACCATAACAGCAAACATTTGAACTGGAAACAGTTTCAGTATACAGTAGAGTGAGTTTTGTAATCGATCGAGTCAGTCTTTGTTGATGTTTTTGGCCTCGTGTGGATTTGCGGCCCTTTATTCGTAATTTTGATTTTACAGAACTGACAATTTTTTTCCTGATGACAAATGTATGGAAATCATAGAAACGCAGGAAAAATCAGGACCGAACTGCATTTTTCCCCTAAATACCGGTTTTAGATTTGATCAGCAAATGTTTTTAGGTTTTTGCAAATATTTTTGTCGCGCTACACATAACATGCATGTACAAATAATTTAATCATGTAAAATGTATGATGGAAATAAAAAAAAAATGAATGAAAAGTAACTATTATAATTTTTTGAGGTAAACCTCTCCCCGACTCTTCCAGTTCTATTGGCAAATATACGTCCGTTTAAGGATACAGCTCCTGGAATAAATAGTTATTTTGAGGAAAAATAACTATTTAGAACTGAATGATCAAAACACTTGCGCATAAACAGTTTTGAATTAAACAGCGCACCAAAAGGCACGCTGTCGGATTTTACTACCTACATGTTGGCGTGAAAATCGGCGTGAAATACAAAATCTGTCAGGCGTTCTATTTGGAAACGAGAGACTGGTGCGAGTTTTCAGCTCGCAACAACACATCGTCAATCGACAATCGGCGAGAAACACTGACTTGGTTATATTTTTATTAATCAGTTGACTAATTCATCAACTTTAAGGCCTCTTCGATGTGGAGCTTGCTGCACAACCCATCTGCTTACCCATCTGCATGAACGCATACTTCTTCTGTGGTCGGTTCGTGCTTCATTTACAAACTGGGAATGTTAACAGGTCAGCGATTTCAAGCGGAGCTTTCGCCGTCTTTCCTCTGGAAATTCACTGAATTTAGAGCTGAAACACCCCCCCATGCCTTTGGAATTCCAAACTGCGTTACCCCCCCCACGTCTTCGGAATTCCAGTCCAAGAAATCCCCCCTCTCCCTCGGAATTCCAAGATGCCGCCCCTGGTATGGTATGGATATTTTCTGGAATGACCCATTGTTTTGGTGGGGGTCTTAGTTTTCGTAATTAAGAAAACTAAGAGGGGTCTTAGTTTTCGAAATTACGACAACTAAGACCCCTAAATTTATCGTTTTATTTGACTTAAAACTCGGTGGAAAGGATCAAACATGATATAATTTGACAGATCAGACCTATTTCGGTTACAATTTGACTTTATATTTCGACGGATTCAATTTTAGGGGGTCTTAGTTTTTGTAATCTCGAAAACTAAGACAGGTCTTAGGTCTTAGGTCTTAGGTCTTAGTTTTCGAGGGTCTTAGTTTTCATAACACCCACTAAAAGGATGCTTAATGAAGTTACTTTGCCCCATGGGTGGAAAATTAGTAACATGGGAGAAAGAGAATAAATCTGCCATGTAATTTTTTTACAAAGACAATTGAGATTCCCTTCTTCCAGCACATTCAAGATAAGCAAAGTTTTTTCAAACATATCTCACCGCATTGCTGACCAGTCTCATCTGAGTTATCTCCACAGTCATCATCTCCATCACACAACCAGGAACGAGACACACACCCACCATTGTCACAGGTAAATTCATAGGATGGACAAGTTCTGGAAGCTAAAAAAGATTGACTCAGTAAATACCCTTTCAACTGATACATAAAAAGTGTAATAATTTTTGCTATCAAATGAGGCTGATTACATGATATAAAGAATCATGCAGATAAAGGAGGGTGTTAGATGTATTGAGGCCACAACACCCTTCCTCACCTAAATAAAAACTAAGAAAGAAAGAAAAATTAACTTACAATTAAACTTTTTAAACTCTGCATTTTGTACATGTGCATACCCAGCTGGAGCATTAAAGCCAGTAAATGTATAGTATTTGCCTTGTTTAAGCAAAGGGTTGGGTTTAGTTCTCTTTTTTTTTGTTAGATGGTGACAAGAAAACGGCAAGACTAGCTTTAAATTTTGTTTTTTTGAGGAGACATCGAAGGGTTAACGGCTTTAACAAGCAGTATAAAGAAACATGAAACAAAATCCAGTTCACCCAATACCTTGATCTACATATCTGTGGCAATAAAAAATACTAATAGCATCAACATCATGTGATGTATGTTTTACATACATTCTCCACAGAGAGCTGTTTCTTCATCTGAACCATCTCCGCAGTCATCTTGTCTATCACACTTCCATTTGCCTATGATGCATTTGGCATTTTTACATTTGAATTCATTAGGACCACAGGTTCTATTTTGATCTAGAAAAAATAGAGTAGTTTGTTTAAAAAAATAGCTAGGACATCTAGCTGAGGATCTTTTTTTAAAAAAAGTTCCATTATAATAACACATACAAACACTCGTTACACCATTGAAGGAGTTGGTCAGTATATATAAAAAACAGATTCACCAGAATGCAGATGTAAACTAGCTATTATATAAAGGGAAGACTGCAGACCAAGAAGTAAAAAGCTGCAAAGCCACACCCACTTAGTATACTGTCCTCTCCTGTTTTTCAGTATTAGCACAGATTAACAAGAGAATCTCACATTGGTATAGACCTTTGATTGCAAGCAACTCAAAATGTCAAGCATCATCATCCTCACATTTTCATAATATAGTACGACTACACAACTTTTACCTTACGTCACTCCTTCCGTTTTCAGTTCCTTTTTTGCAACTAAGCCATGGAGGTGCACAACTCTTCCAAACCTTTTTTTTAGTTGCTCATATAGGTAGCAACTTAACACAAAGGTGATGCATTTGCAATGAGAGAGTCAAAACCTAGGACTTGCCTGATCTAGAATTGGTCTAAGCAAACAAAAATTTGCAATCAACCTGTTCACTTGAGAATCACAAGAAGCTGAGCAAAATTATAGCACATGACCTTCACATAGGCTGAGCGCTTCCTAAAGTATATATGTGCAAGAAATGCAGGAGATTCTCCCCCTCTCTGTCTACTTGTGCTTTCTCTCTCTCAGCTCATTTCAAAAGGCTATGGAATGCTCATGATTTCAAACAGAGAAACTTGGTTACAGGATACAAAAAATATCTTCATTTGTTAGGCTGTCAAGCAAATATGCCATAACATTGCATACGCACTCTCATCACTGTCGCTTCCAAAGACACCCATCTCAATGAACTCAGCACAGAGATGTCTTTTAATTTGTAGTAAATGTGATAAAGGAATAATCTTAACTGAGACATAAAGTATTCTCCGTTTAAGTTAGATCTGCTATTTAAACTAATATATATCTGTGACTGAGAAATCCATTTCTCTCTCAAGCTCGAATGCAAGCAACACTATATCGCAGAACGAGCCAAACAATCAGGCCCTGTGAGCACCCAAGGAGGACTACCATATGAAAGTGACAGGGATGCTTGGAATTTGGTCTCACTAAGTGTGTCCTGGAACAGACAGGCAATATCATCTGCTGGTGCATAAAGATATATGTGACCGTGAAAGGCAAAACGGAATACCGTTTGAATGGGAAAAATGCACGGATAATGAACAGTTAATGAACGGTCTACAAAGCGTTTGACTAACCATTTGAATGGATGAATAAATTATTTGAACGGATTGGCAAACCATTCCAACAGATGAATAAATTATTAGAACAGATATTGGCAAACTGTTCGAAGAGATGAATAAAATTGTCGAACAGATTGGCAAACCGTTCGAACAGATTTGTTAAAGACACTGATAAACTGTCTGCAAAATAATCATTCTGAACGGAACTGCTGATGTTTAGCCGTTTTTTTAGTTGAAGCTATTACAAAAATTCTCGTGATCAAAAAATAAAGTAAACAAATTTTGAATTTCTGTCTCGTCGCTGAGTGACATGACAGCTTTTAAGTCTAATTCACTCACGATGAATTTTATTATATTCAGCAAAAATCAGCGTAAACGGATTGTTATAGGCCTTAAGTTCAGACGCCAAACTTCTCATGAGCTGAACCTACTTCGAATTAAGGCCGACCCAGATTATTTACATCGCCTGAATTGACGTGGATCTTAATTCCAGCCTAACTAAATTCAAAAGGAGAAAAATGCTCATTTTAGTCAAACTGCTTACAAAATACGTTCTAATAATTTATGTATTTTGGGTTCGGTACATGAAAAGTTTGGTGCATGTATCAAAGCCATTCCAAAGGCTAAATTCCTGGCTGGGCTAGGCGAAAAGAACAGCTGAGCTGTTCCAAATTGAACCAGGCGTTCCTAATTGATTCAGATGCCAAACTTTTCATGTACTTAATTAATGGGTGTTTCTAAAACGAAGACCCAAAAACGAAGACCTAAGACCTA
>NC_133204.1:24551312-24558812 GCF_958299795.1 Porites lutea
AAAATTTAAAACTGCGATAAAAAATTAACTACAACATATACCTCAATTGAGCCATTACCAGCTTTCTCATGTACAAATCATAGCAAACAAGTCTTTCTTGCATAACTTTTTTCAAAGGCAAACTCATTCCTGATTCGATATTTTCTACACTTAAGTTTTACCAGTTATGCATACATCAAGTAAATTTTTTGTGCACTTATACTGTATTTTCAATTGTTAGTATCACATTTTGTAACTGATGATCGATACCACAACTGATCACAACAAGTACATGATATATTTTGAGCCACACTGACTTAATGCTATTATGGAAAATAGTGAATCACATCTGCCATCCTCCACTTCACGAGTCTCATCTGCCACAGCAGTACAATTATATCACTTTTACCTAATTATCTTGTCACACAACAGCAAGAAGAACAAGTATTTTTCCTACAGGTCTACCTCTACACCATCTAGTTAAAAGTTTTTCATTTCAGACTAAAAATGTGGTGTACTTTAATCAGTACATAATATAAAGTTTGATGCATTTCTACAGGACTTACTCTTTTCGGTTCATTTTAATAAGCTGATATTTTCCTAGCACATATTTGTCATCTCGACAGTTCTCTGTCACCGCAGGCACCTCCAAATTTACTAGTAATCTTTGACTTACTTCTTGAACGTTTTGATGTTTCTCCAACTAACTTTATTCCTGCTAGTACGTCTTCCCTGACGGTGTGATGTTTACTTCCTGCAGGTTGACCACATATGCTCTATGGTTTTGCATTATAATCTAAACAATTGTCGCCTTCAAAAAGTTCTCCTTTAACAATATTGCTCATTATAGTTTGACAAATTAAACTCACTCTCATCAATGTTCAAAAGAGTAGCATGAGATAACTCATTTTGAGCTCACTTTCCAGTAAGCTTGAAGTTATTTACCAGCTTGATATACTCCTTGTGAGCTTGGGGAGTTGAAGAGCATTGCCCATCTCTTTGTCAAGCGCCTGGATGAATAAAAAAGCTTTAAGAGTTCATGAAATTCTGTGTCCAAGTTACCCATAGTGCTAATTTGAAACATAAATTTAGAAATCCACATGAAGACAACTTATCGTCCTATGAAAGCTACAAAGTCATAACATTGAAAGCTCGGGGCACAATGCATGCTCAGTACTTTTTTATTGCAAGGATGTTCGAGAACGACCGATCTACGACGTTGTTTTGATATTGGGTGCTCTCATCGTCTACACCTGAGTGACACCTTTGCATATCGCAGTGCCCACAATAACTCGTTCCTTATGCTACACATAATCCACAAGTTAAAAAAAGGGGAAGATAGATATTGAACCCAGTACCTCTGCTCTAGCTTGCAAAACAAAGTCATTCATCGCCACCGTCACATTGAGGATGTATAACGACCTCTAATCTGCACATGCACTGTTCAAAAAGGTGATACAAGTCTTTTAGCAAGTAAGGTTGGTTAGGGACCATACGCAAAGTTTTAACTTTTACAGATAAGGTTCAGGGACTATTGAAATTGACAGGAACTTCTTGCCAATATTGAACATGCAAATGTCATAACCGAATTGCCATAACATGAAAATATAGAGATGACAGTGGTTTTGAATCCAAATTTGAAGCATTTAAGGTGGCTGAACACAGTTTTGCGGGCAGTCAGCGGTAACTCGCGTGACCACGCATGTTTTTAATTAGAGAAACAAACATGGCGGCGAAAAAGCAATGGTTTACAGAAGACAATTTCTCAAAATCTACTCATTAAAATTTTGTGATATTTGGCAGAATTTTTACTTTTATCGTATTTTAGATGATGAAAACTTTAAAATGGAAGTTGAACAAACAAATTTCGTGACACATTTAATAATTACAATTATATTATTGATTATCTAAAAGTCCATCTGTTAAAATTTGATCAAATAAGTTTCAAATGGTAATGATTAGTTACAGTAAGCTGTGTGCAAATTTATAGGAAACTCTAATGCTCAAGTGAATTTTATGTAAACTGAACAAAATTGAAATTTTAAGGTTGTATTCAATCGTTCATCTTGCCATGGAAACTACGAAAACATCAAATTTTACCTGTCAATCAAAATCTTTCATCAGTATATTTTTCACCTGCCAAGTTTCAGCTTGTGAGCTGCAACCTTTCTCTTGCCATGATTAATGGCAAATGACATATACACTCACAACCTGCCAAAACTGTGTTCAGTCACCTTAAATTGAATGTTTACAGATTAAAAGTGACAATTTCATTAATAATATTAAATTGTTGAGCTTAAAAAAAGAAGAGACAATACTATCGTTAATAATTCATTGGAAACAAAAAAAAATACAAAAGAGCATGTATCGAACCTGGTACCTTTGGCTCCGAAAGTAAAGGGTTCTACCCACAATCAACGGGACCTCAAGTTTTGTCATATTTTCTAAAAAATATATAAAAGCGACAAATCTACAAATCCACTTAAATTAGCAATACATAGAAATTCTCTTAGTGGTAGGCTATGACTGAACAAAATATCCATGGATCCATTTAATAAAGTAAAGACACCATTAAGATAATAGTCTAAACTCTAAACCCATATTACTTCCTCTAATTTCGATGCTCATACAAGTCCCTTGTTTGCTATTAATGTAAGCTTAACCTTCTTAAACTTCAGGATCACATCAAGCTTCAAACTCTCTTTTTTATGCAGCAACTTGATACTTCCAACCTACTAAGGATCTTTGATTCATTTTTTGTTTAAAAATCTTGTAAATATATAATGTTAACACCCAATTTGTATCTAGGTCTACTTTCTACCTCCAAAAATTTGAACAAATGATGGCAAATTTAATATTTGATTCAACAGACCTGAATTATGGAAAGAAGTCAATGAAGATTCGGCTTGACCTGCACCGATCCAAAACAAGGTTTGTGATTGACTAGTTAAACAATAGGGATGAGCATTGACTTCTATGAAGTAGCAGAACATTATGCTCTAGTAGTGATTGATGATTACTCAATATTCCCTGAAGTTGAGATTGTGCATTGGACTTCTGCAAAAGCAGTCCTTCCTAAGTTAAATCGCATATTTGCCGCTTATGGTGAGCCTAAGGTTGTCAAGTCTGATAATGGTCCTCCCTTTAATGGTCACGAGTTCGGCCAGTCTGCCTATTATCTTGGTTTCGAGCATCGTAAAGTTACTCCTCTATGGCCAGAAGCAAATGGCGAAGTCAAATGCCTCGTGAAAACATTTGGCACAGAACTGGAAGCAACAGCTGTACCAGTTCCTACGAAACTATCGAACAACTCCTCATTGTACTACTGGTGTTGCTCCTACCACCGCCCTTATGGGAAAACCAATCAGGATCAAGCTGCCTTGCTCTGTTGCTGTTACATGCAAAACAAATTTGAAACAAGCACTAATACCTGAGGATGATGCACACCAGAAACTCAAGATGAAGACTCATGCTGAGAGCAGGAGACCTATCAAGGATTCTCACATACAGGTTGGAGATACTGCATTGGTAAAGCAACTAAGACAGGGAAGTTCTCGATCCACACCATACCACCCAGTCTGACAGACAGTCACAAACAAGAACCACAGTATGCTGACACCTGAAGGAGGCGACCGGAAGGTGACTTGCGATTCTCCCCACTTTAAGAAGCTTGACCAAGACCATGCAGATCCCATATTAGTTGACACAAACTCAAGTGCAGACCCAGCATCAATTGACACAAACTCTAGAACAGACCCAGTATCAGTTGAAACTCAAGTACAAGTGCTCAAGCTGAACCCCCACTAAGGAGGTTTGCGTGTGTAACCTCCTGGGAGACTGATTCAAGAAATGTGACTATGGACATTGTTGAACTCTTGTTATAGTGTTTTGATTAAGAACATTCAAGAACATCTACGATTAAGTTTAAGTGATGTTCAGAGAACTTTACACTAGGTCAGGACGTTTTATAGAATACCAGTCTTATAGGACCTACCAGCATTTCATTTTGCTGCATTCCTTTTATTTTTCTTTAGTAAGGTAAGATTTTTTTTTTCTGTTTGTTGATGTTGTTTCCAACGAGATCAGAGGTAAGAGGAAATGTAATGTTTATGTCAGATGTGGCGCCATGCGCGGAGCATGCTTGGGATTGTTAAAAATATAGTGAGTTGTTGAACATGTGCTTGACCGTGGTGTCTTGCTAATTTACTTTGTGTAAAATAACAACCCATTACAAATGGTGACATAACAATGCCCCTATCTCTGAAAACAATAGGTAGTGTAGGTTATAGGGACCAATGAAAATAAGAGGTTAAGAAGGGTGCTGGTCACAAAAGATTTAAGTGTCTTACCCCCAACCTATTTAAAATGATTTACACATATATTTCTGTTTTGTGCTGTATATACCTAGCACCAAATTAATAACATTTATGTGTATATTTATCAATGTATTTGTTATGACTCTTTCCTGACTTTTCACATGTTCAATTATTATAATAAATATTATGATCACCCAACTAGTTTAGCTTTTTAGTTATTTTGGGCATCCAACTACAGTACATATTGTCCTTAGTTATTGTTTCTTGCAAATTCTCTTAGTCTACAGTAGGAATAATTTTGTTGTTGTTGTTATTCAATGCTTGAGATGAAATAACAGTTTTCTCGTTTGCTTTTAGTTTGTTAGTGTGTTTTTCAGAAGTTATCTTCATGATATTTCTCTACACACTGTATGCTAATAAGGGGCTGATTATTTCTTCCTAACATTTCTTCATGAAAAAAATACATTTTTTATCTTAGACTTCACTGTTTAAGATGGCCATGTAAGTGAAATTCTGGCATTTTTGGACAATCACATGACAATTACACCAACCTATGCTATATCAAATCAACATCTAACCGTTTATAGAAGAATCCAATGTCAATTATTGACAAAGAGGACTTTCCAGTTGCCGAACCTCTAAACGATCACACTGTAGATTCACCGGGTAGACATTTCGCATGGAACAAAGAGACCTGGGAACGATTAATTTGGAGACAATTGTCCCGCCAAATATTTCACCGGATGGAATCCGAAGCATCTATCTTTTTAATATTCTTTACACGAATTTATTTGAAAGAATGTTAGGAATCAAAACAACAACTTAACGCTGCGTCGTCCACCAAAAAAGGCCAAATAGCGGGACACACGTACATTCTAACCGTTTCATCTGTCTTCCTTGCTATCAGAGAAGTCACAGGTACCGGCTTTTTGGAAAACAAAAGAAAAACGAAAACCAAAGTAGTAAATAGTATCGAAACATTGACCGCAGTCTATGTAATATGATGGATCAGAGATGATGCAATAGGACAACTTCAAAGTGGTTTCAAAGTAACTTCCCATCCACGCTTCAACGTGGAACAAAGAAGCGTTCAGTTCGAACCGGAACTCTTCAAATCTTTCAGTTTTCATGGCAGGAGTTTGAGGAGTGAACAAGGAGAGTAAAATACTAACGGCCAGATGACACGCAAGCTATGTGAATCGAATTGAGCTTTTTGTCAATTATGAAATAATTTTTACACTTCGAACCATTTCGTTTCTCACTTCTATTGTTTTTATTAAAATTGTATTATTGTCTGTGAACGGTCTCTCTGAACCAATGCACCTGACGACGATTTGCGGAACCCAATATTGACATCCCACGATATTATTACAAATTTTCCGTCAATGAAATACGTAAAACGCCCGTCCGCCAACCGGGTGCTTTACAACTGCAGATTTGCATTTTTATAGTAGTAAGCTTACGCTCGCCTACACATGTCTCCAAGTCGACTGAATGTATTTTTGTCTTCGTTTTCACTTTTAATCAAAACCGCCACGGTGAAAGAGAACTTCAAATTTAAACTGTATTTATGACTTTCAAAGACAAGAAAAACGACTGAAGTCACTGTTATAATGAAATGTGAAAAAAGTCAACAAGAGGACTTGGCGCGGAATTATAAACAAAATTCAACTAAAAATATCTTAAAAATTAAAAAAACAAACGCCTGACTTTTATTGGACTCGAATCGAAAATATAATGTTAACAGAAGTTAAAAAGTAATGCTAAAAGAGCACCATGTTCAAAAGAATTCAGTTTTGTGAGAAATTAAATCGCTCAAAACCCACAGAAAAGCGCGGCTATTAATCATTTTCGGTGCAAATATTCCCATTTTATAGACCACCTAATTCTAAAAACATTCGATGTTTTTTCTTTATTGATAGCAGAAGAAGTTAATTCTAAACGACTTCGCAAACGTTGTTGTCAAAACACGTGGTTCTCAACTCTTTTCACTTACCAGTAGAGGCAGAAGTCGCAGATACTACGTATACTGCCACGCACCACAACACCACAGTGTTAGTAACAAGGCGCATTTTTCGTTTATCAGCTTGACTGAGACCAAGAACACTGTTTCTGCTTCACAGGTTTTTGTTTCGAAAAAACTAGAAATAAGTTTCAGGATTTAAGTCAGTCAGTTCCTACTTCGGACCAGCGTGTGCGGACTTTGGAATGAACACCGGCTAAACTGATGAATGAATGAACCACACAATGTTTTGTTGACAAAATTAACGCATGCTCGTATGCATGGCGGGAAAATGACGCAATACTTCTTCACACCTGCTCCATGTTGTGTGGGACAGGTGGGTAAGCAGGGGAAGCTAGAAATTTTGAGAAGAAAAAATGATGATGCCGTTTAAAGCAACACAAAAAGGTAATAAGTTTAAGTTTCTGATTCTAAATAGACTTTCTGTCAGTGTCGGAAATGACTTTTAACGGGGGTTATTGTTACTCACTGTGTTATTATTTTAAATATTTGCCGGCGGATTAGAAAACTGTTTCCGTTGCATCCTATTCCTGGCATTCCTAGCAGTGCTATAAGTATTCCCTGCTGGAGCGAACAAAGCATCAACAACATCAACTCGCTGAGTGATCTGATCTGTTCCTCGCCGCCGTGTCCTCTATCTTATATCTGTCCATTTCCATTGCAGTTTGTCCTCCATACATTCAAAGATCCTTCACCCGGGTTATTACCGGCTTTCCCTCCCCTCCCTCTGTCTTTTCAGCACTTCTCGCCAACCGGTGCTGACTGCTAAAATTAGATTTGTGCAATGTAAAGTTTCAATGGTTTGCCGATTTTTAATGAAATATTGACTGTTTTCTTCTTGAACTGATTAAAGGTGATGTTACACAAGACGATTCGCAACGACTATTTTGAGCGCAACACAGCGTTGCAACACTGTTGCGACATTGTTTCGAATGGTTCCAGCATTGTTCCAACATTACAACGTTGTGTTGCGCTAAAAATCGTCGTTGCGAATCGTCCCGAGTAACATCACCTTAACGTTATTTCGCTTTCATCCAAAATTAAGAATCCGCCGCTGAAGGGAAATTTCATCGGTCACGTGGGTTCATTTCAGTGATATTGGCAACGATTCATTCTAGTCACAAGACTATACAATAGTTGAGGATATACGTAGAAGGCCCATATACATCTTCCGCAAAGTTT
>NC_133204.1:24563812-24586312 GCF_958299795.1 Porites lutea
CCGAACTCCATTGATCCCCCCAGTTCTACTTAAGCACGATTTGGTGGTTTCAAGTCTACTCAAGTCTATTAAACCTCTGACAACTAGACTACGAGTAGTCCCCGTTTTTCCTCAGGGATGGTAGAGCAAGCGAAACGCGAGCGCGCGTGAAAATCACCCCACGCGAGAAAAGGCGACGCGCGGCGTGTCGCCTTTCCTCGCGTGGGGTGATTTTCACGCGCGCTGGCGTTTTGCTCGCTCTACTATCCCTGAGGAAAAATGGGGACTACTCGTAGTCTACTGACAACTGGTTTTTTCTGGCAACGGAGTGGAAGTTGTAACGGTACTTGGTGATTCTATTCCAAAACGGTAACGATTAAAGCCAAACTGTCTCGACGAATCTACAGTCAAGTTCGAGAGGTTGCCCACGCTCGAAATATGAGCATCGGCGAACATCGGCATTGTTGGTAACATTCGAAATATAAGGATTTGTATAGAAAAAAAGACCTATCGTTTCTGTAACGTACGCAAATGAATGAGGATTTAAATAACAAATAGCTTACCTTACTTAAAATGTGTGTTACGTCTCTCCTGTGTGGTCCACCGGCCAATTTATGGCTGTTTTATGGGTTTTTATGGAAACGGTTTTCTCTCTATATAAAGCTTTCTACTGATATCGAGAAGAATCCAGGACCTTCAGTTTAAGTAGATGCTACCAAAACGATTCATGCTCCATACTGTCAAGGAAACGTTGTAGTATTTGGGGAAAATGCGGGACAACAATGTGTTGCAATGAGTTTGTGCGCTTTAATTTACAGTAAGATAAGAAGGATTACTTCGGTCGATGACATGATTCAAATAATAACTGTTGGTAACCAATTATATTCTAGTCTGTCATTTCTTGCAAGACAACCTATGTTAATGTTAACAGAATTGCCAGAAACGCGTACTGTGTTTGAGTGATTTTTCTAGCTTGAATACAGTGAACGTTGTACTTGTAACATGCATGATGATGCCAGAATTGAGGGGTATCACTACTGTATGCCACTTGAAACACCGGGTCTTGGCTCCGAACTACAACTCAGTCATTTTAACTGTGGGAATTATTGGTGTTGATTCTCATGCTAGAGGTATGTATGGTCATAGTCAAGGTACAAGTGTATTGTTGGAAATACCATCCATGCTTAAATTAGTACGATATTTTCAGAGTCTATGTACACGTAGGAATGAGGATATATATGAGCTTAAAGGTGTACATATTGCCAACTTTGAAGTTGATATTTGTTCTAGCAGTGTTGAATACTGTTAGTAGTACATCAAATGTTCATAGTTTATACCAATGTTCTTGTAAACAGTGCTGTGCTATAGCAGTTTATGCAATGTGTTACAGTCTGTTATTAATCCATGTGGATACTGGACTTCAGGAACTTTATCTGCCCTCGCAAGTAATGGGAATACACTGTACAATGTGATGGGTGTGAAAAGACAATATGCCAGTTGATCTTCCTGAAAGTGAGAGTATCAGAGGAGCTGAGATAAACCTTGCTGTTTGCACTGTAAGCAATGGTGTCCTATCTTGAAATTTGCCTAAGAGCAAATCTGTATTGAAAATGTGCATTTCAAAACATTGTCATGAAGTGACAGGATTTTTGTCGTGGATTGGAACATACCGTATAAGCCGTGTAGTTCAGCAAAGAATTAGAGTAAAGGATTTATCTTTTCTTTTGGGATGTGATGAAAGTTAGTTAGGTGAAATAAGACTTGTTAAAAGTATCAAAGGCATACAGTCATTAGTTGAAGAAATTTGCAAAATTACACAAAGTAAGTTAAATTGTCAAAGACTACAAAATGAAATACACTTTATATTATGCTCATGCAAAATTGAAAGCAGTGAAAGGAAAAGATTGCGAGGAAACACAGGTATAGTTCATTTGAGTATTGTGAGATAGAACCTCTTAAAAAGAAACATTTAGTTACAAGGAGAAAAGAAAACAGGCGGATTGGGGTATAGATTTTTGCATTGAACGGTATAAAAATAAAATAAGAAAAGGTCCGTGTTGTATATGTTGTGTTTGTAATCGATTACTTTACAAGAGACCAGTTCACATTTTTGGCAAAAGTAAATATTCGTGTGAAATTTTTTTCAGTGTGCAGTCTTCATTTGATGGAAAACAGTATGTTTGTAAAACATGTCTCTTAATACAAACAGTTTCTATCAACACCTCAGTGCCACTATTAACAGAGTTTAACTCCATGACCAACATTCAATAAAATCAACCCCATGTAGAAACTCAGCATTACCTCACAAACTACACCCATGATCTTAGCAATCAACTTCCAATATAACTCTAAGCCTACTACTTCACACATATCAACTAACCCCTCAAATATACAATACCACTGCACTACCCACATATCCCTCATTCACATAACAAACTTTACATATGCGTAGTTCAACCACGCCCAAATATACTCTCCCATAGCGTCTGTTAGATTAAGTCGTACTTTCTCATACAAGAACCACAAAAGCGACAAATTCCATAGCTTTCACGTGCAAACTGCGTGAAAGAACAACTCACAGTAAGGGCCTGATCACATGAGCCGGGCTGGCTAGCTCTGCCGAGGTGACTTTTATCCCGGCATTAAATGAAAAGGGCCAGCCGGAGCCGTCATTTTTATATAGAGATTGGAAGCAATGCGCATGAGCAATGTGTTACCCGCTGTACTGTTTCGCAATCGCTTGGTTCATTCGCCTGGCAGCCCGGCAAGGGTGATTACTCGGAAAATTTCCACCCGGGGTCCCGGCATCACAATACTGGGATAACAGTATAATTGCAATTGATTTTTGTTGCGTTTTACTAAGGTGCCGAGATTTCTCCAAAGCGAGCAAGCCCGGCTCATGTAATCAGTCCCTTAGTTCTATAGACTGATTTTACGCCCTCTCACTTGACCTCACCGATTTTTCAAAGGCCCCCGAACAAACAAACACAAAATTTTAACCCCCCCTCCTCCTCAGTATCTTCCTACCCGCTTCTCTATATTAAATGAACTTTCCCTCATCCACGTTCTTCCATACAAAAGTTGTCAAAAATAACCGAGAGACAATCTTAAACAGAAAGCCTAAAAACGTTTAAAATAAGTTCAAGTTTGTTTTCAACTATTGATAAGATCTTTGACAAACAACCACTTTATTTCAACAGACTGTAACTACACTATTTCTTCATACCAAATTAGCACTCTGACAACTACCTCACTGCAAACACTTGAAATCACTTTTGCCTTCCATCGCATATTGTCACTTCATTTTAACTTCTACGAGAAACCAGTTTCACTGTTTAACAAACATTACAACCAAGATCTTCTTTATGTGAACTTAGTTGCGGTGTACCGCAGGGGTCTGTTCTTGGGCCTCTGTAATATGTTTTGTACACCTCAGCGGTGGCTGATATCACAAAGAGACACAATCCTACACACCATCTCTATACTGATGACAGTCAGCTCAATTAAATTAGGAAGTGATGCTCTTCTCTCATCCTCAGCAAAGTCTAGCATAAAAATGTGTGTACCGGAAATTAACAACTGGATGATTCTTAATGGTCTTAAGCTAAATGAGGAAAAAACCGAGCTGCTTCTTCTCTGTTCACGTTATCAGCCCAGTCCTTCATTGGAATTTGTTTGTGTTGGGGGTGAAACTATTCAAACGTCCTCTTCTGTTCGTAATCTTGGAGTTATACTCGATCCCAGTGCAGATACGGAAGACCACATTAAAAAGATATGCAAGACATGTCATTTCCATTTAACTAATGTTAGTAAGATAAGAACATATTTGGATCGTGAATCTACTGAAGCAATTATTCATGCTCTCGTGGCTACCAACTTGGATTACTGTAATGCTATTCTATATGGACTATCTAAAGATCTCTTAAACCGCCTACAGCTAGTTCAGAACAGGGCAGCGAATATCGTAACATTCACCAAGAAGTATGAACATATAACATTGGCTTAATTGACTTACATTGGTTGCCTGTTGAATACAGTATTATTTATAAAATCTTATTGTTAGTATATGAGGTTATCAATGGATTTTCACCAAGTTATCCAATTTGCTCAGTTTTTGTAACAGCTCCTACTCTTTGCGTTCTTGCTCGAATAAGTTACTTCAAGTCCCGAGATCTAAGCTTAAGTCATGTGGTGATCGAAGATTTTCAATTGTAGGACCTAAATTATGGAACAGCATACCAGCATCTTTAAGAAATGCCAATTCCTTGAATTCCTTCAAAAAACACTTACAGACATATTTAATTTGTAAATAGATTTTTATTTAATTTTTGTACTTATATTTGTAGTTGTTAGATTTTCTGAGTTATAGATATATTTATGCGCTTGGACAGTTATTTCTTCTTTTTGATATCATTATTACTACCATTATTTTTACTCCTATTGTGGTAATTTATTTGTATCTTATTACATTTTTTTTAATATTGTAAAGCGCTTAGAGCAGTTCGTGATATAGACGCTATAGAAATAAAATTTATTATTGTTATTACCAATCCACTTCTAATATAACTCCACGCCTTCCACATCACACATCTCAACCAACCCCTAAAATATACAACGCTACTGCACTACTCACACCCCTAGTTCACTCACGCCTAGTACATTGACGCCCAAATAAACGCTCCCACAGCGTCTTCTATAAATAAAAAACATAGAAGGCATCCCCCATACACACCCTATTCCATAGGTAATTCGTCTCGAGTTATTTTTCGAATCGGGATAAAGTTACCTCGCGCGCTGCGTGGATGTTTCGTGGAGGTTTCGCATGACTAAACGTCGTGTAAAACATGTCGGGCGAAAGGCAATGAAAGCGCAAAGAGATCGAGAGCATTCCTTAATATTGAAGCGAAATCAGTCGGCGCTCACCTGGAAAAAGGGAATCGCTGGACTCTTTGACAACCCGTGAAATCAGTTCAACTCGAAGTTGTCGTAGCGTCAGTGCTTTAATAAAATGAGAAATTTCGCCGGTCTATTGAAGCCGGTCGTTTGTACAATAAAGCAAGTAGGACGCCAAGTGTTATTATTGTTGAATAATAAAAGACTAATAAAAGAATAAATATCAAACCAGAAATTGCTCTCTTCAAACTGTAAATTATAAATGATCCTGAGAGAATATTCAGTGTGTTAAGGATTTCCCTGCTGTACTGTTAGCTCTATACAAGAGAGGAAGGGCGATTCTTTTTTAATTTCCGTTTCGCTGACACAGCTTTAGCAGAAATCTCTCCGTAGTCGTTTTCGCCGACAAAACGAATAGCAATATCGCTCTCTGTGTCTTCCGCCATTTTGTTCTGCGTCAACTCGTGAAGGACGCGTGCCTCTGAGCTGGGTCATCCACGCGGAACACATTCGCACTATGTGATTGGATGTTGTCTAATCCCCCTTGAGATCTGTGGTGTTAAAAATAACTCGAGACGAATTACCTATGGAAAAGGGTGTGTATGGGGGATGCCTTCTCTGTCCCCTTTATCCTCTCTTGATAAACAGTATTAATATAGATAGCCGAAAATATTTAATTCAACACTCCGAGAGTCGCACAAGAGAAAGCCATCAATTTAAGTTTCGTGTGCCATATACAAATAAGGATATTTTTAAATTTTCGTATTTTCCAAGAAATATAGCTGACTGGAACTGCCTCCCTGAGGCTATTGTATCATCAAGGTCATTAGAGTCTTTTAAATCTAATTTATCAGCTTTTCTTAAGTAATAGTTATATAGTTCTCTTTATTTAATTTTATATCATTATTTTATATTATTTTACGGTTGGTGTGATGTCTTAGCGATTTTTACCGACCTTATATATATGTAGATGTAGATGTATATTGTACTATACAAAACTGTGAATTCACGAAAAAAAGAATAATAATACACGTAGAATGTAATAAATATAAAAAAGAGCGGTTAATTTTTAGACTCCGGTTCAATGACGCTCATAGAAGAACGGTCGAAATATTTCAACGGAGCCGGCCAAATCCACAAAGGGTCTTAATATCGGGAGATTTCGCTAATTTTTTGGTCCATTATTTTTCTTCGTTTTGGCGGTTCCCAAAAATCAATCACTTTTTTGCCATAAATTTTAATTACTGACTTGCTTAAAAGGATTCTCGGTAATCATTGAAGGCATTGAACCCATGCAGCTAAACATCAATATCAACTTTAGGATGTTACTTTTCAAGCAACTGAAATTAACAGTTTCAGATTACTTTGTATTTTCAAACGACGTTTTGAATTTCAGTATAGTCTAGGCAAGGGAATATTTAATTTACAAGGTAGCCTCACAGGTCGTGTTCAATATTGTATTTCCGTCCTGTATGACCTGTAGCAAAATAGGAGGCAGATTTGAACCACGTGACCAAGTTTTCGAAGCTGCTCGTAACATGCTCGCCTAGTTGCCCACACGGGGGTGAGGACAAAACATGGACCAGGGGCCCATGGACCCCCTCTTTGGACCGGGTCCATGGACCACTTGTATGGACCGGGTCCATGGACCCCCTGTCATGGACCAGGTCCATGGACAGTTTTTTTATTTTTATAGGAAGGTTTGCACCAGGTCCATGGACACTCAAAAACAGAAATAGTGCCAAAAAAAGATTTGACGAGACACTGTTGACCAATGCTCACGATTGATCACAAATATTTAGTTGTGCTTACATGACGTACACTCTACTTGCACATGTGCAGTCACAAGACTGTTAAATTAAGCTAATTCAAAAGTTATCACCAAGAGAGGAATTACGCGTTCCAGTACAAAGACTCGCATCACCCTTAGAAAAACAAGTTGGAGTTAAGAATTCATTGCTTTTAGAGCAATCATGACTGAGTCACATCGCAATTCTCCATAGTAACTATGGAGAATTGGATTGTAGCTTAAACTGAAGCTACATCAACTGTTGATGTAGCTTCAGTTTAAGCTACAATCCATGCCACTTCTTCTTTTTCGAGGTCTGAATCTGTAAATCACTATCCGTGAGAATTTATAATCGTCCTGCTAAAAGCATTAAGGAGCTGGGCCCAGCGTGACAAAACATTGCAGGAAAAAGTGGCATTCATGGACAAAAAGAAAGTGGCTTAGAATTATTCAGATTCAGGATGCACTTTGGAGAAATTAAACAACCTAAAACCCTTTTAATCAGCCGCAATGAACAGCTTTACATTTTAAAAGAGGTAGAAAATCAATATGTGTGTCACGACCTCTCAGTATGAAATAAGCGGCAAAAATTCACATTTGCTCAGTCAAAAGGTTTTCCTCCGAAGCATAATCTACCCATCAGAGAAAACAATTCACTGGAACAAGCAGCATTTTGGCATGAGGTGCTGACCCCCCATTTTTTTTTTTTACACTATGTAAGCTCAAGCATTGTTTGTTGTTGTTGTTTTTCAACCTTATGATTGCACTGTTTCTGTTTTTGTTCATTTCTCATTATTAAAAAAACTGTCCATGGACCCGGTCCATGACAGGGGGTCCATGGACCCGGTCCATGAAAGTGGTCTATGGACCCGGTCCAAAGTGCGGGTCCATGGACCCCTGGTCCATGTTTTGTCCTCACCCCCCACACGGCAATCTTGGGCCTCGGCCTGTTTAAGTACATGGAAGTGGGGACTCATGTTGACTCACCTGCTCAGGTAGGATGAAAAAAATAACCCTCATTTGCATACATTCGTATGACCCACCATGGTGGTGCACTTTCTCACGATTTTTGAATGGCTTAACGTAAACAACAACAACAAAATATGAAATCATCAGCTATCATTGGCGGGCAAACGACGTGTTTGGGCGGTTGATGCTCTTCTAATCTCATTTGCTGCTTTTGCTGCAACCTTTCAGTGCTGTGACCTTTTGTTGTCACCTATAACGATGCAAAGCCTCCGCTAAAGGCAGGTAGCTGTTCAGACAAGGAAAAATCACTATAAATGTTCCAGATACACGCTGTTGTCATGGACGGCAACCTGCAAAATAGTTTAAAACACTTGTTTCACGAAAGCCAGTGCTAAAATCATGGTATAAAGTAAGAAACGTTCTTGGTCAGGAGCCCATCTGTCTTGATGTTATCTTTGCGAAGATTTTCATTCTAGGGTGCATTTGATTCTTGATGTAAGTGAAAGACGAAAGACATGTATCTAACTTCAGTCTTCCTCTGTTGTGTGCTTCTTTCCACTGGAGACTTATCACTTAGACTTTCAAAAAAGTCCTTCGTCGGATTTCATATGGCGCGGGACCTCTCGCGACTTCGTCGCTCGCGGTCGGCCGCAAACAGGGCGGATAAAGGTTGGGCGGTGAAACGAGCGCGTCCGAGCAAGAGAGACCTTGTTGTCTCCAACCAGGTGTTCCATTTTTAAGTCATTTGCATAATTGGATCCTCCTCCTCCATTTGTTAAGCCTCTTTATTGTCTGCAGAATAATAAAATACAAATTACCAGATCTGCATTTGTCTTTGGCAAGATTCACAACAGATAAAATTTAACCAATCAAAAATAAAGGATAATGCTCCTTAAAGCCCCGGTACGGCTGCAATAATGCACATGAAAGCAAAGTTAATTGTGATACATTAAATGCCCTTTCTGTAAGCATGTCCAGTACTGAGCAATATACTGTTCATCTTCTGTATCAAGCTTAGTTCTTTCCACCGGGTAACCATTAGTACGTATGCCATATGCAGTACAAAGTGGGGCAATCTGCTTTGCACTGTCTTCATGAGCTGTGACATTTGGAATTGCTACAGCAGCTAGGACATCCAGTACATCAGGGACACGCTCCTTCATTTCTGTGATAACCTTTTCCCAGGAGAAATTCTTCAACTCCTATTTAGAAATCAACTAGAATTAGATTAACAGGTTTTTCTAGAACATAAAATTATACATTTGTATGTTATCATGTTATTTCCCTTAATTAAAAAATGTATCATATTTATTTATGTTTATTTACGGTTCCAAAAGATTATTTTGATTAAATTCCAATTTCAAGTGAATTTTAAATTTTATTGGTTATAAAAAAATTACAATACCTGAATGCATTTTACTTTCTACACTAGCCCTTAACCATAAGGTTGTTAGTAATTACCTTGAGCTTGGAAGTGAGGTGGAGTACGAAGTACACATGAATTCTCAGCACTCCTGTTGCAAAGTTTCTGACACTGTTCATTCACATCGTTCAAGAACAAACACTTATTATATAACTGCATTTCTTAAAGGTAGGCATTGCATGATTATCTCAGCAATCTGATGGGTTGTGAATCCAGTCAACATCAGTGTGGCCAACGTGTCAACAATTAATTTTGGTTCCTTCCTCCAAAAGTGGCTCATCTTTGAGCTGATATAAATTTTAAAAAGCCAGAAAGAAAAATATATTAAAGTTAATTTCACTATTAATTTTATTATTTATTTATTTAGTTAGTTTCTTTTTGGGTGAAGGGCAGTCAAAATTGAGTTCCATAAAATTACAGATATTCAGTAACTGTTTATTGTCTTTATCTGTAAGGAATGTATTACACATAATTTGATACCACTTTTTAGTTGATTAAAAAAGAAAAGTAGAGCTTACTGGTTACTTACATTTTTGGCTTGAATGTTTACTTCAAACACAACAGGATGGTCTCTAAAGTAAGGTCATCTGAAACTCAAAAATTCAACCATTATGCAATTAGATTATAAAAGAGAGAAAAAAAAAACATTTAAGTAACCCAAAAAGCATTTTTTTTAAATATTTATTAACGTTCTGTGTTTAAAGCTAATAATTGCTGTGGAGCGACCGTAGGGAGCGAGCAGCAACATAATCAGGATTTAAGGGAAATATATAAGGGGCGACGAATTCTCGAATTCATCACTTTTTACCACAATGCATTGCATTTAACCAGAGTGTATTGCGCCACGAACAAGTCAAATAAAAACACGGGGAAGTTCGCATCGTTCGCTGCCCAGACTCAGAGTTTTCTTTGTAGCAAGTATTCTACAGCACGGTTAAAGGTCTTACCAAATTTAAGACACGCAGGAATCTTTCAGATGAATACGATGGTTAACTTGGGGATTGGATTTTAATTCAAGAGCCTTTGACTCGTCCAGGTGTTAAACCTGACGAGAAGATGAGTATTTGCTCTTCGACTCCGAAACACGGGGGATATACAAATTCCAGCTTGCTAGAAGGTGATGTGAAAGTGAGAAAATGTCATGCCATGCTATTCTTAAGAACCTGTATGAGCCGAAAATGGATGTGATTTTGGCCATTCGCTTCAAAATAACAGCGGAAATCGAGATAACAAAACATATGTTTTGTGTCCTACGTTGTAGACGAGGACGTGTATCGGCGTTTTGAAAAGCATAATTATGTTCTTTCATTCATTCATTGCCATGGAATATGCGTTTACATTGTTTTTTGCTGTTAATAGCTCGATTAATGCGGCTGGCGATCATCTTGCCGGCGGAAGTTTCACGGAAAAGAAATTAAACTAAAGACTTTTCCCTAAATTACGTAATTAGTCTCTGTGGTGTAGTGGTGAGGTGTAGTCTCGTCAAGCCGATGGTGCTGGGTTCGAGTCCTACCGAACTCTTTTCTTTTTCTGTTTTTTGTGTTGTTGTTTTCTATAAATATATAGCTAAATAACGGTTACTTAATAAAGTGCAATAAACAGCAAGAAAAGTATCATGTTTCCAGAGAAAAGATAGTACACCCCGAGTATATTAAATACCGTATTTATTCGATTAACCGCCCTGGGCGCTTATTAAATTTTTGGACCTTGAGAGTGGGCGCTTATTCGAGGTGGGCGCTTATTTGAGGCTGGGCGCTTATTAAATTTTCACCATTTTCAGCCAGTGAAGTATGTTTATTTTGCAACAAAACAATAAATGCTAATAACAAAACGCGAAGAAGTAACAAAGCAAGGTTTCTGTAAAGTACTCTGAAGAAAACTCCGTCCTAGGGGAAGTCTCTTATTAAAATTTATTCACTCAAGTGGGTGGGGTGGGGGTGAGCGCTTATTTGAGTTTGATTGGGGGGAGGAGGGGGTGGGCGCTTATTCGAGGCTGTGCGCTTATTAACTTTTTCTTCCTTTAGGATGGGCGCTTATTCGAGGTGGGCGCTAATTCGAGGTTGGGCGCTTATTTGAATAAATACGGTATATGGATAAACAATCGGAATTTCTATCATTTCCTACAATTTACTGTGGGAAAACCAGAGTTGATAACCACTTGATCATTTTTTAAACAAGGTTCCCACGAGTTCTCTATATAGACTGATAGTAATTACTCTAGTACTTTCCAACATGTAAATAGGACATTCAATGTCATTTTCGATTCTTTTAAGTCCCACTGTCTAACTAATGCCAGTATCAACAGAATGTGCCGCAGCATTACTATCTTTTAGATACCCTAGTATAATCTATATTATATTTGCTTTATAAATACGGATAAGTATCTCTTTGATGGCTAATGTAAGCCACTTAGCATGACATAAGCTTGATTAAAAATTAAGGTATATTATTTTGTAGTCTCGTACAGAGATCAGGATGCAATTTCTCCTCACCTTGCATGTATCAGATCATAATTGCTGCGGGGCGACCGTAGGGAGCGAGCAGCAACATAATCAGGATTTAAGGGAAATATATAAGGGGCGACGAATTCTCGAATTCATCACTTTTTAGCGGAGCTCCCGGGCGCGCGAAGCGCGCGCGCAGTGGAGCACGATGGGTAAGAAAATTTGGTAAACTATCCATCCCAGAAAATTTGGTTATGACGTAGCGTACGCCCGTCCGTACACACACTTCATGTAAGCCGATGTCAAATGTCACAATAGATCTTGCACAACTTGACTAGCCTCTTAGTTATTTAAGCCATCCGTATGAGTACGATTAGATTGACAGCTGTCAAAATCAGACATCCGCTGACAATTATCACATGACCGTCTCGCGGGCTCAGATAAAAGACCAGTCGTTTTGCCCCCATATATAAGCTGATATAACATGTCACACTTACCAATTCAACATAAAAACGAAACTACGGTGGGCAAGGCTGTCAGTTGGCTGACAGTCGTTTAAAGTTACATTGGCAAATTAAGGTCAATTGACAGCTGTCAAAATAGGACATTTACAGACCGCTATCAGAAAACTAATAACGAGTGCTCAGGTTGTCTCAGGTACACAATCTGGCATTTTCCACTACATGCCGGACGGAAATGTCCTACTCACACTTGTAGTCTGTTAATTCGAATATTCGCCATTCTAATGAAGGTTAATTGACAGCTATCAAATTAGAGTATACGCTGACCATCATCACCTGAGTGGATCGCGGGCCCCTTTTTTCTATCTATTGAGGTCACGTAGTGTTTAAAGTTTTGCGCTGATATTTTATTTGATCACGGGCTCAATTCGAAGCCCCATAGCTTTATAGAAAATCTCTCCATCCTAGAAAATTCGGCAATCATTTGACCGTACACCGACCACCTGACCTTCCGTCCGCCCGCACCACAGGCATACCAATGTTTAATCTCACACTTTCTAGCTAGTTTGGGAGCCTGCAACCTGATATTGTACATTCATGTTTTGATTAATTGACAGCTATCAAAACAGTGTTTCTGCTGACCAGTATCGCCTGACCGTATCGCGGGCTCAGGTATCGACCCTCTGAGTTCGAGTAATATTTTGAAGGTATTCGCTGACAAGTTGCTACTTTTCAAATGATCGCAGGCTCAAGTTATTTTTTTTTAAAATGCATATGAAATAAGTTGTGTTTCATGAGCCGCTCTTTTAAAATGTTGATTTCGAACTGATCTCGGACACGAAAATTCAACCGGCTTTTACATTTACATGCAGGGAAGGCAATCGCTTTTGACTTATCTCACTGTCACGCGTTGATCACGCTCTACGTCCAATGTTTATGTTCTGATTGGTCAAAATTTGACAGGTGAGTTTATGCGGAAAACTTTTGCAGCGTCTGGAAACTTGCTTACTGATAGCTGGAGCTGGGAGAGTTTTGTGTCATCTTGTGATGTTATAAACTGTCTTTTTCTACTTGGTGTACAAAATGAAATACAGCTGCTATCAAGATTGTTCTGTAAATTCGTGGCTGTTTTGTTTATTGCGCTTTTTGTTGACAAATGCACCGCTTGTCAAAGTCATTGGAAATCCGATTTCGGATGGCATCGTTTTCAAAAATGAGCTTACTCACTTGCCCTTGCTTGAGGCGTAAGAAGGTTGAAAAGTCTCAAGCGATTCTGGAACACTTGATGACCTTCAGAAGCAGCATCTCGACTGGTAAGCTTGAGCCATTATTGTTTTTGATGTTTTATTTTTTTCGGTTTCCTGAAGTCGAGCGTATGGTTTATGCGGCTTAAGTTTAAACAGGAGCAATGATCTAACCTACAATAGTATCAGGTTTAAAAAGCCTTTAAACATTTTTTGACCCGCAAATTCAAAGAAAAGGTTCCGAAGATTATTTAGTTATGATTTTGGCTGTAAACAGAAAGCTCTGAGCGATTTTCTTGCCTCGAGTTCATCTTGAAAAAGAGCGAACACCGGGAAGCCGGCTTAAAACATAAATAAGCTTATGCTTGCCTGACTCATGATTTTCTGAGACACTTTACTCTCAATACTTCTCTTCGTGAATGAAAATTATTGTCTCTGTACATGTTTCACCGAATTAAACTTATTTTATTGATTGTTAGTAGTCCCTCTCGCAATTTTCATCGCGGCACCGGTTGTTCCAGTCGAACATAAACATCGCATGTAGGAATACTCAAACCGCCGCGCGTAAATATCACTCGCTTTTAAAGATTACACATAACAAAATCATACACAGTTTAATGAATAAAGGGAAATAAAACCTAAACATAACAATTTCTCTATTATGTTGAAGCGTAAATGGTAACTCTATTAATCGCACTGCAAATTTGGTGCCTGTCAAAAGTGAGAACCCGTCCGGCTGGCCGAAAAGTGATTTTGGGAATTTTTTTTATCGTTTTCATTAAAAGCCCATAGTTATTACCCCGCATATCACATAGGACCAGATTTTTCTAACAGAAAAAGTTTTATAATTCAATGCTATAAATTGTTGTGCAAAGGAAGCGCGTGCTTTGATCGTCGTAGATGTTGAATGAGTGCAAATTCTCTTGCAAAATTGTGAAAAACTGCAGAATTATAGGTTTAAATAGGGCAAAAAAGAAAAAATTCTGTCCGAGGTCTGTGTACTGTTTACCTGAGACGTGATGAGAAAACGTATGTTTAAAAGTCTGGTTTACACGCAACCAGATTCGTCGCCAAGCTTTACTAGTAAACTAAACTTGTCGAACACAAAAAATTCCGGCCTGATTTTTATTTTGGCCTCTCTTTTAAACAGAGGAATGCAACGTGTGAATTGGCTGCCACCAAAGACTATCGTGGCGCATGTGTTTCTTAAAATTAAATTACGGGGTTGTCCAATTATCCATAGTCTCTCTAACGGAGCAATGTTGGAGAGACTGGTGAATGCCACATTAGAGCGGTTTTCATTTGAGTGTCGAAAAGGAATTGGTTTTGCACTTTCTACACGATGCGATTGGCTTAAAAGATTCGCGCCACCTTTTCATCCAATCAGAAGTAAAACCAAAGCCAATTGTGACGCGCTCGCATGCATTTTCCCGCGCTTTGCGTCAGCCACATGTAATTACTTCGAGTTTTGATTGGTTCAATGTATTGTCTGTGTCCTATGTGATTGGCCAGAGTAATTACTTTGGTTTTGGTTTTACGACACTCAAACGAAAACCACTCTATGATGCTACAGCTAATGCAAATAAAATACACGAATAGGTCTATTTGTTTTCCAGGCCTAATCTACTGTGATCGAACATGATTGCTATTTTTCGGTGTACAAATAACTTGATGTAAAACTTGTTTCACTCTTTGACGGTCAAATTCTGATTGTTCTCTAACATCACTCAGCCTTTGCCTCAAAAGTCAAATGAATGTGCCCTGATCTGTGGATTACAAGTTTATTGCTTGATTTAAATTATGAATTTATTAACGGGAGCTTCGCTTTTAGCCCTGGCTAAATCTATATATTACCACAATGCATTGCATTTAAGGTGATTCCATAGTAAAAGAACCTAACAGAGATTTTAGCTAAAACTTGGCACACTGATGTAACAAGTCAAGAAGATGATAAAAAAGTAATAAAAAGTGGAGGTCACCGTGCTCGTTTTGACGTCACAATGCTGACAAATGCGGCTATTTAGGACCCTTTTACAAAAACCGCGGGAAGCGCAAAACTAGACAAAAAGGAGAGATTTTTTCGATGATGCATGTGACATCACACAGAATTTGACTTTAATGTATTGTTTATCCACTTACGTACCAGAAAAATGCCTTTTAATGCCCTTGTTTTTACTTTACGCTCCAAAGTAGAATTAAATTGGACGCGCGCTTTTCGACCCGTGATGGCTCAATCCGTACAATTTAGTAAAATTGCCAAAAAACTGAACATAGATTTGTGCCAATTTTTTTCTTATCGAAAGGAAGCACTGTCCTTATTAAAATCATGAAATAAAAAATGGGGGTCACCGTACTCGTTTTTGCGGTAGAGCTGCAGAAAGTGTGCACCAAACGCATTTTCTCCGATTTTTGAGAGAGGACTGGGGCGAGTTTCAAAATAGAATGTATGTGAAAAGGGGGAAGAAAGTATTAAAAAATCCGTTTTTACAGAATTTTCATCGAGATATCACATTAAGGACACAATGTGATAAAGAAAGTGTTTAAATGAAAATCAAAGTGAGTAAGCACAAGTTAAACATCCAAAATCGAGGCTCTCCGAGAGGAGGTCGAACTCAGCAACACGCGTACTGCTTACGTTATGCAGATTCCCAACACATTGAGTCTCACCTCGGCAAGAAACAACAGCAAGCAAAAATTCCAATAGCGTTTCTCTTCAGTCAACTTCATTTTAATAATATTACTTCAAAGCTCTCTTTTACGGCGGCCATCTTGTTATGCGCAGTAAGAGATGCGCAGTGCAAAACTAGGGAATCACCTTAACCACACTTTTTACCACAATGCATTGCATTTAACCAGAGTGTATTGCGCCACGAACAAGTCAAATAAAAACACGGGGAAGTTCGCATCGTTCGCTGCCCAGACTCAGAGTTTTCTTTGTAGCAAATTTTCTACAGCACGGTTAGAGGTCTTACCAAATTTAAGACACGTAGGAGTCTTTCAGATGAGTACGATAGTTAACTTGGGGATTGGATTTCAATTCAAGAGCCTTTGACTCGTCCAGGTGTTAAACCTGACGAGAAGATGAGTATTTGCTCTTCGACTCCCCAACACGGGGGATATACAAATTCCAGCTTGCTAGAAGGTGATGAGAAAGTGAGAAAACGTCATGCCATGCTATTCTTAAGAACCTGTATGAGCCGAAAATGGATGTGATTTTGACCATTCGCTTCAAAATAACAGCGGAAATCGAGATAACAAAACATATGTTGTGTCCTACGTTGCAGACGAGGACGTGTATCGGCGTTTTGAAAAGCATAATTGTGTTCTTTCATTCATTCATCAGGGACCGCGGAGCAAGGTGAAAAGTGGGAGGGCTGACAATTGAAAATATTTTTTTCATATTGAAAATCGAAAAAAGGAATAAAATCATAATATTTGATTTGTTTCTGTCGAGTGACTCTGCATACTTTATCCAGTATTTGTTGCTCTTTATAGGTCGGCATTCTTGACGACATCTCGTTTATCTCGCGCGAGTATCAGCGAGATCTCGTATGTATTTATGTATAGTATAGAAAATACTACACTTAAGTGATCTGAAAAATTTCTAACTATATGGCCGTTCGCTGTTCAAGTAATGTAATTCTTCTTGCCATCGAATGTTTCCTTGATTCGAAAGGAGAAAGACAAAATATAAAACTTTTATCAACTCAAAACAACTACTCACCCTCGTTTGGCTTGAAAAAGCTAGTAATTTTCTTCATTTCGTCTGATAAAACTGATAAAAAAAACTCTGCCGGAGCTGGAAGTACAAAACACGCTGCCGAACGAAGCGAAGGGGTGGCCAAGGTATGGCGTTTGGTCAAGGGGCAAGTCGGCCCCGGGGGCACAATTACCGCGAAAAGCACAGGAGCCCCACAAAATGCCTGGCGTTTGAAATTAAAGAAAATACAGAGAATATATCGGAATATAGACGGAAAAAACTTGTTTCAAGCCTTTTTTTATTTTAACTATTTTTCTTTTTATCGCAAAAAGTGGGGGCGGGGACGCAAAAAAGTGGCGGGGCCGCGGCCCTACCAGCCCCTCCCCCTCCGCGGTCCCTGTTCATTGCCATGGAATATGCGTTTACATTGTTTATTTGCTGTTAATAGTGAGCTTAAGATCCGACGACGGCGAGATTCTACGACGGCAGACTTGGTCGAGGGGACTTGGAGTGAGGTCGTCGTCGCAATGGAGCGAAAAATAGCATTAAGAAAGCTCTCGCGACGGCGGGCTGTTGTAGCGCCTTTTCCTCTTGAAGTTTAGAAATAAATACAAGAGTGATGACTACTTTTAGAAAGGTTCGTGAATTGTTACTGACAAGTTTCGATGATGGCGACATTTCAGAAGATGAATTTTTACTGTTGTATGATGTCAACAGAAATAAAAATCCGAATTTTCCCTACCAGAATTACGAACATTTTGACCTCGAGAGGCCTGAAGAAAAGATGAGTGACATAATCCATTGGACCTCAATTTAATGCCAAAACAAGTCTACGATATCATAATTGTTAATAAACACATCAATAAACACAAGAAAAAACTTGTAAAACTTACTGGGTTGCTTTCTTTGTCGAGTTGACCGAGTCCATGGCGATTAACGAGTCAAACTGTTTAGAGAGGGCAAACAAATTTAATTTAAATACCGTGTTCAAATCGTTTAAGTCGCTCAGAAATTCGACAAAAATGGTCTACTGAGAATAAACTGTTAACAGTGCTAAAGAATTTCGCTCAAAATGTGTTTAAATGGCATTATTTTGATCAAGTTTACTCACGTTTTACACGCGACGGCAAAATGGCCTTCTTCACGTTACAGATAAGGCCGCTACGGCGGGAAACTTCGAAACGACGGCAGCCGGAAGTCTTTCTAGCAGTAATTTCACTTCCGCTCGCCGTCACAGACGTCTACCGTCGTCGGATCTTAAGCAGGCCGTGATAGCTCGATTAATGCGGCTGGCGATCATCTTGCCGGCGGAAGTTTCACGCAAAAGGAATTAAATTAAAGACTTTTCCCAACACTATGTAATCGGTCTCTGTGGTGTAGTGGTGTGGTGTAGTCACGTCAAGCCGATGGTGCCGGTTCAAGTCCTACCGGACTCTTTTTTTCGTTCTTTTTTTTTTTCTGTTTTTTTGTGTTGTTGTTTTCTATAAATATAAAGCTAAATATCTTTTACTTAATAAAGTGCAATAAACAGCAAGAAAAGTATCATGTTTCCAGAGAAAAGATAGTACACCCTATATTAAATATATGGATAAACAATCTGAATTTCTATCATTTCCTACAAGTTACTGTGGGAAAACCAGAGTTGATAACCACTTGATCATTTTTTAAACAAAGTTCCCACGAGTTCTTTATATAGACTGATAGTAATTATTCTAGTACTTTCCAACATGTAAATAGGACATTCAATGTCATTTTCGATTCTTTTAAGTCCCACTGCCTAACTAATGCCAGTATCAACAGAATGTGTCGCAGCATTACTATCGTTTATATACCCTAGTTATATATATATATACCATGGCAAAAATTGCTTTTCAGCTTAAAAATATTAAACTCGTTGGAAGAACAGTAAGGAAAATGTCAATTTTGATATCACAGCTTGAAGGGCCTAGCAGCCAAGAACTAATCTAACTTTATATGTAATGGTGTACAGGTATTGAATTTAGCGAAATAATTAAAATACCAATGGGTTCAGCAAACCAGACTCCAAGAGGATTTCTTCTTGTTTTGATAGCATTGAGGGCTCTGCTGAGGATTTAACTCTCCTTGCAAGTTTTCGTTTTTTCCCGTCGCGTTCTGATGAAGGTGCAGGAAGTATTGGCCGTGGTCGAGTTTTCGAAGGTTTGTCCTTGTGCATCTGAAAAAAGCGATCTGCTGTGGGGCTCATTAGCAGGTGCCTCTTCGTAAGTTCTGCTCTTCTTTAGGTCACGTCTCGTTTGCGGGGATCTTCCCGATGGACTCTCTGCCGTTGTTTTCCCTCTTTTTGACACGTAAAACTGACTCTTGTTGTTGCCTCGAAAACGCTATTTTTCTAAAGAATTCCTGGAACTTCACCTCTTTATGGTGACAACATCTACAGATATATGACGGGAGACCATCGTTTAACGCAACTTTCAACTCAAAGATCCTTTCCAGAACCGAAGGAATGTTTTCTTGTGATGCCTTTGCACCAAATAAATCTCAAGGATGATTCTTCACAACTACGTTTTCGTTGCAGGTTCGACAAACCCGAGTTGCTGCTTTAGTTGGTGTTTTCGGAGGTTCTGCCATGTTGTAGGTTATCTAGACTTCCGGTTGTTACGCTTTTGTCTTTCAACAGCCAATAGGAATTGGTCCTGAAACCCGATTGGCCAGGGTTCACCGGCGAAAATTGTCTGATTGGTCGACGCGCGACCACGTGACATTGCCAAATTCAAAATGGCGCCAATACTCCATCGTTTGGTTATTCCAGTGGAAAGAAGTGAAATTGCAATTGCGGCTTAATATGAGTTGCAAATCCATATACGGATATTTTTAGAATAGCCTAGACTTTTCATTATCCTTTTTCACCTATTCCTATGGGATTCGTTCCCTGCGATGCTCGCGTTTTGGCCGGTTTACCGGATTCAACTTTGCACTCTTCACGATCACGAAGGACAACAATATTTTTGATGAAAGCCGGGTCACTAGAAAGAACGGCCTTTGTTCACAGCTCTATGCAGCGGAGAAATAAGACACTATGGGTCCTTTGAAATTGCTTAGACACCTGGAAGTTATTTTATTACTTTTTTTACCGAAAAGATAAAGTAAATTATGTCTTCTCCAGCAAGACTTTCTAATTTATAAAAAAAGCTTGAACATGAGCTAAATGAACTGTAGTGTCTGCATTCATGTTCTTTTCATTGCAATTTTAATATCAAAACTTTAAAGCCGTCTATGACCGAGCAGGTTCTTGTTTTCTTTTTTTCTTTTCAATGGTTACTGTGCTTGATCTGAATAAGATAATGAAATTTTTAAAATTAGGGCAATACTGTATATAAAAGAAGAGAACTTTGATTGCAAATATGCTAGTTGGAAAACATACTGATTATACTATATGATCTTTTTACTATATAGGTTAGAAAAGTGATGAGTAGTCAAAAGTGCTACAAAGGAGTAAACACCCAGATCTTTCCATTAATAAATTTTATTGACACTTTCAGGGACATATACTTTGCTTGAATACACATTTGTTCTTCAAAAATCTTGTTTGTGAAGCTGCACTTTGTTTGATTCAGGATCAATCAATCTTTTCTGAAGAGAAATGAACAATGAAGTATGTTAGCATGTCACTACTTCAACACTGCCTTAGCCAACAACTAAGAAGAAACTCAACTTCATATAAAAAAAAAACAACGTGAAAAATACTCCACAGTAAACCAACAACCGCTTCAAATATATATCACATTAAATTCATGCAAAATGTAGACCTGATGAGAAGTTTATAGGAAAAGAAACAAATGATAATTACAATGAAACTATAATGTTTGAATGAGATCTGTATTTGAGAGTTCTCTCATAATTCTGACAGAAGATCAAAATAGGAAACTACATATCCTACACAACTGCATTCATCAACATGATCCAACTGAAATTTCATGAAGACTAAAAGTTTACTCCAAACTTTAAACTCCTGTAAGGTTTTTCCCAGGTTTGAATCACATTGAATGCATATTTAAACAGTAATTAGATCTGTGAAACATTAGAACGGTGCAATGTCGTGGAAGGTCTGGGACATTACTGAGACTCTAACAAAATCCTTTGGTGCGAGTTCCAAAGCTGCCTACCATTATTTTATTATGAGCCTGCTACTTAAAAACTTTTTGACAGCCCTGATATTGCACAGTAAATAAACACTGTTGGATATACACATGCAAGCGGTCCATGACCATCATGCTACCTATCCCTTAATCAAAAAACCTACAAATCGCCTTTTGCTGACTTTTTCACCTGATTTTGCATTAAATAGCCAGATTTGGTTGTTTTATGCTGAAAAGTGGATTTTTCTCAAAAAGCTTGGTACTTTGCTTACAGCTACAGTGTACATTGTAGAGCAGTCCCCTTTTGCTACGGCCCAAAGACTAGACACAGTGAACTCAAATGCTGTATTAGCCAATGGAATAATTCTAAGATGCATTTATGCTGTAGTAGCTAATAACACAAGATGTAAGAACCTGTGTTCCTGTTTCTTTATGCTTCGTTTTACAAGGGATTTGAATCAGAGATCGTTAACATTGCCAGTGTCAAATGCTTGCTTGTCAGGCGAGTCGGATGCGACAGTTAGTGTCAAATGCTTGCTTGTCAGGCGAGTCGGATGCGACAGTTACACCTCAAGATAACTATCGTATAAGCTAATACAGTGTTACTACATGTACATCTAAATTATTATTTCTTAGCTAATACACTGTTTGGGTTCTCTGTGGACAAAGAAAACTGTCTGTAATAATGAGCTGTCCATAAAGTGGTGCTTATAATTTCATTTACCAGCAGTTCTTTTTATCTTAATATTCCAGATGGTATAAAAATTTAATTACGAACAACTTACTATTTGAAACTGGCTACAGTGTTGATGGGATGCTACAGTGTACAATAATACTTTGAAGGGTCTGACTGCACTCTTATCGATCATCGTCATTGCCTCCTGTGAGCCAATTCATGGATGAATTTGATACATGTACAAAAGAAAATCCAACACTCAACAATCAGAAAGATGTAATACTATGTGACCTCATGACGGAACTTAAAGAAAGGAAATGTATATTATTTTTAAGTTACATGTATTTTCTTACCCTTTTTTAAAGTTATGTAAATTGGTCTTTTGTTGAAGAAAATGAAACAATGTCAAAAATTAATGTTTTGCTGTGCATGCATCAATCATGCAACCATGAATTTGACAAAGGTTTGGAATTGAAGACTGGACAAGTTTGTACTTGATGTACCAAATTTCTCACCGGCTGAAACTAACAAGCATGATGTGCCAATTTTTGGCTCTAGCTGACATCGTAAATGAGAAAACCCATATTTTGGAAAGCATTTTTTGGCAAAACAAGAACTGATTATGCGTATACATATTATAAAACTTAAAAGTACTCAATCACAATTAATAAATACACAGTACAGGTAAACCCCCAATACTAGCAATCTTCTGTGACCCAAAGAGGGCAAGTATGCTGGTGTAAAAAAATAATAATAACTGCAAGGATTGCTCTACAGAGATATAACTATCCCTTTTCAGGGCTGTCA
>NC_133204.1:24593812-24613812 GCF_958299795.1 Porites lutea
TACGGGCCTGGCACTGACATCATTTTTAGACTAATATTATCGGTTCTCACTTCAGTTTGATATTAAGTTGTGTAATTAATTATCTGCTAAGGCATTTATTTTTTGCTGTCCAGTTTCAGGGCCAGATGATCTGTTTTCACTATTCAAACTGAGTACATTGCAAACAAGAAAATTATACAGAATTTTGCACAAATGAAATACAAATGGCCTGTAACAGCTATTAAACCATTGAAAACCAAACTTTTTAGTTTGACCAGCAACCCTAGCACACTTGTATACTTCATGTCCAGTATGATGCAATTTCATTGTTGGTTAAATTTATTAACTGCAGCCAGGCTTATTCAAACTTGATTCAAAAAATACTTTCCTGTTTCCTTGTAACTACAATATATAATATTAAGAGAGAGGATATAATGCTAGAAATATTATACAGTAGTACAATCAAAAGATAAGGCACCTCCAGGAAATCGAGTTGGTCCCTAATATTCTTTAGTCATTTTCTTTTAATCTCTATAAGAGTTACACCTGCCCATTAATACAGACATTTTGTGCCAGTCCCAATAATTTCCATCTGAGAGCTGACTGTAGTTTGTGCAACACCACACTTAAGCCTCTGACGACAAAAATACAATGCTACACAGTCTTAATTTATTATACTTGCAATCAAACTAAGACCTCTTCATGTTCTTCTTCATATTCACAGTATTATGAACTCGTTTATTTTTCAGTGTGTGTTCTAGTGGTCTTTTCAGGCCGGGCACTCACTGTAGTCCTGCAAAAAATCATAATAACCAACACATTCTATGATTTAATTTTACAGTGGAATTTTTGTGGGGATTTGAGAGCAAATTTCTCCTCAGGCTTTATTCTGTTTCTGTGCAATACAATCGTTAGCTTTATACCGCAGTAAAGCAGAATTTGTTGTTGTTTATGTAACGACTGTCACACGAGATCATTCGAATGGAATTTTCTAGTAGAACTTTCAAAATAGTCAGAATCTTCTTAAGTATTTTGTTACAATAAAGTTGTATTTTTTTATTTTATTTAAATAACGGTAACATGACCCACTTAATACGGACACTTTCTGTGTGTGTGTGTTTTTTAGTGTCGGTATTACTGTCAAACTTAGAAAACCGTGAACACCCGAAAATTTTCAGAAATGTTGATTATGTACCATCCTGAGCTCAAAACCACAAACTAATTACCGTTGTTGTTTGCGGTTTTGTTATCTCGCGCCCTATTGGCTTATTTCTCTCAACACAATAACATTCCATGAATATTTCTGGTGTTCACGGTTTTGTGAGTTTCACATTAACAGGGTTTCACTGTAACATGTAGAAAAAAGAACCACTCACGATGGGGTGCTTACTTTATTGATTTATTGAAAAAATTTTTAACTATTACAAAATTACACTGGGTCCTGTCCGTACCTGCCTGAGATAAGCTTTCTTTCGACCAGCTAGAATTAAAACTATGTACAAGAATTGCTTCTTGAGTAGTATAATAAATAGCTTTATAAATCCTGGAGTGAATACATAAAACGCCAGTAATGCCTCACTATACCCAATGTTTTAATGTTATCGACTACTTTCACATTGATGTAGCAATCAGATTAAGCGTGAACTGTATAAAAGAATCAGCTTCATGTGCACAAAATGGGCTGTGGATAAACAACCACAGGTTAAGTTAAACTCCAATTAAATTTATTATTTAAATATAAACAACTTTCTAAGATATTGAGCCTTCTGAGAAACAATATGTACATGCAAACTACTACAACCACAACCACAACCACAACCACAACCACAAAAAATAAATCTACCCCTTGTCGGACTGTTCCAGCAATCCAATACAAAGTCCAGACCCATAACTAGAAGTACAGAACCTATCGGGAGCCTGGTAGAGTGACAGATTGTGGGAACCGGGCAGAGCACGCATGACATAAGTGGGCACTGCTCAGTCTGATGTAAATATGCTCAGTACAACTAATACTCCTCTAATGTGCGGAGCGACCTTCATTAAGATAAACCCCGCCTCACTGCTACTTGATTCCCAATAGGCCATTTGCGTGATGACGTCATTTTACTGCTACAACAAGAATCCTTCACGGTTTAGCTGTCTTGGTAAATTAGAGCTTTTGCTACTGAGCCCTCACTGAGTAGTTTAACTATGAAAGGAAAAACGTTATAAATGCTATATTTAAATACTAAATTTCCCCTTCGACCAAAAAAGAAAGGACACTAAAAATAAGCAATTTCAGATAAACTGTCGTGGTCTATCTCTAAACCGACTGCAGGACTTAGCGGGCTATTCACGTTGTAAATCTCTGACTTTCCAAGGCCACACACTGGGTTAACATTTATCTAAATATTCCACGGAAGTGAAGTTTCAGAAGTTTTGATTGAATAGCGAAAAAAAAACAAACAAATATTACCCCCACTGCAGGCCCATTGTAATTCTAAGGCCTCACTGCAACCAAACATAGATTTCTTACAAATCTACCAACATTCATCGGTTTTCCGTGATCATCGTTGTTAATTTTCACCATAGCAAGCATAGCTATAACTTGACAAAAAATTTGGATGACAAATCGGGGTAATGACCACGTGCCGTGTTTAAAATGGCATTATCCTCAAGTGGATAGGATGTTGCCGCCTGTGAACAGGTTCTCTATTGGGAGGGAGACCTCACTGGGAGCCTGTTCTTAAGCAAAGCCTTATACAAATTTTCTTTAAAAGAAGGTTAAGGCAACAGGAAAAGCCCAATAGCAAGATATGGTTTCATAAACAGCCCACATCTCATTCTTGTCATTCTTATCCAAAAAACGGCGCATAACAGCATTGCGTTTTCGGGTTTTAAGGTTCATGTACTTAAAAACGCAAATGGTGTTAATACCAGAAATCCTACCATGACTACTCTTTTCAAAACAAGGAAACGTTAAAACGCTTTAATGACAGGAAATCGTAGCACGAAACTATTTTTCCTCTAAAGATTTCATACATTTTCGAAAGCTAACCATCATAATTTGTACTTAGGTGCATTGTTATTAATGTACATTTTTGTTTCTTCTATTTTCTAAAGTGCTACGCAGCTTAACGGAAATTCTTTCGTCATTTGTTGTGCATTGTTATAGCCTGCGAACGCAGACAGGGAAAACTGAGGGTTGAATTTAAGTGCATGAGTGCGGCTTTCAGTGGAGTCTGGTAAAAGTAACACACAAAGTAATTGCATTTGTCAAGCAATCACAGAAGGTAGAAAAAACGAAATAAGAAGTCAAGAAAAAAACGCGTGAAGTAAACTACAATGAAAAATACAAAGCGATTGCGAAGTTTGATCAATGCTCCATTGAAAACCGCTCTACAGGCTAGCATAAGTTAAACTTTTTTTAGAACACCGCAGTTTTCAATACAGCATTACTTGAGACTTATGCAACCTCTGGACCAAAGTCCTCGTACAGGGGGTCGTGCATGGATATGTCGTTGTAGTAAGCGGCTCGTAGTCTAGAGCGATGATGGTATTTCTTCCAGTACACTACTACTCCCACAACAATCAGGATAGCAAAAGCAGCTGCAGCACAAATACCGATGATAGCTGCAGTGGAAAGGCGACCTGATAAATGAAGAAAGCAATAACAAAAACCCTTTACTCAAGTGTCCACGTATTGATTGATCCCCTGAACAACAAACTTAAGCTTTTGATTCACAGCCGACACAATCATTACTTTATGTACCTTTCTAGTCTTTTTTTTAAACATAATGTACTTTTCTAGTCACTGTCGTGGTTGTTGTTTTTCTTTCTTTTTGCTTTTTACCTTTAGTCTTAGTGACGAGATTTACATAATCCCTTTGTGAAAAATCGTACTTGTGTGAACATCAATTAAACAATAATAATAAAACAGGAATAAATAAAAAGACCATACACTACAAACATTTCCATATCTTTCCCGATTCAAAACTTTGGGATTTCAATTCTTTTTAATACAGAGATTTAAAACGCTGAACAACCACTTCCTTTCCAGGCAGGACATACATTGTACTACTAAAACAAGAGTATGTATACCCCTGTTACCCCTTAGTAGTCTTTTGCCCAAGACTCTTTTCCAACAACGTGGCCTTGAAACGAGGGAAGAGCAAACGAGAGAGAGATGCTGATACTCAAATCACTGAGGAGCCTTTGAGGAGAGGATCAGTATCGCAATCAATAAAATTAATTTACCTTTGTTGTTGTCCCCATCTCCTCCTTTCTGAGGATTATGGGTGCCATGATGTTGGGTACCTGAAGAAGGAAGAAATAGGTAAACAGTTTAAACTATTATGCAAAAGCAACTTAACAAAAACAAGAACTTCCCTCAATATGAAGGTACTTTAAAATTAACAAGAATCAAAGGAAACATTACAACCTTAATAAAACAGCTTTTTCACAAGGTAGGCAAAGAATACAAAGGTCAGGGTATGGGCGAGTCGGTGTAACCACGGCAACAATTTTCCTTCTAATTTTTTGATTTAGTATCGACGGGTTGGCATTCCAGATGCGAAAGAACTTTTACTTTAGTTCCTGTTAGTAAGAATTATTTTCATAAAACTCCGCTTTTTGATGTTGTTTTTCACCACTCTCATAACTTTTCTGAAAGATATGACTCAGGCATTAATATCTGCACCCAAGAATACATGGAAAGCCGAATGGCGACAGTTCATCATTATATATTTTATGAGGAATCCAGTTCGGTTCTAGGCTACGCATTCAGATAATTAGATGGTCCTTATTGCCTTGTATATCCATCCTCTTCGTTAAAATGGCGTTCAATCGTACAAATACAGTCAACTCTCTCGTAAGCGACCACCCTTGGTGCACTACAAAGTGGTCGCTTACAAGAGGTGGTCGTCTACGGGAACAATCAAGAAAAAGACCTCACAATGAACTGATTAACGTAATTACGTAAAGTTATTATCTTAAAAGCAAAAATGAGGCAAATAGAGAACTTCTAATGATGTTTAACTCGAATAGCGCTTGGAATTGATGAAACTTTGTACATGACATTATGCATGAATGTGACAATCCACTTTTTTACCTAGAGATCGTATTACAGACATCTTTTTTGTAAGTCAACTGCTATAATCTGTCATCAAACTTGGTCAGCACTATTCAAAAATTAACTTTTGTGACATTCGAGCAACGGTTTTCTAACAATCATACGTGATCATGCCGGGTGATCGCTTACCGGAAACAGAAAACAAAAGAATATATCAAATTTCTGGCCCAAAAAGTGGTCGCGGTCGCTTTGGCAATTTAGGTAGTTGTCGCTTACGAGAGAGTTTTTGAAACAGTGTTTGACTGAGAAACAAAAGGATTATTACAAAGTGGTCGCTTACGGGAGGTGGTCGCTTACATGAAGTGGTCGCTATGAGAGAGTTGACTGTATATATAAACGAGCTAGTTCATTGCGATTTCACAAAACATGAACGTGTTAGGCTTAGTAGGTTGTTATATCGGCGCGGCAGCCATGTTGAAATAGTCGATTTTGGTAATCACTCTATGCAAGCAAAAACGATTAATATCGTTCCCAGCCGATTTTGGTGGTCACTCTATGTAAGCAAAACGATCAATAAAAGTAGGTTGAGTTTGATCGTCCGGGTAAACGTAGTCCTGAATAGGACTGTTGTTGTTGACAGTGACTGACGTTTCGACAACCTGTGCGGTAGTCATCTTCAGAGTCAAAGTGAGTTGTATCACGTCAGTTGATGGTATTATACTCTGGTTATTGATCTGATAGGTCAATTACGTCGCGATGTTATTGGTCGTCTGTCAGTTAAGCCGTGATGTTATTGGCTATGAAGACTCGTAATCAGTAATTGGTGCATTTCGATCCGTCTATTGTCACAGTTAAACAGTCGTCTATTGTTAGTCAAATTGTCAGTTCTCCAGTAGTTTGTCGTGATGCAACTCACTTTGACTCTGAAGATGACTATCAAACAGGTTGTCGAAACGTCAGTCACTGTCAACAACAACAGTCCTATTCAGGACTACGTTCACCCGGACGATCAAACTCGGCCTACTTTTGAAATGACTCCTGGGTTCAAACCTTTCACAATTGAAACGATTAATGTCGTTCAAAGGGACTCGCAGGTAATTGAAGGCAAAAAGGCCGGGTGACGTGTTTCGACGAGAATAATTGGCAGCGTAGGTGAGCAACATTTTAGGAAATGTTGTGGCTTTTTGTACTTATTGCATATTTAAAAGGAAATGTGTAAGGAAAGATGGAGGAGTATTCATTGATTGTATTGACTGATTGTTGGACTTCCTTTGGAGGTGTTTTTAATAATAAGTGCTCACATTGCTGGTTTGCACGTGACGTCATGGCGGCCACGTTGGATGACACGAACAAAAGCATTTCTCTCCTCCGGGAACTTATCCTATTTCATATAAATTTCTCAAGAAAAATCCTACGAGGGGCTCAATGGGGTTAACCGATAGGCGTAAAACGGCCTAAAATTTAGTCGATAGCCGTAAAAATTGAAAAATTTTAACCGTTAGCCGTAAATAGGGTAAAAAGAGTTAACCGTAAAAGAAATTGTTCCCTAGCTAGGTTTGTCAATTTAAGGAAGGTGTTAAACTCACTTTTTTTATGGTTACGTTTTTTACTTCCCGGCTACTTTGACTCCGTACGCACGTTAGGCCAAGCGCCTAGCTTTTAGGTGTTGACCTAGACCTAAACTCCATTTTCGTTGCTCTCTCGGAGAACTAATTTTTTCCATAGCGAAAACCTGGTTTCTCCCTGGGGATTAATATTTGCGATTTTCAAGAGGTCGAGCCCTCGAAATAGTAGTGAAACAACACGCAGAGACATGTCACTGTTTGTAAAACACATTGCCGATAAACAACAATTCCCTGTTTTTCTCTAACGCCACGGTAGACATTGCCATGTCTAGTTCTTGTATTAAAGGCGTCTTCCCACGCAATCTCGTTCAAGGGATTTCGGTGGCGTATCTCAGAAAAAAAATCGCTCGGAACACGTGACCCGAAACTCATTAGCCGCGCAGAACAAGGAGGCCTACGGACGAGGCAACAGGAAACTGAGTCGTTCTGTACAGTCTTTCGCTATCATTAAAAACACTGGACACGGGAATTTTGTTATTGGCTGTTTTCACACTAGAGCTAGAAATGGATCATCCGTCTGAGACTAGCCTGTGTGCAGACGCCCCCTCCCCCACAGACACCCCTTCTCCGATTTTTTCTTATTGGAGGAGGCGGCTGTACACAGGCTAGCAGAAATGGATAATGCATATCCAAACTGTCCGTCAAAATTGACGAATAAAGACGGGTGGATTGTTCATTTAAAATTAAAACCATTCCGTTTTGAAACTAAGACGTATTGCTTATCTGACGCGAATTATCAAACGGATAACCTGTCTCACGCGAATCACCCGTCTCTAGTGTGAAAATAACCTCCCACGCAGGCGTTTTTAGGGGAGCTCGTTTTTCATCCCTCCCCACAACGAGCTCCCCTAAAAACGCCTGCGTGGGAGGCTAGTGTGAAAACGGCCATTTCTGTTATAAATGAACGTCACGCCCCCGGTCTTGAGTTTGGCTTTCGCGTTTTAAATTGACCATTGGCATTTCTTTGCGTAAAATAATACTAGAAGTGGAATACTTTATAAAAAGTATGATCTATCAAATGTTAAAATTTTTCAGAAGGATAGCATTCTATCCCGAGATGATCTTAAGACCTTTATTTCGCTTTAAAGATACAAAAAATACAGGTACGTTAACATTTAACTCTTTGAAACAAAAGAAATTAATCTTTAACTTTTTTGTTAACAGAAGCTGAAAAAAATTAATCGATAGCCGTAAAAGAGCCAAAATTTTAGCCGATAACCGTAAAAGCCACCACCCCATTGAGACCCTCTTCTATTGTATTATCATCCAACATGGCCGCCTTGTCACATGGTTGTGAACCAGGAATTCCATTAAGGACACTAAGTGCCCACATTGTACTAAGTGCCTCCATTCTAATAAGTTCCCCTGTTCTATTATTCTGATATTAGAGAGAGGTAGGCCGAGATTCATCCTCCTTTTATTGCTCATCAACCAACGGTAATGCCACATTACAAAATTTGTGGTCTTAGTCGTGTTTCCCACGTTAATTGATAACATTTATGGCATATTTGTTACTGTTACAGTTTCTGGGTAATAACGGCCATGTTCCGAATAAGTATCTTGTCTCAAATAAGAGGATTCCCTTGAGGTAATAAAAGTAATTAAGCGCCCCGGGCGCTAAATCGAATCATCACGGTAAAAGTTATTTGTTTCCTGATATTATAAAAAATCTGAAAGGTTTAATCTTTCAACAGCTGACGCCATTTTACTAGTAGTCAATGTTAATGTCAAGGGTATGAGATAAATGAAACGGTAATGCCACATTAGAAAACTGAACCCACATCACAATTTCAGCACCAAAGCAGTATACTTTGTTTTTATACATGAAACAGTTGAAATTGTGAAGTAGGTTATTTCTTGAGGAACAGTGTAAAACTCAGACTGCGTACTCTCTGCGGACTATTGTTTTTAGGGTTAGAAAACAATGGAATTATAGTTGTCAGGTACTGATTAGCATGGTGAAAACAACAGTCCGCAGTCAGCGCATACACTTACTGAATTTCTTAAAGAGTAATAGGCGAGTAGAAGATGTTTTGAACAGACTAATTGGGATAAACTATGAGTACCTTGATGATGGCTGAAAAATAATTGTACATTATTTGACAGTTTTGGTTAGGTTATTTCTGGAATGGATACAGTAAAAGGAAATGATTTTTAGTATTTTAGTGTTCGTATGTTGTATTCATTATGTAGCAGGTGTGGGTGTGAGTGTGTGGGTGAATGGAACTTTGATAAATTGTACCAATTTCAGCACCAAAGCAGTATACTGCTAAACTCACAGTATGGTCAGTCAAAAATAGCTGTTAAAGGGAGGCACTGGTTATAAGGAGTAGTATTGGGCACTAGTTACAAATTTCATGCATTTCAACGGCATAAGGAAGCATTAGCACATTATAATTGTGAACATTTGTTTCATTGGCAAAAGTGTAAATTTTGCAAATTTCTGGGCCCACCTCATCTAACAATAATAGGAGACATGTTTTAAGAACGAGGCAAACATGCACACTATATTTTTTTATATTTGGTTGATGAAAAGATACAGAATTAGTGGATAGAAGCTGTAGCATGTTTACGTGAGGCAATGCTGGATTCTATTACAACTAAGAGACCTAAGTGGCCCGCATGCGGATAATCCTTGGCTCTCAATTTAGTGGAACACATATTATACTGAGAATTGTGAATGGTTGTCTCAGCGGAAAAAAAACAATACATTTTCCAAATTTCTGGTCCCACCTCATAAAGCAATAATGGGACACATTTCTTAAGAACGAGACAAACATGTACACTATATTTTTTATATATTTGGTTGATGAAAAGATACAGAATTAGTTTAAATGGCGTATGTTTTAAAAACATTGGGCACCAGTGACATTTCGTGGAGATTTACATAAAGTGAAACATTTCAAAATGGCGCACGCACGCTTCTGGACATTTCGGCTTTCGTTAATACTTTAAGGGGACCGTTTCTCTAAAGAGGAAAACAAGTAAGTGAGAGAGGAAAGTGAAGAGTTTAAAACAACGAAAAAAAAATAATGTTGTATAGTGGAGAACCAAAAAAGAATGAAGGCACATACTGGTTATTGTGAAAGCATATTTAGCCAGGAACCTCAAAAGTTAGAGTGCCCATGGTAAGGAATTATTATCATTTCAAGGACTTGGTGGGTCTCTCCTCGAGTAATTAGTGGACTAGCTGTGGGTCATAAAATTTGGCTTGGTTGGCTTGAACGAACACTCTCTCCCTTTTGTAAGACTTTGAAAGGAATAAACGATACAAAAGCAAATGATGCTAGTGTGATATTTCAGCGCATCACATTATATTTGGTAAGTCAAGCGACATCGAAAGGAAGAAAATGGTTACTCAACTTGTGAAGTATATGGCACAAATACATAAGCTTAACTGAAACGACTTCCATTCGTTGTTTTCAGATATATTTGATTCAGTTGTATTTGATAAATGTTACCTCACAGTTATTGGGGCCTCTTATTAGGCAAGTAATTTGAACTTTTTTTTAGTACTGTTGCCTCACAGTTATAAGGACCTCTCTAGTTATCTAATTTGAAGGGGCCACTTTTGGCATCCAATTTGAATATCTTGCCATTTTCTGGATATCGCCAGCCTCCAAGGGGCCACTTTTGGCATTCAATTCAAATCGCCAGAGGCTGGCGATTTTTCGCCATTGCATGCATTTCTGGACATAAGTGTTTTAGTGCAGCCAGAAAATAACATGGAAAAAATCGAGTTCAGTGTGTAAAACTGATTTCAAGGATGGACATCAAAGGTGACAACAGACATGAGAAACCAAAGCAAACCCTAAAAAACCTTTGGAGCTCTTTGTCCAAGGAGAGGGCGTTGTAGTGGAATGGCCTAGGAACATCAAAAAATGTTAAATCTGCATGATTAGTTTTCAGACGATTCTTGGCTCGTTTTTGGAAAGTAAACGAAGTAGAAAGAAAAGAAGATAAGAGCCTCAGAGTTTCGTAATTTTGCAAAAACATCATAATAAACTTCTAAGTATAACTGGATATTCATCAAGTGATCATGAACTTTCAAAAAAACATGGTGCAATAATGTCCAATAACCGGCAAATCATGTCAGAAAATTGTGAGAAATCTTTGGACGATCTTTATAGAAACTTATTTCAAACCCATGAACAAAAAAAAATCCATGAAGCTCTTTTTGAGCTATGGCACAAATAGAAAAGAACAACAACTGATTTCAAGTAATGGTAATAATCAAGTCAAAATACTATAAAAGCGCATTTGACTTGATTTTTTCTCTTCAATGCAAACCTATCTAAATTGATCAGAAGAGAAAATAGACAACGGTGAAAACCAACATGGAAAACTATGGGAAGAAAAAGTCCGTGTTTTTGTAGGGCCTGCCAACATAAACATTAACTGTGACCAATCGTCATTTGACAAAGACCTTAAAGGGTTAAGGTTAAATTATTAAGAATGTAAGCCGTATTACTTTAATATTTGCAGAGCAGAAATGAATATCACCTCTAAGTTTTTGAAATATTTTGTTAAAACCCGTGATTGATTTCTGTACTGAGGTAGTAACAATGTACTGAATAACACTCAATATAAACAGCTTTTTGCTCTGTATTTACTGCATAATAGATAGACTGGGTGTTTGTAAGAAATGACGTCTTTTGGTAACCAACTTCACTGAATTGAGTGCTTAATACTGGGAAACTCTGAGAAAAAGTTAAATGCACACGATCACCCCAGAAAACTGCAGAAATATGGGCTTTCAATGAACAAAGATGCATGAAACAAAGATGGTATCATATCATTGTGGTCTATAGAAAGTTTAGGGCCTTTAATCTACCTACCGGCACTTGGTGGCTTCGCATTACATGGGGCATATCGATGAGCACTTTCATTGTATCCTGTACGCACAAAATGAAAAAAAACTGTCATTTCTTTCATGATAGACACATAATATCGCAAACACACAATCTAAACGTTAGTCCAAACCATAATGGGTTTATAGTAGGGACCTTAAGATCCGACGACGGCGACGGCAACAGGAACGCCACAAAAGCAATAGGTTTTATTAGTAAAACAACAATTTTGCACGTGCATCACGCTTTTTTGTACATTTCTTTGCCGTCACTGCACGACTACGACGTGAAAATGCCTAATTTCACGATCTGGAGAGGAAGTACACAAGCGACGACGAAATTTCCTCTCTCTTTCTGAACTTGGATATGGTTCTTAGGAATTCAACTTTAGGAGGGTTCGCCTACATTTCACAAAGTTAGTGACTTGGACTAATCGTGATGAAGATTGACAGAACGCGAATTCACTTTTTCAGCTACTTTTTGTCTGCCGTCGCCGTCCTCGGATCTTAAGGTCCCTAATAAAACATCAAAACGGGCAGTCTGTAGCTAAAACTCTTAGAAAAATAATGCTAAATTTACATGTTCACTAAGATTAGTATGAAATTAAACAAAGGCAAATAAGTTAAAACTTGATAATGTTGGCCTGACTTGTTTTCACAGCCATCCATGACTGATCAAAAATATTTTGTGCATAGTTTCCTTAGGCTAGAGTAGCCATTTTAAACAAAAATTTGACCGCCATTTTCTCTAAGGGTCCTTTGGATTTTCAACGTGTCAAGTAACAGATGAGAGTGAAATGCAGAAAGCTTCTAAGGACGTAATTGATTGGCCATATTCCAGAAGAAGAATAGATGGATTAAAATCTAGAAATCACTTGATTTTGGCATTGCAATATCTAGAAATCTGCTTGAAATAAAGTACATTGTCTATTCCTACGTACGTAGAGTTTTAATGGTCCAAAAATAACTTAAAGATAAAAGAAGATTTGTAACTTAAATTTTTTGCGTATTCTTATTCCAGAATAAGATCAACTTAACACACCCTAAACTGGAGCCACCTTGTTGTTAGTAACATTAAGCAGCATTTTATGTTACATTATTTTGAGGTCGAACTTTCTCATAAAACTAGATGCATGCTCCCAATGCTGAAGACGACTTGAGAAAGTCACCCCTAACTTTGCTTAAAACAGTTTAATATGGTCTGGCACATTAGTTTGTTAAAAAACGGAATTAAAAGCATGGTAGATAAATAGATAAATTTCAACTTTCATCAAACCAGCAAACTGCCCCAGTCATCACTCTTTCAACGATTGAAATGAACCGTTCAACAAAAGATTGTTTTTTCTGTAGTAAGGGTACCAATAAAGACTGGTGAGTGATGAAAGGCATCAGCTATTTTGCTCAGAAAATTCAGCAACTTTTTTACCCCTAAATAGAGAAGAGAAGTGATGACAGCACAAATCTAAATTTGTGAAATTATGGCATTGATTAGCATACAGTTGAACCTCTCCACAACGGACATCTTGGGGCAGAAGAAAGTGGCCTTTGTAGAGAGGTTTAACCAAGAGTCGATGTTTGGACTGTCCACCAAAAAAGTGGTCATAATAGAGAGGTGGCCGTTGTGGAGAGCTGGCCATTAGTGGAGGTTCGACTGTAGACAGAAAGAATAAACAAGATGAAAAATACCCCCTTGCTTAAAATCAGCCTGTTTAATAGTGCAAATTGGTGGAAAGATATAAGCACTGTTACGCTCCAATGACTCCATATCGATCCATTTGCAAATCCTTCTAAAAAGAGGCCTGGATTGTAAACATTACAATAATTATTGTAGTATATTGTCTGCATACTTGTTTAAAAAAACTGAAATTAACGCAAGAAGTTTCTGAGCCATTGAAAGCTTTGGTACTCTTAAAACATACTTTAACACTGTGCACAAGCAATGCATGTTTTTAAATCAACCTATAACAGCAATGACCTTACATTTTTAACTATATTTGTAAATGTTACCAGTTACTGTTACCAAATACATTTATCATTTTCCATACCAGGACAATTCTGCATCATTACACAAAATTTCTGGTTCTCCATGATGTTATGTAGTTTACAACCCATGACTCGCATACACACTTCTAATGAAACCTAAAAATAAAAATAAAAAATGTTTTGTATCAGTGCTCAAAAAAAAAAATTGAATTCCAGCTTGTCCTTTGGACAAGCATTTACACATTTTGCACGCCCGAGGCCACTTCTTGCTCAACTTAGTTAGTGATTTAGTTAGAGAATGACTTACCAGAACTCTGGTCCATTGGGCAAGTAAGCTTTAAAAGTTATTTGCCCAGTAAGGAAATTCACTTGTCCCAAACTACCTGATGGGACTTTTTTCAAGCCTTGAGCATAAAATAACAGGGTGCAAGGATATGTGTGCATTGGCCATAATTAAACAACTATAATCCAAAATGAGACCAGCACATGAAGTTGGAGATCATAAAAGTGAAGATGAAAAAAAAAATCTGAACTTCCACATCATGAATTAACCATACAGAATCAGTCCACGTAAAGTATCACCGTCATGATTAATAACTACACGTAGTAATAATCAAAGGTAACAGGAGTACAGGCAACAATGATCAAAGGTCAAAATGCTTTTGCACCAGTGCTTTGCTTTGCGCAAGTTTTCATATGATAGATGGTCAAAACACACGTGATCAGATTACATGTGATAAAAGGTCTTCTGTGCATTCCACTCCATTCTTTGTGGAAGTCCAAAGACCATCACATTTCAATGGTGATATAATCTTTGTCACTGATTGTTATGACTTAGCGTCTCAACCAGGCGAGCACATGGTAAACAAGCACGTAACTTTTAATGAGTCCCGGATGTGTGACGTAACACACTACATAACATCTTCCTTCCAAGAAAAAAGATACATGAGTAATTAACTTCTGAACACTAACAAACCTTTCGGCAAGAAAGATTTTTAAAACAAATCAAGTCTAAAATCAAGTCAAATCAAGTCTAACTTGATAAGTCAGTCCTATACTTAAATCTCTCACTGAACAAAGTCCTTAAACAGGTTGTTGGGCTTGACAATTCATCTAGATCTGGTCTGAGTCAAGTTGCTGCTAGCTGGAGGTGTATTGCTCGACATGGATGTTGCTGGGACTTTCCTGAGTAATGGCTGATTGCTAGCCGGGTCATGATCATTGTTAGCACGTTTGCTCTCAGGCAGACCTGGGGTCTGAGCCAGGTCAGGTGCTTGAACAGGCAGACTGCCTGTCTGGGACTGGACAGCATCACGTAGGTGGACACGATTTCTGCGATAGGTACATCCATTCACTTCCACCAGGTAACTGGTGGAAGGGGCTATATATGTATCGCGACTGTTGGTAGTTCAAAACCACAACCCTGCCCCGCACAGGGATGTTTGTTTGGTCGCGATACGCTGATTGGTGGATTTGAATCGACGTGCATAACTCAAATGCCTTTGGTTGAGATTTTTGCACCGGTCATGTTGAGAAAGCTGGTCTTGTAACTTCAGGATCGCTTTTCTCGAGAAATTTTGGAAGGATTGAGCTCTCATTCGGATGGGGCATGGATACATATCTAGTCGATCGGGAGCCGATTTTTCCGCGGTAAGAAATAAAACAGTTTGGTGTCAGTTCCAGCTTAAATTGGACTGGGTCACGCGCCGGCGGCTGATTGCTGCCTGCCTTGTCTCCTTCTTTAGTTCTAACCGCTGAAGTCAAATACTCATCTCGCAAAATAGCGCTTAAAACAGCACGGGATGGTGAAAAAAACATGACACATGACTCAGTTAACATTTTCGTCAAACTTTTATTGAAAAATCTGCTTTAAATTCTGCATTTTGGAACAAATTATAGCCACTGTATTGTTCATATGTATTTCTTCTATAAATAACAAAAGATCGTTGCTCAGATTTCAATCAACAACGGCCCCCACTAACAGAGGGTGGTCTGCCTGTGGTTAAATTAGCAGTCATTAATGGCCAATACATGATGTCTCTAGTAGGGCTGGTTGTGTACTGGATTCCCAAATGTGAGCGATGGGCTCTGGCTGTCATCTCTCTTCTGATCGAGGCTGGAATGATGATTCTTGTTCCATGATACACTTTTCTGTTCTGAGTGGTTAGTTCATCTCTGTAAGGCCAGTATTCATGTACACAGAGCGGAGTCTTCAACTTGTCATCAGGCCATCCACTCATAATCAGCAACATCAAAGTTCGAAGTGAGATGTCCTTGCTGGTTTCTAGATGGATCTGCTCCGGGCGCTTGTCTGTGACAAAGACTACTTCTTCCAGATTAGTCTCTTCAACTTCTTTGCAAAAACTCTTTTCTTGGCTGACTTGAAAAATCAGGTGAGTCTGGTTTGGCATGACGCAAGGGAAGAGCAGCTCAGAACAGAGTGTCACTTATGAACATTTGAGGGCCAGGCTTGTACGATACCTTTAGAGGGCACTTCTGTAGTTAGAGTCTCATCCTTTCAAGGCATTTGGGGCTTGTGAGGATTGGTTTTCAAAAGAGGCTTGTGATCAGACAATACTTGGACAGTGTCTTTGCCCAGAATGTAATGCTCAAATCGTTCAGCCGCAAAGACAATTGCTAAACATTCTTTTACGATCTCAAATAGTTTCTTTCTGTCTAAGTTAGTGCACGAGAAGCATAAGCACCTGGTTGTCCATCCTGGGTGAGGACAGCGCCAAGGCTGGCGTAAGAGCTGCCGCACTTGATGGTGAACGTCAAAAATAACGCAAAACAGGTGCTGGAGTGATTAGTTCCTTAATGCTGACAAAGGCATCTTCATGTTGAGGTAACCAATCAAAGACAGAATTGCTATCTGTTAGGCGACAGAGGGGTTCGCATACAGTGCTGAGCCATGCTAGGAACTTGGAAAGGTAGGTATCTACTCCTATCAGCGGTTGGACTCCATATACGGCTGTTGGACAGGGCATGTTCTGTATGGCTTGGATGTTCTCTGGGACAGCTTGAAGACTTTCTGACCCTAGTATGTGGCCCATGTATGCTACTTTGCTGAGCTTGAAGCACAATTTCTTTTTGTTCAGCTTTAGGCCTCACTCTCTGCATCTCTCTAGGAGAACTTTGAATGCTACATCATGGGATGCAGTGGCTTCTTCCCTGGTCTCCCTAGATCCGAAGATAACTATGTCATCATGTTTCACTGAGATGTTTTCCAGACCTTCCAGGCATTCGTCAAGCCGCCTTTGAAATTCTTCGGGTGCAGATTTGATTCCGAAGGGCACTTGTAGCCACCTATAACGACCGAAAGGGGGTCCAAGAGGTCGTTAAGTAGCTGGACGGTTCGTCTAGGACAACTTGCAGGAATCCGTCTTTGGCATCTATAATAGAGAAGACTTTAGCTTTTGTTAGCTTAGGTGTGATATCCTCCACAGTGGGCATTGGATAATGGTTTCTGATGATGCCTTTATTCAGATGTAGAGGGTCTAAGACTAGACACAGTCTGAGTTTGTTCAGCTTTCTTACTGCAACCATATTATTGATCCAGGGGGGTTGGTTTTGTAACTTTCACAATAACACCCATGGTCTCGAGCTCTTCGATCTTGCTTTTATGCTCATCTTCAACTGGAATAGGCACACGTCTTGGATTTTCTTGAACAGGCTTGGCATTAGAGTCCATATCTATATGATAAGTACCATGTAGTCTGCCAAGACCTGTAAAGACGTCATAATAGTTATGAAGGATTTTCTCTTGGGATTAGGGACTTATCGCTAGTAAGGTGAACATGCAGGATACACTCTTCATTAAAGTAAAAAAGCTTCAGGGCTTCACAGGCTCTTCCTGAAAGTAGAGAAGTCGATGCATGCTCAACAATTTCTCATGCCATTAGCTGTACAATAGAGTTTCGTGCTGCCTGTGGGTTGTATCAGGGACTGATCATACAACTTGAGCTTGACATTGGACTTTTCCAGTGTTTCGTGAGTGATTTTCTTGTAATCCTTTAAAGTGATGGTGCTACACAAGGCTCCTGTGTCAACCTGAAATTTGATTGGAATGTTGTCTTTGGTTTTGTTCGCTGTCACGAGAATTTCTGTAATGTACTGCTTCTTTTGTCCAGGAGATTGCAGGGAGTAGATGCTTTTGTTGCTGTCAGGTTCACCCAATGCACCATTTTCACTCAACTGATTTACTCGCTGGCACTCATCTTTAGATTTCTTCTTTGGTTTCTCATTACTTTGTTTGGGGGTGGAGCGACAGACTTTTGCAAGACGATTTTTTTTGTTACAGTTAGTGCATGTTTTGGCTGGGCAGTTTCCAGCCGCGTGGGAGTCTCCGCGATATTTGCAGTTCTTGATCTTGCGAGGATTCTTGCGTGGATCAGTGCGGTGAGCACAGGTTTCGTTCCCAAGGACGAGATGAACAGTGTCAGTTTGTTCCATTTTGAGTCGTTGACTTCCTGCCGTTTCATTTGTACGACAAATATCGATGGCTTTCTGAAGAGTAAGTGTAGTTTCCTGTAGGAGACACCCATGATCTCGCAAACCAGTGACAATGCGGTCACGAAGAATTTCATCTTCAAATGCACTGAACTGGCACGTAGCGGCAAATTTGCAAAGTTCAGTCAAGAACTGATCAAAGCTTTCACCAGGTTTCTGAGAACGACAGTTGAATACATACCGTTCATAAATCGTATTTTGTTTAGGCACAAAAATTAATATTCGTCAAGCTTTGTGAGGATAGCATCAGTATCTTGTCTTTCTTCTTCGGTCATAGGGAGATTTCTGCAGACATGAAGGCATTCTTTACCCATGATTGATAATAATGTGGCTGCGACTATTTTCTTGTCTTTCTGATCCAGTTTGGTAGCAGAAGCATAATTCTTCCACCTGTCTTTGAAGAATTCCCAATTTGAGGCTTGATCTCCTGTCGTAGCCATGTTTGATGGCGGAGGGATCATGGATTGAGACATGTTTTAGTTTACGCATACGGCGGTAAATAGTTCTGACTTCAAAGTGGCGTGACCGTGAATTTGTTGGTAATGAGGTTTTCACAGCCTATTTGTGTGATACATTTGGTGAATGTCTTGATTTTCAGCGCCTGAAAATCCCGTTTCAGAACACGTTATGACTTAACGCCTCAACCAGGGGAGCACATGGTAAAAAAGCTTGTTTTAATGAGCTCCGGATGAGTGACATAACACACTACATAACAGTGATGAAATACATGGAAAAATGCCCCAGAAACCAAACTATGAATCAAAGAAAATTCAAATTTTGGGTGAAAATGGGATAAATTCCAAATTAAAGCAAAGAAGAGCTCATAACTCGATTTTATCTGGGAGATTTGGTTACCTGTATGGGAGACCGGGAGATTGGTGTCATATCTGGGAGACTCCCACATAATCCAGGAGAGTTGGCATGTATAAATAAAAACTAGGCCCAAGTTGCTCAAAAGGTGGATAACACTATCCACTGGATAAATCTCTATTCACTGAATAGCGCAATTAGTTTTGCTGATACTTATCTGCTGGAGAGTGATTTATTCTGTGGATAGCGCTTTCCAATGTTTGAACAACCCAGGCCTGGAGGTTAGGACTGCGGGCCATTGTGTTCATAGCTGAAAAAAATTGGTTTTCTATCCATCCAAAAAATTTTGGTAGTCACGTGACTGTCCATCTGCCCAACTGCCCATCTGTCCACCTGACTGCCCATCCATCTCCACCACAGGAGCTTTTGCAAAGTTTGCAAAGTGCAGGAATTCATGGAAGCACGAGTGTATACAGTGTTTAATGTGTCCAAGGTACAATGTAATGTTGGTCACAGGTACGGTAACTGCTCCAAACAATAATTATAACGGCCACATAAAAAGGGCCATGCAACTGTTCTGGACATGAGACTGTTGGCAAGATAAAATGTAAGTAAAGTTTGAACAAAAATCAGATGGCTTGGATGGCCGTTCAAAACTTATTTAGTTGCCTGCTGACAACTAGTCTTCAAGTCGTGGTCACCAGATCTCAATTTCTAGGCACATTCGCAACCAGCTGGTCCCAATTTCTGAACCTGGAAAGTATTGACAGCTCCTCACAACACCTCAATAGCCAGCAGCCATCCATACATTTTACCACAGAGACAAAGAATGACAAGATTGCCTTTCTGACGCGCCAGTTTCTAGGAAACCAGGCAACTGCCTTTACCACCATCTACAGGAAACCAACACATACATGCCAATATGAAGTGTGTGAATCACACTACCTTCAATCAGTGAAATGTGGTATACATCTTAAAAAAAATGAATGTTTATGAGTGTCATAAGGAAACAATAATGTCAGTAAATATCTCTGTAGAGAAGAATGATCTGTCATCAGAGTTTACATGTATTCTTTTGGACAGAAGCCCAGTAAGACAAGAACAGCCCCTAAGAGAGAATGACTCTTACTTTTTGTGAAAAATTAATATTTTGGCTGGAAAAGAGTTGTTAGGTATTCCACTTACTGTTGTTGTG
>NC_133204.1:24618812-24651312 GCF_958299795.1 Porites lutea
TTTTAGAATATGCCTCGCCTGTCTGGGGAGGGCTGCCCATTTACCTTGAAGAAGATCTACAGAGAGTGCAGAATAGATGTCTAAATGTCATTGGTCTCCCTAGGGATACTGTTGAGTCACTTGTAACTAGGCGTCAGAATTTGACGAGGAAAGAATTTAAACGTATCCTAGAATCTGAAGCACATCCTTGTAAACGTTTTTTAGAAAAGCCAGTGGATCATGGCCATAATCTAAGATCTTGTAAGACTAACCCAGCGCACCTCAGAATACCTGTATCACGCACTGTTAGGCACAAACAATCATTTATTCCTAGAGGTGCTAATCTTAACTTAATTTGATATGTATATATAATATGTAGTGTTTTGAATTTTTATTGTAATATTACCGTAATTCTTATCGCCAAAGGTAATAAATAAAGGTTATTATTATGTGAGGAAACTTGACATGATAGACTTTAAACGTTCTCATTTTGTTTGTATGACCCAGCGAAGATGAGGTTTCAAGGCCTTTGTAGGACTTGAAAGTCCTTGAATTTGTGTGAGAGTTTTTGTCTTTCCGTCACAATTTGCTCTACTCAGTTTTTCTATTTGCAGTCCATTTTACAAAACCAAAGACCATCATGGGATTGGGTAGGGATGGAACCTTGCATGGGATGGGACCTATGAGTCCCGTTCGTGCCCATTCCCTCTGGGCAGGCCTGTATCCAGAAAAGCTGGTAGAATTAAAACTAAAAGCTCGAGCACAAACCTCAGAAAGGGACATTTTTTTTTTCCTCTATAAAATAAAGGAATTGTGGGCTTGCTAAAAACTTAGGGTCGGTTATTCAAACAGAGTTTAGCCAGTGTACAACAGAACCACATTCTAAGCCATGTAGAATTTGATTAATTCCACACATAACTAAATTAATTGTTTATCATGAGCAGCGTCAAGAGGGCATATAGTGCACACAAAATAACCATTTATCTGCTCGAAATAAACTGCTTATAAACAAATTTGGAGGTTTACTGATTGTCTTAAGCCACCAATTTAGACTTTGTTTAAAACTATTTTAAATAACCAGCCCTAAGAGACTGCAGTTTGTGACTACCACAAGAAAAAAACAAACCTGTGGCATCCCACAGAACCAATTTCCTTTTGTTTGAAAACAGTCTCCTGGCACACTCAGGGTAAATTATGAATCTTTTTTATAAGAACCCGTTTATATGAACGTTCAGGCTGAGATAAGCGAAAATTTTAACTGAACATACTGCAAACATACCCAGACTGAGTGTCAGTTAAGAACATCTTTACTTTGGCGTTATCATCTAACTGGGAAACCTAACGGTTTATTTAGATGCTAGGCATTTCCTTACATGTAATGTAATTTTAGTTTTCCTTTTATCACACTGTATGTCACGGACCGTTAGACTAAAACTACCTTCTGTAACAATAATTATTCTAAAGCGAAATGTAAATAAAGCTTGTTGTTGTTGTTGTTTCGTCGTGAGCAGTATACCTGTCAGAATTGCTTGGGTTAAGAGGGGTCTCTTCCGTGTTTTCATATGACAATCAACTCAAATAGCTAAGGGAATTTTTTAAGTAATATATCAAACATGAGATGCAGTGTTTCATCACCAGATGAAACACCGAGAAGAGAGTTGAAAATACGACGCGCAGCGGAGTATTTTTGACGAACTTCGAGGTGTTTCATCTGGTGATGAAACACTGTGTCGAATGTTTGATATTTCTTCTCAAACAAAATCATTTTTGAAGGAGAAATTAAGGATGCAAATACTAAGCAGTGTTTCATCCGATTTCCAAACACTCATTAAACATTAATTTCCTTTGTATTTTCTTAATGAATTATAAATGAGTTTGAGAACATTAACTAATGATGTGGTTTTCTTATTGCATGATAAACTGAAGAACAACTCAGTTTGTAATCGAAATTTTTTTAAGAACATGTTAAGAATGAGTTTTCTGGCTCAAACCACGAAAAAAAAAAAAGGTTCAGCCTCAGCCCCAAGTAATTGTTGTAAGAAAAAAAACTAGCATAATAGACATTTGCCATGTTTTTCCTTCTTACCACCATACAAATTCGTTTTGCAAAGGTCTTCCTTTTGTAGTTTGACCTGGGGTAAACTACAAAACGAAGACCCCAACCTTTTCGACTCTCTCGGCATCTAACAAAGCGTTTTAGTGAAGGACTTTGTTTGGTAGTTTGAAGACCCTATCCTTTTTGTCTCTTGGCAAATATATCAAACCATTTTAGCGAAGGTCTTCGCTTTGTAGTTTGACCCAGGGTGAACTACAAAACCAGGCCATCTGATATTACACAATGGTGCGATTTTGCACAATTGACCTCAAATTGCATCCGATTGCACAATTTCAGGAAAATCGCATACTTTGTCAAAAAATGCGAAAATTATTCAAGTAAAGTAAACAATGAATTCTGACTTTAATGAAACATTTTCCCAATCTTAAGGTTATTTAAAGTGATTTACCACTAAACAAAGCCTTGCAAGACATCTGAAACCTTTGATTGCGGTATCTGGGCAGCCATTTTGATTTTAGAGACAATCAGTGTGGTCAGAGGTGTAAGGGCGTCATGTAATATGAAGCAAGTGTCCTTTTTCTTTTCCGTGTCAAAATAATCGGACAAATTTAACTGTTTTGTTTCAAAATAGATGTTTTATTATTCCTTTACATTCAGATTGCCCGTTAAACAACATTAAAGTGGTTTTTCTCCTTTGAAACCTGGTAAAACAATGAAAATTAGCCCTGAAAAAATCGCATAATTTACCGCATAATAGTCCTATCTTATTGCACAATCTACCCTGAAAATATCGCACAATTTCTGATTTTTTATCGCACTCTATCAGGTGGCCTGCAAAACGAAGACTCTATCGTGTCTCTAGGCATCTGACAACTGGGTCTTTGGTTTTGGGTCTTCAGTCTTCGTTTTGTAGACACCCGACCACAAACTGTAGACTGCAAGATTGTACATGTAAATTGAATGAAGGCAAAAATATTGCAAAAAAGGTGATGTTATCAACAACATTACCTCATTCCCAGCTACTAACAAAAGTGATAAAGTAGCCTAGAAAGGTTGTTGATATTTCCTGCCCAAATTACATTGGCATCATTCTTAAAGAAGTATATTGAAAGAGCAGAACAATGTTTGCCAATATCACAAACTTGCTCGTGAATGCATAGCAACAGACTGGCAGTTAGCCTGCACTACAGACGAAATGAAACTCTGGTTTAGTCCTTCTGCAAAACAGCACCAAAAATCACCACCTCTCCCCCACACAAAAATTGGTATCAATGGTATTAGATTTCAGTGGTACAGCTGTACAATGTGGGATCTGTTTATTTTTGATTATTAATTTGATATATCCCTTTACACCACTAAGATGAAATATTTACGTTGTTTGAAAGGTGTCAAATGTCTATCTATCCTAGTTGTTTGACGTGAACATGATGTGCTCGCATCTAAAAACGTTCTTTACAGAAGACCACCATTTAGACAGGTAATGGTTGGCATGACTTCTTGTCATATCAAATAACAAAAATCTAAGAAGAGGAAAAAAGAATCCTACAGAGATCTGAGGTCAATGAAATTAGTGATACGAGTCAATAAAGAGTCGGTGAAGAACAGCCAATAAAATCTTGGAAATATATGAGGCCAACGTAATTTTGCATGGTAAATAACAAACATGTCCCCAAGCTACTTTCTCACTTTCTTAGAAGCCTGGAAACTAGGAAATATTAATTTCTGATGATGTCACCTTTATTAGGATAATTTCAGTGTCATTTAACATATGCTGCGCATTCTAAATTCATTCCTAAACTTGGCATGGTATATAATTCAATTTACAATCCACAATCTACAGTCTGCAGTCTGCAAATGTCATACACCGGTTTGGTGGCCCAGTGGGCCAGTTAAATTAGCCTCAGTGGTCCTGTGAGTCTGTCTGAAAGTGTCAGCTTGATAAACTGATAGTTGTTAAACAAAAAGTATTTTTAATTATGGTTGCCGAAATGTGTCAATATTCGATGTCCCGTATATGCCTTTGATAATTTCCACATATTGACAATAAAATTCAAATATGTTTGATTTTGCTCAATACATTCGATAAACTTGTAGCAAAATTCGATAAATTTGCCATGATATGCATTCGATTCTCTCCTACATTTATGAAACAATTGAAGCAATATTCATTTGACAATTTAAGCAATATTCATTCGATGATTCGAACAACATTCATTCAATAATTCAACAAATATTCATTCAATGATTCGAGCAAAATTCATTTGATGATGCACATGACCTATCTTCCATATTATGATAGAAGGCTTGGCTACTGAGCATCGACCACGTGCTCGAAGAGATTGTCAAAATGGATGCCAATCTTAAACAACTTGTAAAAGACGAGGTAAACATTGTAGAATTCCTTTATTAATTGATGATTTATTTAAGCACTATTTGGATTCTTTTTTAATCGAAAACAGAACGTGAAAGTGCTTATTTTTAGCCAATGATCTGTGCTCTGTGTTAGACTATTTATTAGTAACCAAGGCACTTGACACCCCTTGGAACTATATAAGGCGTTGAGCTCCCTTTGAGCAAGTAATAGGCTGATTTAGCAACAGAATGGGAACGACGGCGTGCGCAAATGAAACAACTGGCTTGACCAATGGCAGAGCGACAAATTGGACACTGGAAGTCAAGCCGCGCACTTTCCTGTCATCAACTGACGTTCCCGTCCTGTTGCTAAATCAGCCTAATATTTATCTGGGGGTAAGTGAAAACTGAAGTTTACTTGCCCATTAGGCAAGTAGATTTCAATTTTTTCCAGCCATGTAAGTGGCATGCAAAAGAACAGGCAGGTACAAAAGTCGGACCGGATCAACTCTGACCGCCAGTCCGGGTTGGATCAACTCGGATCGACTCGGACCAATTCGGATCGAATAAAAAAATAAAAATAAAATAAAATTGGACTCGGAGCAATCAAAAAAATTAAATTACATCAGCAAAACTGAAAGTTTAACCCATTTGGAGGGTAAAAAAGGCCAGATCATCCCTTTTTTCTCCGTGGCTTTCAGGCACCATTTTGTTTTACTAGTGCCAGTTCCTCTTGGATCATGTCATAAACTCGGATGACCTCAAGGAAGGTAAAATCTCGACCATCTTTCTCAATGAATTTGCTTCATTCCAAGAAAATGATAGTTTCAGTCGCCTAGAATATATATTTGCTTATTTTTTTATTTATTGCAGCTTTTTGTCACAAAGCAAAGAAGTTGAGGTGAGTGATCATAAGTTATGCGCATAATTTTTGATTAATAAGTGTACTGAATTATTTATGAGAAAAGCATCAAAAGCCTGGTCTGTTGATCGCATTTAGATAGTTACGGAAGAGTGTTTGTTTGTTTGTTCCTGTTTTTTTTTTTTTTTCTGCAGGACTTCTGAAACTTAATTTTAATGATATACTAGTGAACAGCACACATACACTTCCAGTGAATATTTTCAACTTGGAAGGAGGAGAAACCATGCTCGCCCGGGACAAAGGAAATTTCCATGCCCGAGCAAGAATCGAACTCGCAACCCTCCAGTTCAGTGGTTGGAACGTCCGATAAACATGTATTATAACATAGCGCGCGTGCTTGCCCTATATAAGTCCTATTGAGCCGCTATGAACAAAATCCTTATTTACGCACGCCCGTGCGTAGATAACATGACGTAAGCATTTTTTTTACCTGGCTGCAAAGTTGTCGTCTTTAAAGCTGCAGTGCACTTTTTCTTTCTCTTTAAAATATAGAAGAAACGAGCGATGAACTGCCAATTTTCTATCGGTATTGACCTTTTAGGTCCTGATCCAACAAGCAGCAAAAATAAAGCCGAATTAAAAAAAACTCGCAAGTTGCGCGTTTTGCAAATTTGTCGAAGACCAGCTGCAGCAAATTTTGGCCGAAAGACAGTCACTGGGAACAGAACAGACACCAACTGGTCATCGACAACATTTAAAGGCAAAATTTCTGTTTTAATTGTTGTTTTTAAATTTGTTATGCACTTTGTTATCTACGGACAATCCGACTGAAGCAGGAAAATTTCTCTCGCAATAACAACACAAATTACACAAGGAGACATAAATTTATTACTCACAAAAACAGCTACTGCCAGGTCTTCTCAAGAAGCCGTAATGACCAGCCAATGTTCGTAAATGAATATAAGTTTAAAGAAGGATGACAGTCGTATTCGCTAAAAACATCTTTTCTGGATTTCGTTGAGCAAAACGTAAACATCTTTTCAGCAAATCCAAACTATACTCCACGACTTCTCACGAACATGTCACGGAGGATTTTAACTTTAGGTGAACTTTAAGACTCTTTTACCTTTGTTTCAGCTTAGTTTCCATTGATGGTTAACGAATAAAGAAGCAAATTTTCTTTCTCACGTTTACAGAAAGAATATTTCCATTCAAACTAGACGATTGTGGCGTGTTCATAATCAGCCAATAGAACCGTTTGTTATTGTGTCGCTCGTTACGAGAATTTTGCAGTTAATCAAAAAGCAAGCATTATTGTCAGCTATGTTATAAAAGAATTTGCTCATGCTTTTAGCTGTGCGTATATCGAGTTATGGATGCACTTGGGAAGTTTGGAGATCACTCAAGAAGCTAGAGTTGCACTCGGCTATCGCCTCGTGCAACTCTTACGCATCTTTCGTGCTCTCCAAACTTCCCGCGTGCATCCATAACTCGATATACGCACGCTAAGCATGAACAAATTCTTAAGTATTCGGGGGGTCGTGAGTTCAATTCTCTCCCAGGGTACGAAAATTTTCGTTGTCCCAGGCGAGCATGATTTCTCCTCCTTCCAAGTTGAAAATGTTCACTGGAAGTGTATGTGTGCTGCTCACTAGTGTATCATTAAAAGAGAAAAAAACAAAATGGCGGGTGAAAGTTAAGTGATACCGACTGATTTTACTTTTCTTTTTATAATCCGAGTTGTTTTTTTATGATCCGAGTTGATCCGAGTCCAATTTTATTTTATTTTAATTTTTTTATTCGATCCGAGTTGGTCCGAGTCGATCCGAGTTGATCCGACCCGGACTGGCGGTCCGAGTTGATCTGGTCCGACTTTTGTAGCTGCCTCAAAAGAACATTTGAATTGTAAAATTTGTTAAATAAACACCTGTACAGTGTGGGTTTGGATAACAGCGGGCATCTTTGGAGAGGGCACCCTTGATTGCTGTTTTCATATGCCTAGCAGCTCTATGCATGCCTTCACATTCTGGATTTTTTGTTGGACTCTGTGCTTCTATGAACTTAACAACAGCTGTAAGAGAAAACAAATTATGAATAATACAAGTGAGTTCAAGAGGTTCTTATATTTTCTAATAACTCATCAAGTTAACATGGATGTGATGTACCATGACTTGCCCATGAAAATATTACCCTCAAAGTACAATGATGACGTTGACTATGTGACTGAATACTTCACATTAAACCTCTTCTGTAGGACTTTTTCATATGCATAGTGCTCCTTTGTTGTTACAAAGTAAAATAAAATGATTTGATCATTCTAGAGTTTCTTAAGATTTTGAATACTTAAGTACTTTAGTGAACGTTATGTCCAAACTTCAAGACTGAATCTAAATCAAGATTCTTTTTCCAGGTTTGGAGCTAAACTTTGGAACACAATTCCTAACGAATTTCGTCAACTCTCCAAAGAGATTTAAAAAAAAGTCTCATGACTCTTTGCTCTCAATAATGGAAGCAGAGGAAGATTATGTTGAAAAGCCCATTCTCCTAGAAAAAATGGCAAATTCTGCATCCTCAAGGCACTAATAATTGATAGGTTCTGTTAGTAGTAAATTTGTCTTGTAATATCATTCTGTAAGACTATATATTTTGTACCTTAAGCTTGTTTTTCTGTAATTCTTATTTATCCATGTAGTTTATTTAGTCACTTTACAATATCATCTGTTATGACTGCTATAGCCTTTCCTCTCCGCCCACCTCGTCTAGCTTTTGCTATTTGCGGGCCGAGATGCATGGCGAATTGATGTGTATGAAAATAAAGTATAGTTGATATAGTTGAAAGGGACACAGAAACAACAAACTCAAGAGTTGGCCCTCAGGGCCACCACCGTTTCGTGCAGTTTTTCTAATGAGTGCTGGAGTAGCTTTTGAGTTAATACAGGGTTTCATTTTCAATGGGGTCTGGTTCACGCATGTTTCACCAAGGTATTGTCATTTTCCAGGCTCAACGATGAGAAGAATAATGCCCAAATTCAGATTAAACTACCATACTTATTACTTATTCAGCAAAATAATTATAACAAATCCCCTGGGGAATTCTTCATTGTAACCAGCTAGCACTGACTAAATTTGGACATTTGTGATATTCAATAAAATGACATCATTGGTGCAGGATAACAAAAGAAAAAGGTACAGCAACCAAGAAGCCCTGGGGATGGGATTGCATTAGCTGAGCAGTTTTGGTAGAGCTAGAGAAAAATAACAGAGAAAATTTCATATATTTTGCATAGAAGAAATAGCCACCCTACTTGCCTTAAAACATAGCAAGAATAGTAAACAATACACCTCAATGGATGACAACTGCTATTTGAAGAATATCTTGTAGACTACATTTGATTGAGCTAAGGCTGTTTTAGTTAGTTTTTTTTTTTAAATTATGAATTATTTTGAATGAAAAATTCCTTTGGTATGATCTAAAATATTATGCATTCTGAGGAGGGTTATCTGCTGAGATAACACCTCTCTCAATCTGCAAAATTCTTCAGATCATAGCCTCATTCAATAATTGCTAAAGATGACTGGTGTTGAGTTTTTGTGCAACTAGCACTATGCTGGGACTTGTAAATATATTATTTTACACAATTTCCTTTGTTGAAGCCTCCTGTGTTGATTACTACAATTTACAATAAATATATAAAAACAATTCTTATCCAACTCTTATACAGTAACACATCACATTTTGGACCTCCTTACCTGGAACATTACAAGCTGAATTATATTCATTGTTACCAGGTTATCAACATTTTTGTCAATATCAAAATAAAACAGAAATGAATTACAGTCAAACCAGGTCAAGCGTACCCCCCAAGAATCCATTAATGAATTTATTATTCAAAAGTTGAATCCATTGATAGTTGTAGATTTCAGATTGATCTCTGCATTCTTGTATGTGTAATGAGCCGTGAATTCACACGCGAGGCAGTTATGAAATTTCTTCCAGCTCCATTTTCTTGAAATTGATGTAAATGTCTTCTAAGAAGCTTAATTCATTCAAAGATTTCCAATCTGACCAAATACAAAATATTCTCTCGTAAAATATTCACTGCTCATTACGCATGCAGAAATGCCGCTTTGAATTTGACACCAGTTACGGGAACGACTAACGGATTCATTTGTCAAATAATCAATTCATCTTGGGGGGTACGCTTGACTTGGTTTAACTGTAACAGTTCTGTAATAATGCAAGACACTACTTGTGATATACTGGTATTGTGATTGAATCCAAAAGCCAAATTCCATAAAATGTGTTTCCAGCTCAACAAATGAACAGGATTTGTGCATTTTGCAAGAGTTTTGTAAAGCAAAATAAAATATATCTTTGTCATATCTGAACTCTTGGATGAAGATTTTCTAACATGAATACTCATAGCTGCATAAAAATAGTTAAGGGAATTATTGAAAGTGATGTACACTGTACATATAAACAAGGTAGAGAAATGATATGCCAACCTGATTTTATCAACAAGATCATAGTTCACTGTCAAGTGAAACAGTTAAGTTGACTTAAATAAGTCTGTAGCAGTAGTGGAATTATAAATGTCACGAAACAAACAATCAGCACAACCTGATAAATAATTCAGCCCATTCCTTCCTACAAGCTGGGACCAGTGAAAGACTGTTTGAAGTAAAGAGCATGATAGCTAGAATAATATTATTATAAAAAAGACAGGTATCAAGAACTTTGTGCTCTGTGCATCAACATTATGGAGCTTATATGAAATAACTAAGACGCATCGAGAATATCAATTTAAAAAATGAAAAGAATAGGCTAGCTAGAGACTGTGTTAGACAGGAACCTTCCGATTCGATATGTTTTGAAATCCATCGCTATCTCCAACAACCTCATTCGACCCCATAGAAAACAACAAGACCAGAAATGCATGGCAATCGTGACTCATCGTCTTCAACATTCAATACAAGTCGGGCAAAAAAAGTTTTGGACGTACTAATGGTTGAACGGAAGCATTTCGATCGAAGAAAACAACAATAACCTATAGGACGTTCACATTAAAGCATAAACACATCGCAAAACAAGGGATCATCGATACCACAAAATATTCCTTTGCCTTCTGGTAACCTGGCCAGAGCTATAAGGTACATCACGAGTAGCTTACTTGTATATTTAAAGTTTAAAAACAGGAGCTAAACGATAGTACACAAAAAGTTCCTGTTCGACAAAAATCAGCGGAATCGAGAAAATCATGCGTATGTTTTCAAGGAAACATATTCTACACTCACATAACAGGAAAAGAACGTGGCGAAGGATCCACATACTGGATTTTCAGAACAAATGCAGATGACGAGGCAGAAATTCATGTGACGAAGAACCATGTATCAGCGAAGCTTGCTCGCCGCTTGAATATTGTTTTTTCTTCAGATCGTCGTGAATCATGGGTAAAATTAAAAAAGTGTTTGTCTGTCAGCGGCAATAATAGCGGCAATTTAATATACTGTATGTAAGAACCGCACTTTTTCCTCAAATTTTCGCTGCCTGACACTTTCCGGCGTCTTCCGACATATTGATACGTTCTTACACATATTCATTTGCTTATCAATAAGCTGTGGAATTCTCTGGCTTGTGCTTTTGAAACTGAGATTTCTCAACTACCGGTGACTTTGCCTCTTTACGGTAATCATGGATAAGAGAACTTTGTTGACACGTATGCAAGATAATGCATAAAATTCCAAAGCTTTGTTCTTACAGCGTTTTGTTTCATATTGATTTTCGAAGTACCGCTTAGCCTTTAAGATGAGATTGCAGACAAGAAGTGTTCTGTTAGTAGGCCTTCTTTTTTCTGGAGTATTTATTTTCTTTGCTTTGGAGTTATGGTCCATTCTTCCGTTTTCCGATGATGAAAAAGAGGTCAACCCGTCTCCTTTCGACGACAACTTGGTCGAAGTTGCCGTAAAAGCGGAGACACCGCTTGCCAAAAAGAGGGACACTAAGTGTCTGATGCATAGCTGTTTTGACGTATTTCGATGTGCAGTGAATGAAAACAAACTTATATCTGTCTATGTGTATCCTTACACCCGCTTTTTGGACGAGAATGGGCATGCTGTCAACCAGGAAATGTCTCAGGAATTTTATGAACTTCTCGCAGCCATAGTAAACAGCAAGTACTACACTTCTGATATGAATAGTGCCTGTATTATAATTCCTTCGATAGACACCTTGAACCAAAATGGTCTAGACGTCAAAGGCATCGCCAGAATTCTTTCTGGGCTACCCAGGTAAGTTCACTCCGCATATACTGATAATACATGTAAGTGAAACAAAAATACAGTGAAACCTCTATTAAGCGGACACCTTCGGGACCCTCCCAAGTTTCCGCGTAATAGAGGGTGTCCGCTTAATGGAGGTTGTAAAATTGTGCAATGTTTGTTAACGATCAGCGTTCAACGGTTACTCTGTACTGTGATAAAGTTGCATATTGTTAAAGAAGCTATGCAGAGTTCAAGTTCATTACCTTTCATTACCAACTTTAATTTGTTTGTAAATGCAAAAACATTAACTGACTTCAGTCCGTATTTCAAGAACATATTCCAATACTACTTTTGTCCGGTGTCTGCTTAATAGAGGTTATTAACAATAGAAATTAGCCAAATACACCTTATTTTAGTGTCCACGTCCGCTTAATAGAGGTGTCCGCTGAATAGCAGTTCATTATAAAGGGAAATATAGGACGTTAATTTCGGGACCCGGCTTAGTGTCCGTTTAATAGAGGGTGTCTGCTTAAATGGGGGTCTATTAATAGAGGTTCCACTGTAACAGTAATTGAAACTGCAGATATTGCTCCAAATGTAACCAGGGTTCAAGTTTTGCCCAGAAGATTAATGTACCAGTCAATTCCAAAACTACCCATCCCCCTGGCCAAACTGTTTGAGAGATGGTGATGTCATGCGCGATGTGATCTCATCCATTTACTGTAATTCGTAACAGCCATGACAATGCCTCAAACAGTTCAGAAGGTCTTCCTGTGATGTTATTCACAAAAGAATTTATTTTAATCACCCTTCAACAAGGTAATATTGTCAGCAGTCATTTACTTGCTTGTGTGCAGAAATAGTTTTGTAACAAAGGGAGGGCACATTTAAATGTTGACTTTGAAACATTTAATTATGTAGCTAGTTTAGGCTAAGCCTTTAAAAAGACCTAAAACTAGCTCTTATGGTAGCCTGCAAATACAGCCATGTTTCCCACTCTGCACCGCTAGGGACACTTTGCAGGAAAGACATCTGCACCTCAGTGACAGACATTCCATACTGATTTCTGGAACCTGGTCAGGAGCACGTAAGAGTTATTTTAGCTGCAAGACTCAGAAAATGCAAGCGCTTCTTGTGTATGTGTGTATGTGTACTTGCCAAAAGGGAATCGTGGTCCCAGGCATTCCTAGTGATGACTGTGGAAACTGGGGATACAAATTGTGATGTGTCACAGCACCATTGCTTTATTTTGTCAAGAAAGGTTGATGCGAAAGGTGTTGAGCCTTTCCGGAATGGGTCGGTCCACAAATTCTATCACCTTAAAGCGTTGATTACTTTGGCACAAGTGAATACTTTACTGAAAACTTTGATGGTGAGGCTATAAACTGGTTGGGTGTTGTAAACTTTCATTGTATGCAAATGAGTCTTGTAAGGAGCATGAAGTTTAGTTTTGCCAATGATTGAAATGACATGCCATGTTCATCACGTTTTTGGTCTCTGGCAATGATGTTATTTCTCTCAAATTGATTTTCGTGAATTTATACACTCGTTCTCAATCATTGTTGAATACAATATAAAAAGTAAACATCCTGAAGAATACTCGACCATCGATGAAGTAGGAGGTGACAAACTTTTAGTGAAGAAATCCTGTTTTGTATATTATTATATAGCTGTTAGTTAATCCGATTTTGTCATATTGTTAATATATTGATTTAGCCAGGGCTAAAAGCGAAGCTCTCGATAAGATTTACAGTTTGCTCAAACAAAAGGTAAAATCGCGAAATGCAAAGCGGCGAATGCAACAAGAACGGTGAAAAAACAACATGTCTAATTAGCGAAAAAGCAAGTTTGCACGTGCAGCACACCATTTTTGTACATTTCTTTGCCGTTGTTTTGTAAGACTACAACAAGAAACTTCCAGAAACTTCCTGGCTACACGTTTTATGGAGGAAATGTCATACGTGTTCTTGTTCACTTTTTTCCACTGTCGTTCATTTTCACCCAGGTGGCCGCTAGCATTTCTTATTTTCTCACTGCTGCTACAAAATTTCATGTTGTTCCTCCAACAAAAAATGTCTCTGTTGTTTTTTCTATCTCACTCTAGCTCCTTTTGTCATTGAGCTTTGCTGGCCTGTCGCCTTACTTTCTCTTTTTCTCTCTCTTTCTCTTTCTCTATTTTCCAACTTTGGGGAAATGACAATATTATTAATCTACACCTAACACTTTAGACAACAGGATACAAAAACATTTTCCGCTTTCCGTTTTTGACTCTTTAGCTGTCTCTGCTTCACAAGAAGTGGGTGACCATATGCTTTCCCACCAAAATAACCTGACATTTAGCACCGGCTTACATGAATTGGGTGTACAGACGGTCGGTGTTCGTACACTACGTCACAACCAAATTTTCTCGGATGGATAGTTTACCAAATTTTCTTACCCATGGTACTCCGCTGGCGCGCTAGCACGCGAGAGCTCTGCTATAAACTGTCCAATTAAGGATTAATTTGGATAGTTTCAGACAGGACTTTCCTTTAGAAATAAGCAAACTGCCCAAATTAAAAAAGAAACAGTGTAGGATCTGAGCCGATCAAATGCCAGAAAATGCGATACAATTTGGATTAATTAACCAGCTATGTCATGCTTGTCCAATTTGGAGATAACTGAATTAAAAAAATTGGCTTTCCTTGGAATTTTTTTCATCGAATCATTTCCAAATTGGACAGCATATAGTCCTATGACATATATCAATATTAGTTGCCTTCTCATTTCTTTTCTAATCTCCAACCAAGCAAGACTTATTTAACGCTTTTTTAACAGCATTCTTGTTCTCGCTTAAAATGTCAGCTTAAGTGGAAAAAATTGACACAGCATTGATGGTAAAGATTTTCCAAGTTTCAGCCAGCAAGGGAATGGGTAAATAAAGTAAACCCACAATCAGGGACAAAAGTAGTTGACACACTTGTTTAGAACGGGTGCTTTTATCAAACATTTACTTCATTTATTATTTCATTCCTTTTAAACGCCATAAATCCCCTCACCCCCTGAATCAATGTTGTCTGAAGTAAAAGAAAGACTTGAGGGTCCAAAATACAACATTGATTTTGGGGGCGAGGGGTGGAGGTAGACAGGGGAAGGGGATAGGTAAGTCCACTATTCAAAAAGGGGCCATTTTACGGAAGTGTCTCAACACTTTTGTCCCTCATTGTCTGAATGCAAAATTGTACTACTGCACACAAGTTGAGCTCTGTATGACAATGATTTTAACTGAAATTAAAGCAATCAATGACATAATTATGTTATTGGTGGTGGGGTTGACATTGACTTCTTCACGACCGAAATATAGGGCTAATTCGAATTACGTGATGACGTAATAAAAGGGCTGCGGTATCCAGAATTAACGGCGATATAGTTTACAAGCTAAAAAATGAGGCTGAAACTCGCGCACATGTACAACTTTTGGTGAATTTCAAGAGTATGCGTACTGAAAATATTTTTAATAAAGTGAATATTCCTCGTTCTTTACTTTATCCGATTGATAAGACGCAAACAATCAGGGGTAGGGTAAGGATTGACCCGTATTGGGGATAGTCACTGGCCGGCCACGGAAGTATGGAGCGTTAGTGAGGATCGGCCATCACTGCGTTCAATATCGGAACTACGGAAAAGTGAAGGTAAATTCATGGCCAATTTAATAAAAAACTAAGGACAGCGTAACAAATATTACAAGTGTACGCGAAAACAATTACTTTCAATCCCACCCGGTGACACCCTCTGTGACATGATAACGCAACGAAAATAGCGTGACATGAGCGCATATGTCTGAGTATTTGGACTGCATTTCTCAAGCGAAACCCTCTGTTTTTCTCTATTGTCGGCAGGAAAAATGAAAGCAGAGCTTTAAAACGTGAACTGGTATCTGACTCTCAAAGAAACAACAGCTCAAACTGAGGAAAACACTGCTTCCTTCGTGTTACAACGGTTAACCACGTTTCGGCAAACGGAAAGTAACATTAGTCTGTTATGACCTCTTAATGTCGATATGTTTTCTCGTGGTTAACCGTTAAAACTCCTTATTTGCACCACATCGCTGCAATGTTGCTCGCCAAGAATAAGTATTGCAAAGCACTTTCTACATAGCGAGATCTTCTTTTGCCTTTTATGAGGAATTAGGGCATGAAAACGGAAAATTTTCCAGCTCACGGCCGTCATCGATCACGTGCCACTCCCGCTCTCCTTGTCATCAAGTGAACTTCTGGGCCACAGTAATTGTTTTTTTGGCGAGATACGAACTGGTCTGTCTATCTTGAAAACAATTTCTTTAGCATTATGTGATTTAGGAGCTGGGAAATGAACTAGTTGTCCATCCAACATCAATAAAAAATCATGCCACTGAATAAATGGCAGGCGGTCATCTAAAATCATCACAAAAGTACATTCCTAACCTGTTCTACGCCTACCTACGCTAAAGGTTTGGATCTGTTAGGTTTGAAAAGGTCTAAAAAAAAAGAAAAACATTTATAGGGCATAGCAGAAACGGCTGGCCCATCATTTGTGAGGTTCATATCCTGTATATTGTTCACGTCCTTTCACCAATTGCACAAGTCAGTGTCGAAAATAATGCATGTCCGCTCGGTTACTCTGCCGTATTTCATTATCTTAAGTTGACTATTCATGCACACAAGAACAATTTTCATTGTACCTTGGTGTTTCCATCGTTTTTCCACTAGTGTTAATACTTGTGAAAACATTACATCCGCAGCAACGGCAGTGATCACAACACAAATGATTTCCTCTCGACCCGACAGGGTATCAGGAACGCGCGCGGGAGTACAAGATTAAGTAATGACATACGCGTAGTACATTTTACTGTACGTGTACTACAAATCAGGACGAAAATTTACAAATGGTTGTCTGTAAACAAACAATTTGGCCCATAGAGTAACGTCATGGCACAACAATTCAGCAGCGTCAAAAATCTAGCCGGAAAACATAGATACATATTTCAGACAATCAGGGACAAAAGTAGTTGACACACTTGTTTAGAACGGGTGCTTTTATCAAACATTTACTTCATTTATTATTTCATTCCTTTTAAACGCCATAAATCCCCTCACCCCCTGAATCAATGTTGTCTGAAGTAAAAGAAAGACTTGAGGGTCCAAAATACAACATTGATTTTGGGGGCGAGGGGTGGAGGTAGACAGGGGAAGGGGATAGGTAAGTCCACTATTCAAAAAGGGGCCATTTTACGGAAGTGTCTCAACACTTTTGTCCCTCATTGTCTGAATGCAAAATTGTACTACTGCACACAAGTTGAGCTCTGTATGACAATGATTTTAACTGAAATTAAAGCAATCAATGACATAATTATGTTATTGGTGGTGGGGTTGACATTGACTTCTTCACGACCGAAATATAGGGCTAATTCGAATTACGTGATGACGTAATAAAAGGGCTGCGGTATCCAGAATTAACGGCGATATAGTTTACAAGCTAAAAAATGAGGCTGAAACTCGCGCACATGTACAACTTTTGGTGAATTTCAAGAGTATGCGTACTGAAAATATTTTTAATAAAGTGAATATTCCTCGTTCTTTACTTTATCCGATTGATAAGACGCAAACAATCAGGGGTAGGGTAAGGATTGACCCGTATTGGGGATAGTCACTGGCCGGCCACGGAAGTATGGAGCGTTAGTGAGGATCGGCCATCACTGCGTTCAATATCGGAACTACGGAAAAGTGAAGGTAAATTCATGGCCAATTTAATAAAAAACTAAGGACAGCGTAACAAATATTACAAGTGTACGCGAAAACAATTACTTTCAATCCCACCCGGTGACACCCTCTGTGACATGATAACGCAACGAAAATAGCGTGACATGAGCGCATATGTCTGAGTATTTGGACTGCATTTCTCAAGCGAAACCCTCTGTTTTTCTCTATTGTCGGCAGGAAAAATGAAAGCAGAGCTTTAAAACGTGAACTGGTATCTGACTCTCAAAGAAACAACAGCTCAAACTGAGGAAAACACTGCTTCCTTCGTGTTACAACGGTTAACCACGTTTCGGCAAACGGAAAGTAACATTAGTCTGTTATGACCTCTTAATGTCGATATGTTTTCTCGTGGTTAACCGTTAAAACTCCTTATTTGCACCACATCGCTGCAATGTTGCTCGCCAAGAATAAGTATTGCAAAGCACTTTCTACATAGCGAGATCTTCTTTTGCCTTTTATGAGGAATTAGGGCATGAAAACGGAAAATTTTCCAGCTCACGGCCGTCATCGATCACGTGCCACTCCCGCTCTCCTTGTCATCAAGTGAACTTCTGGGCCACAGTAATTGTTTTTTTGGCGAGATACGAACTGGTCTGTCTATCTTGAAAACAATTTCTTTAGCATTATGTGATTTAGGAGCTGGGAAATGAACTAGTTGTCCATCCAACATCAATAAAAAATCATGCCACTGAATAAATGGCAGGCGGTCATCTAAAATCATCACAAAAGTACATTCCTAACCTGTTCTACGCCTACCTACGCTAAAGGTTTGGATCTGTTAGGTTTGAAAAGGTCTAAAAAAAAAGAAAAACATTTATAGGGCATAGCAGAAACGGCTGGCCCATCATTTGTGAGGTTCATATCCTGTATATTGTTCACGTCCTTTCACCAATTGCACAAGTCAGTGTCGAAAATAATGCATGTCCGCTCGGTTACTCTGCCGTATTTCATTATCTTAAGTTGACTATTCATGCACACAAGAACAATTTTCATTGTACCTTGGTGTTTCCATCGTTTTTCCACTAGTGTTAATACTTGTGAAAACATTACATCCGCAGCAACGGCAGTGATCACAACACAAATGATTTCCTCTCGACCCGACAGGGTATCAGGAACGCGCGCGGGAGTACAAGATTAAGTAATGACATACGCGTAGTACATTTTACTGTACGTGTACTACAAATCAGGACGAAAATTTACAAATGGTTGTCTGTAAACAAACAATTTGGCCCATAGAGTAACGTCATGGCACAACAATTCAGCAGCGTCAAAAATCTAGCCGGAAAACATAGATACATATTTCAGACAATCAGGGACAAAAGTAGTTGACACACTTGTTTAGAACGGGTGCTTTTATCAAACATTTACTTCATTTATTATTTCATTCCTTTTAAACGCCATAAATCCCCTCACCCCCTGAATCAATGTTGTCTGAAGTAAAAGAAAGACTTGAGGGTCCAAAATACAACATTGATTTTGGGGGCGAGGGGTGGAGGTAGACAGGGGAAGGGGATAGGTAAGTCCACTATTCAAAAAGGGGCCATTTTACGGAAGTGTCTCAACACTTTTGTCCCTCATTGTCTGAATGCAAAATTGTACTACTGCACACAAGTTGAGCTCTGTATGACAATGATTTTAACTGAAATTAAAGCAATCAATGACATAATTATGTTATTGGTGGTGGGGTTGACATTGACTTCTTCACGACCGAAATATAGGGCTAATTCGAATTACGTGATGACGTAATAAAAGGGCTGCGGTATCCAGAATTAACGGCGATATAGTTTACAAGCTAAAAAATGAGGCTGAAACTCGCGCACATGTACAACTTTTGGTGAATTTCAAGAGTATGCGTACTGAAAATATTTTTAATAAAGTGAATATTCCTCGTTCTTTACTTTATCCGATTGATAAGACGCAAACAATCAGGGGTAGGGTAAGGATTGACCCGTATTGGGGATAGTCACTGGCCGGCCACGGAAGTATGGAGCGTTAGTGAGGATCGGCCATCACTGCGTTCAATATCGGAACTACGGAAAAGTGAAGGTAAATTCATGGCCAATTTAATAAAAAACTAAGGACAGCGTAACAAATATTACAAGTGTACGCGAAAACAATTACTTTCAATCCCACCCGGTGACACCCTCTGTGACATGATAACGCAACGAAAATAGCGTGACATGAGCGCGTATGTCTGAGTATTTGGACTGCATTTCTCAAGCGAAACCCTCTGTTTTTCTCTATTGTCGGCAGGAAAAATGAAAGCAGAGCTTTAAAACGTGAACTGGTATCTGACTCTCAAAGAAACAACAGCTCAAACTGAGGAAAACACTGCTTCCTTCGTGTTACAACGGTTAACCACGTTTCGGCAAACGGAAAGTAACATTAGTCTGTTATGACCTCTTAATGTCGATATGTTTTCTCGTGGTTAACCGTTAAAACTCCTTATTTGCACCACATCGCTGCAATGTTGCTCGCCAAGAATAAGTATTGCAAAGCACTTTCTACATAGCGAGATCTTCTTTTGCCTTTTATGAGGAATTAGGGCATGAAAACGGAAAATTTTCCAGCTCACGGCCGTCATCGATCACGTGCCACTCCCGCTCTCCTTGTCATCAAGTGAACTTCTGGGCCACAGTAATTGTTTTTTTGGCGAGATACGAACTGGTCTGTCTATCTTGAAAACAATTTCTTTAGCATTATGTGATTTAGGAGCTGGGAAATGAACTAGTTGTCCATCCAACATCAATAAAAAATCATGCCACTGAATAAATGGCAGGCGGTCATCTAAAATCATCACAAAAGTACATTCCTAACCTGTTCTACGCCTACCTACGCTAAAGGTTTGGATCTGTTAGGTTTGAAAAGGTCTAAAAAAAAAGAAAAACATTTATAGGGCATAGCAGAAACGGCTGGCCCATCATTTGTGAGGTTCATATCCTGTATATTGTTCACGTCCTTTCACCAATTGCACAAGTCAGTGTCGAAAATAATGCATGTCCGCTCGGTTACTCTGCCGTATTTCATTATCTTAAGTTGACTATTCATGCACACAAGAACAATTTTCATTGTACCTTGGTGTTTCCATCGTTTTTCCACTAGTGTTAATACTTGTGAAAACATTACATCCGCAGCAACGGCAGTGATCACAACACAAATGATTTCCTCTCGACCCGACAGGGTATCAGGAACGCGCGCGGGAGTACAAGATTAAGTAATGACATACGCGTAGTACATTTTACTGTACGTGTACTACAAATCAGGACGAAAATTTACAAATGGTTCTCTGTAAACAAACAATTTGGCCCATAGAGTAACGTCATGGCACAACAATTCAGCAGCGTCAAAAATCTAGCCGGAAAACATAGATACATATTTCAGACTGTCTGAATGCAAAATTGTACTACTGCACACAAGTTGAGCTCTGTATGACAATGATTTTAACTGAAATTAAAGCAATCAATGACATAATTATGTTATTGGTGGTGGGGTTGACATTGACTTCTTCACGACCGAAATATAGGGCTAATTCGAATTACGTGATGACGTAATAAAAGGGCTGCGGTATCCAGAATTAACGGCGATATAGTTTACAAGCTAAAAAATGAGGCTGAAACTCGCGCACATGTACAACTTTTGGTGAATTTCAAGAGTATGCGTACTGAAAATATTTTTAATAAAGTGAATATTCCTCGTTCTTTACTTTATCCGATTGATAAGACGCAAACAATCAGGGGTAGGGTAAGGATTGACCCGTATTGGGGATAGTCACTGGCCGGCCACGGAAGTATGGAGCGTTAGTGAGGATCGGCCATCACTGCGTTCAATATCGGAACTACGGAAAAGTGAAGGTAAATTCATGGCCAATTTAATAAAAAACTAAGGACAGCGTAACAAATATTACAAGTGTACGCGAAAACAATTACTTTCAATCCCACCCGGTGACACCCTCTGTGACATGATAACGCAACGAAAATGGCGTGACATGAGCGCATATGTCTGAGTATTTGGACTGCATTTCTCAAGCGAAACCCTCTGTTTTTCTCTATTGTCGGCAGGAAAAATGAAAGCAGAGCTTTAAAACGTGAACTGGTATCTGACTCTCAAAGAAACAACAGCTCAAACTGAGGAAAACACTGCTTCCTTCGTGTTACAACGGTTAACCACGTTTCGGCAAACGGAAAGTAACATTAGTCTGTTATGACCTCTTAATGTCGATATGTTTTCTCGTGGTTAACCGTTAAAACTCCTTATTTGCACCACATCGCTGCAATGTTGCTCGCCAAGAATAAGTATTGCAAAGCACTTTCTACATAGCGAGATCTTCTTTTGCCTTTTATGAGGAATTAGGGCATGAAAACGGAAAATTTTCCAGCTCACGGCCGTCATCGATCACGTGCCACTCCCGCTCTCCTTGTCATCAAGTGAACTTCTGGGCCACAGTAATTGTTTTTTTGGCGAGATACGAACTGGTCTGTCTATCTTGAAAACAATTTCTTTAGCATTATGTGATTTAGGAGCTGGGAAATGAACTAGTTGTCCATCCAACATCAATAAAAAATCATGCCACTGAATAAATGGCAGGCGGTCATCTAAAATCATCACAAAAGTACATTCCTAACCTGTTCTACGCCTACCTACGCTAAAGGTTTGGATCTGTTAGGTTTGAAAAGGTCTAAAAAAAAAGAAAAACATTTATAGGGCATAGCAGAAACGGCTGGCCCATCATTTGTGAGGTTCATATCCTGTATATTGTTCACGTCCTTTCACCAATTGCACAAGTCAGTGTCGAAAATAATGCATGTCCGCTCGGTTACTCTGCCGTATTTCATTATCTTAAGTTGACTATTCATGCACACAAGAACAATTTTCATTGTACCTTGGTGTTTCCATCGTTTTTCCACTAGTGTTAATACTTGTGAAAACATTACATCCGCAGCAACGGCAGTGATCACAACACAAATGATTTCCTCTCGACCCGACAGGGTATCAGGAACGCGCGCGGGAGTACAAGATTAAGTAATGACATACGCGTAGTACATTTTACTGTACGTGTACTACAAATCAGGACGAAAATTTACAAATGGTTGTCTGTAAACAAACAATTTGGCCCATAGAGTAACGTCATGGCACAACAATTCAGCAGCGTCAAAAATCTAGCCGGAAAACATAGATACATATTTCAGACAATCAGGGACAAAAGTAGTTGACACACTTGTTTAGAACGGGTGCTTTTATCAAACATTTACTTCATTTATTATTTCATTCCTTTTAAACGCCATAAATCCCCTCACCCCCTGAATCAATGTTGTCTGAAGTAAAAGAAAGACTTGAGGGTCCAAAATACAACATTGATTTTGGGGGCGAGGGGTGGGTAGACAGGGGAAGGGGATAGGTAAGTCCACTATTCAAAAAGGGGCCATTTTACGGAAGTGTCTCAACACTTTTGTCCCTCATTGCAGACGCTTGCCTGATTAGCACGCGAATTTAAGCATAACATCTTGACCTCACGACTTTGTTTACATATTGTCATGCAAACACACCTCAGCCAATCAGAGAGCGTGTACTATCTTAATTATTATTTTAGCTATTTACAATGACAGACAAAAGATAAAAGGCAACAGAGAACAAATGTAAACGTGATGAATCTACTGTTATTTTTGAAATGCATGTAAATTCTTCTTTAGAAAAAGCATTTTAGTTTTGCTTGCCACTCGTTCAAAGAAGAACTCAAAACTTAACAGTACTAGACCAGGAGAAACATAAACTCAAACAAATTTACATTTCAATCCCCATGACTACCAGATTAATTATGTAAACATTGATTTTGTATGTCATCAGTGTGGATTTTGTGTCATGAAGGTGTAGATGTCACTCCTGCAAAATAATAGTCTCTAGTGGTAAGGAGTGAGGAGATCAGAGATGGCTAGCTTTTATCATTACCAATATCTATTAAATTTCTTTTTTAGCAATAATTATGCTTAATCTAAATGTGAGTCAAAAGAGTAAACCAAATGGTACCCAAGGATAACATCCTAACATCCATAGGATGTTAGCACTTATTTTATTGGCAATAGTGTTTAGACAGATTTTTTTATCCTTGTAGTTGGAAAGATGGGGGCAAAAATCACTTGCTGTTTAACATGTTACCTGGCAGCCCCCCTGATTATAACTCATCACTGGATATTGCAACCGATAAGGCAATCGTGGCTGGTGGTGGATTTGCCACATGGAGCTTCAGACCTGGATATGATATTAGTATTCCTGTATACAATGCTCTTACCAGGAAGAAGGGTCATTCATCAACTAAAAGGTTAGGGGCCGATGATATTAACACTGATTTGTCAACCTTGCCACACAATAGCAAAAATATTGATCATACTTGTTTGTAGAGCACCACCTGCCTCAGGGGGTTGCAAAGTGAGCATTTCAATCTAAGTTTTGTTTGCTTTTATTATCCAGTCATACATGCAGTAATAAAAATTAAGGCAACTTTTGTGACAGCCTCAATTCATGGCATTAGATTAAAGATGCTCTAATATGCTTCTGCTTTGACATTTTGAACTTGGATCTCTTTTCAATAATCTTTGTACGGTACTAGTTGGGACCGAAATACAGTGAACAAGACGCCATGTAGTTTACATATGTGAAACCCTAAACTATTGATCTATTGATAACATATTGTAACATCCTTCCCTCTTTGACGAATCAAAGCGTCTAATCAACAATTAATCAAGTCCGTGATTAATTCAAGTTCAATGTTCGTGACACTAAAGCAAATCGTGCCTTAATCAGCTAAACTATGTCTTATCTCATGAATCATGCCTTAATAATTGCTTTTCTTTTTTTTCTTTGCTATTGTCTGCCCTTCAATGATAACTGTCCTTTAGTGCGGACATAGTCTTGTAGGTATGCGGGAGAACTCGTGGTTCGCTGTGGTCTCGAGTTCTGAGGTGTGGTCATGTTCCTTGTAGGAGAGGATTCCTTCTGATTTTCACTGGCTGTGCCTGTTTTTCCTGTGGGTTTTGGAGAACCAGGTGCGGGTGACATATCTTTTTTCTCTGCACCTCCGTGTTCGTTGCTGTCCTTGTTGTCCGTTGGTTCTGATGGTGTCTCTTTGAGTCTTCTTAAGATGTACCCTGTTACGGCGGTATGTGTCTCCTTCTGGCGTTTCTACCGTGTATGATCTTTCATCCAAACGACTAGTTACGGTTGCCTTTCTCCATTCCTTATAACCTAAGCGAAATGGTTTCATGTGAACGACGTCGCTGTCGGACAGCTCTGATAGGCTCCTCTCACCGCGATTGTAGTAGTTGGCTGTCTCAGTTTGACGCTTTCTTAAGAGCTTAGTGTCCCTTTCAGGATACATCACTCGAGGTTGTAGTAGTGATCTGGCTGTTGGCAATAGTTTCTTGGTGCGTTATTCATCAGTCTTTAAGCCGGACTGGCGTCCAATCCTTGGTTCAGTGTATGACAATAGTCCAGGATTGTCATGTACGGATCTCTTCCACTGTCAAGGGCTTTCCGGAGGTGATTTTTGGCAGTTTTTACGGCAGATTCTACTTTCCCGTTTGCCTTGGGGTTACCCGGGCGGCTTGTTAGGTGCTCAAATTCCCACGTGCCAGCGAATTTCTGGAAAGTGTCGGATGTAAACTGGGGTCCATTGTCACTAATAACTTGGTCAGGACATCCGTATCGTGCGAGGTGACTCTTCACCTTGAGGACCACTGTACTGGCAAGGGTGTTGTTTAACTTGGCAATTTCCTAGTAGTTACTGAAGTAGTCGACTGTAAGGAGGAAATCTTTGTTGTCAAAGGAGAAGAGATCAACTCCGATTTTCTCCCGTGGCCTCGAGGGCGTCTCCACAGGCATGAGGGGTTCCTTGGGCTGACTAGCTTCAAATTTTCTACAGGTTTTGCACATTGCAATCATTTCTTTGATTTCAGCATTCATTTTGGACCAAAATACACACTCTCGTGCACGGTGTATTAAAAGCAAGATTCATATCCCATGTGAGACGAGTGGATTCTTTGTCTAATGTCTTGTCGCAGAGCTTGCGGTACGACGACTCTCTCACTCCTAAATATTATTCCGTCCTGAACAGACAGTTCATCTCTGACGATGAAATAAGGCATTACTTGCATGGGAGCGTCTTTTCTCTCAGCAGGCCAACCTTGTAATATGACAGATTTAAGGATTTGAAGTGTCTTGTATTTGTCTGTCTCGCGTCTGATCTCTTACAGTCGTTGATCCGAGATCAGAAGAAAGCTGGCCGTGTTGACTTGCTCAAATTCGTTTGCTTCTTCAACGGTCGATCTCCGCTCGGGATATTGGCACTGCAACCTTGATGAAGACTCAAGTCTCCTAACCACCTTCGCCACACCGTTTGGGTGATACGGCTGGCGAAGACTGCCCTTTGGTTTATCGCTTTATTTTTGATATACGGTGTTGGAAACACTGAAAAAGAAGCCAATTTAAACCATGATCGAAAGCTCCGAAAATTCCTAGAAAGATGTAGTTGCATGAGCATGGCTCTTAAACCGGAAAAACATAAATTGTGACGAACGAAAGTCACTTTCATGGGACATGAACTGACAAATGAAGGAATCAAAATCGATCAGCAGAAAGCCAAAGCAATCTTGGAAATGCCTAACCCCACCAATGTGGAAGAAGTTCAACGCCTGAATGGCTTTGTGGATTACCTTGCAAAGTTCCTGCCCAAACTCGCTAAGAGCTTGGAGCCAATACGTCGACTCACCCACAAGAATGAAAGAAACTGCCTTTCAAGAAAATAATACAGAAACTCGTCACAGAGGCGCCGGTTCTCAGCTACTACAACCCTTGTAGTGACCTACAATCTTGGACAAAACTGTTGAGAAAATTGCATACTTGGAGGGCATTTTTTCTAAACTTCGTAGCCGACCAATTCTTCCCTCCCCCCCTCCCCCTGGAAGCAGTGTTGTTGGGTCTTCAAAAGAAAGCCGGATCCCTAAGCATTTGTAGGAAGCAACTTTGAACTGGGGGAGGGGGTTTTCTTTACGCAAAGCCGTTGATTCGGAAATAGTTTTGTTGCGTTAGGTAGTGCGCATTAATAAAAACATTTCCTCAAGTAGTTTTGTCCAGGATTGTAGCTATCCAATGCGACGCCAGTCAAAAGGTACTAGGCGCAGCCTTCCTTTAAGATCAGAAACCTGTGGCTTACGCTAGTCATGCGCTCACAGAAACTGAGACACGCTATGGCCAGATAGAGAAAGAAATGTTAGCCATCGTTTACGCTCTTGAGAAGTTCAATCAGTTTACCTATGGAAGACACGTCACCATTTACAGCGATCATAAACCCCTTGAGGCCAGTTCAAAGAAGCCCTTAGCACATGCACCCCGACGACGACAAGGTATGATCATGAGGTTTCAAAAGTACGACTCTGATGTGCAGTACGAAAGAGGAAAGAATATGTACATAACAGACCTCCTATCTAGAGCCTATCTGCGAAACACCGACCATGAGGATATTTTAGCCTTTGATACCTCCGGGAGAATGTCATCAAGGACGGGAAGCTGATAGCGCTCTCTCTTTAGCGCTTTGTTAAGTGTTCTCGGGTCTATGCAGATCATAAGGGTTCCTGATTTCTTGGTCGCTGTAACTACACTACTGGCCCATGGCGTTGGCTTGTCAACTGTGAAGATGACTCCTAACTCTTCAAGTCGTGTGAGTTCTGTCTTGAATTTTTCTTTTATTGCTGTGGGTATTCTGTGAGTTGGAGTGACTTCAGGCCTCGCGGATTCATCCACTTCTGTGTGTACAACTCCAGAAAAGCAGCCAAGTTGTCGTTCAAACACATCAGGGCCCAGTTGTTCGAACGCGGGTTAGCGCTAACCCGGGGTTAAATTTTAACCCGGGTTTCTTTTTCCTTATTATCAAAGCACTCTCTCGGATAATTTTCTCTATTTTTTTTTAGCATATCCAATCATCAAATTGTAGGCAAAGAGAATTCAACTGAATTGGCTTTTTAAGCTCTTATATCTGAGTTCAAAAATTAGCAATAACCCTGGGTTATCTTAACCCAGCTTCGAACAACTCGGCCCAGAGTATTAGATTACCACTTGGTCAAGAGTCAACAGATTGTTCACTTTTGGTTTACTCCTCTTAGGCGGTGGAGCTGGCTTGAAGTTGTCCCAATTCACAGTGATCAATTTCATGTGCTGTGCTGCTCTAGCTCCCATCAAGGGAAGCAATTCTTCATTGACCACGACAAATTCCACTGAGTATTTGTTGCGGTTGGCTGGGTTCGTTGCCGTCCCAAGTGGCGTGACTTCCGTTTTGTTCCACATGATGAGGGTTTTTGAAGTGGGTGTTAATTTGTGCTTGTCAACTATTCTCTTGGGGATGATATTTATCAAAGAGCCGCAATCCATTTGAAATATGACTGATTTGTCATCAATTACCATCTCAGAAGAGATTTCTTTTGCAAAGTGGCGCTTATCAGATGGTCCAACAGAACACACGTTTTCTGCTATACTAGGTATGTAATCAACTTCTTCGTCATCCTCAGCGGGGCTATCTGTTGGTTCGATATTGTGCACATTTTTGCCACTCTTCTTACATTGTTTGCGAAATGATTTCTTCCTCCACACTTGTTACAATTATGTCCCCAGGCTCGACATTGACCGCGAAGAAAGGGGTGATTTCCACCACAGAAGTTACAAGATTTTCGTGACTTGCCATTCTTTCCATTCTTTCCGTTCCGATTATTGTAATTGCGGTGGCGATAGTTTTCTTGTTTTCCCTTTATTTGATGAACATCTTCAGACGTTTTTGCCTTGCAGTTGTGAAGCTGTCGATTCGTTGCTCCGGCAGATATCTATACACTTGTTGACTGTTTCGTTCCTGTAATAATCATTTTCTTGTCTGCGGGTTGCACACACCTAATAAGATCCTATCTCGAATGAGGGTGTCTCTCAAACATTCGCAGAAATTGCACGTCTGTGCGAGAGTACGAAGCGTTGCGATATATGAGTCAATAGATTCCTCAGGTGACCGGTTTCTGCTGTTAAACACATAACGCTCATACGTCTTGTTAATTTCGCCAATTGTGAATTCTTCGAACTTGTTTATGATGCATTCCAATTTCTCGCTATCATCTGGGTTTTCAAAAGACACACCATTAACAATCTTTACGGCCCCAGGACCTATGCAGTGCAGCTACCTTGTATAGAACTTTGTATGCTTCAGGCTGCGAAGTAATATTCATGATAATTGCGTAGTTTTGCCACGCTTGGTTGAAGGTCTTCCAGTTGTCCGCCACGTTCCCTTTCACGTCCAAAGGACGGGGAGGGTGAATTCCTTGAATAGGGGAAATATTGCTTGCTATAGCGTTTGCGGCGGTAGAAGGAGTTGCAACAGTGGACGTATTAGTAGAAGTCGTTTCGTCTCTATCACTCATGAGTGTTGTAATAAAAATTGCGCTGCCACCATGTTTCAATAAGCTTTATACGGTACTAGATGGGCCGAAATACAGTGAACAAGACGCGATGTTGACCACAAGTGTTAAATTGGGTGTCATTTAAGTGTACATAATATTGATCTGTTGATAACGTATTGTAACAGATTTATCAGAGTTTGAAAGACTTAAAGCAATGATTGCCAAAAAAAATGATATTAATTATTGTGATCCTGAACGTGACGTTAACGTATTTTGAATTTTGTACCTGTATGTTACCTGGGTGACAAAAAGGTGAATTAAATTATAAAGAAATTAAAAAATCAAAGTGAATAAGCACAAATTAAACATCCACTATCGAGGTTCTCCGTGAGGAAGTCGAACTCAGCAACACGCGTACTGCTCACGTTATGCACATTCCCACCACATTGAGTCTCACCTCGGCAAGAAACAACCGGAAGCAAAAATTGCAATAGCGTTTCTCTTCGGTCAACTTCATTTTAAAAACGTTACTTCACATGCTCTTTTTTACGGAGGCCATCTTGTTATGCGCAGTAAGAGATGCGCAGTGCAAAACCAGGGAATCACCTTAAGCAGTTTTGTTTGCCTATTTTTGAGTTTTTAGTGCCAAAGCTATGTATAGCTCATTACTGAAATGTTATTACAGTAATTTTTCAGATCCGGAAATGCTGGGTTTCGTAAATTGACAATTAACTATACGTGTACCTCCATAATAACGAACATTTTGGTAGTTTTCCCAAAAATTCGATAATTGAACAAATTTCCCCAGTCCCCTATTGGCACTTTGTTAAATCGAGGTTCCACTGATTTCCGTTCGAAGGAAACCTGTATGAGTAGGTTGAAAGTTTAACATCGAGAAACAGCTAGAAACAAAAAATAAGTTGCCTGCTTTTTACAAACGCAGTGTCGATGATATGCTTAGCCTGATATGCTTAGCCTGATATGCCTGATGTTGAAACAGCCTCTGATAGTCCCTGATGATGTTAAACGACATTCATCCTTCTATCAATTTCACAATGGAGGTTTAAGTTAATGGCAGTCTCTTCTTTCTGGGAATGGACATAATCAGGAATCGATGCCAGTTGGACACAAACGTGTACAGGAGGTCAAACAACGGACACTGCAGGTCACTGTTTCTTTACCACAGCTACGTGCATGGTATATAAATAGCGTGAAGTCTACCATCTGCCAGTTTAAGTGTCAGATGATTACTAACACAACAAAAAGTTGTTGACAAGAATGAAGCCCCAATCACGATTTTGCTGCCTTTCAAACACCAGAAATCTACAACGGAGTATGCAGACAACTTGGAGAGCTTAGTTGGAAGATCAGTGCAACTATCATCCTGGTGAACACAGGTTGAAAGAACAGGGATGAAATCAAAGTGAGGGAAGACAAGCCACCCCTTGTGAATCAAAAATATGTGTGTGTATCATTTTCAGTATAACCTGTTTGTTATAGGTTATGTGGGTTGCACTTGCCAGCACCAAGTTCTAGCAGTGAATTGAAGAACACAAGGGATGTGCAATAGGAAGCCAGCTGATCGAGGGATCAGCACGTTATTATGTCCCCAAATGACATTGCACAAATGTTAACGACTCCGGTGGTTGAGCCGCTGTCCATCCTCGTAAGGAACTGATCAATAAACTGTACAGAGGCTGTAACAGTGGAGGATTTCAGTCTGAAACCAAACTTTTTTGAGGAGATTAAATAAAATATTATTCTCTGTCAGGTATCCAGAAAAGTAGGTATGGACGGCTCTTTCTAAGATCTTGCTCAAGTCAAAGTGGACAAGATGGAGATTGGCCTACAGTTTGATGCATGGATCTCGTCTATCACCTTTCTCATGCAGTGGTACAACCCTCGCATTTTTCCAAGTAGAAGGAAAAGTCCCTGTCAGTAACGATAGGTTGAACGACATAGTCAAGGAGGGGGCAACAGCGTGTACATGTAGAATTATTGACTTTTGGTACAAACTCATGCTAAGTTAATAATTTTTTATACTGATAGTTTCATTTCACAAGTATGTTATAGATATTTGCTTCCAATCTGTGTGGGCTTTAAATTCCCAGTTGTAAATTTGCTCTTACTAGAATTTAAGTAGATTTTAGTGGAGCTCTCGCGCAGCGGAGCACCATGGGTAATGTGGTAAAATAACTCAGTCAACAGGTATGGCAACCCAAATGCAACTCGCGGTTTTTTTGACGGGAAATCGGATAGCCACCCGCGTCCTGTGAAGCAGAGACAACTAAAGAGTCAATGAAGACGAAAACGGAAAGTTGAAATTGTCTCTGTATCCATGTTTTCTAAAGTATTAAGCTTAGATTAATTCTCATGTTCACAAATTTGGAATATAGAGCAAGAGAAAGACAGAGAAAAAGAGAAAGTAGGCGGCAGGCTAGCGAAGCTCAACGAGAAAAAGGGCGATGGAGATCTAGAGCGAGAGATAAAAACAAAGGAGGCATTTTTTTTTGTCGGAAGAACAACATGAAAATTTTGTAGCGGCGGTGACAAAATGATAAATGCTAGCGGCCACCAAAGCAAGGTGAAAATGAGCGGCAGTGAAAAAAAGTGAACGAGAAAACGTAAGACATTTCCTCCATAAAGCGTGTAACTAAGACGTTTCTGTAAGTTTCACGTTGTAGTCGTGCAAAACAACGACAAATAAATGTCAAAAACAAGTGTGCTGCACGTGCAAAGTTGCTTTTTTGCTAATTAGACCTATTGTTGTTTTTCACCGTTCTCCGGCGTTGCCTTCGCCGCTTAGCATTACACGATTTTATATTTTGTTTGAACAAACTATAAATATTATCGAGAGCTTCGCTTTTAACCCTGGCGAAATCTCATATATTATAGCCATCGCTTAGGTACTGAGGTTACCTGTGTTTCACCTTTAGGTTAATAGACTGGAGATTTGTGTCATCCCAAGCAAACATGAACCACCGGTTCATGAGAGAACTGGAAGACGTTGAAAAAGAAAACTCTGGCTTTTTGATTCTGAAGCATTGCCCTGATGATGTCAACAATGTAAACAAAAGGTGCAAGGGTGCAGTGACCTATGATTATCCAGATATTTTACAGGTTAATTATCTGCCTCTTTTCTAAAAGTGTATTCTATTTATAAAAGCTTTTATCATTTAGTTAAAGGTCTGGTAAATGTTAGCCTTTTTTACAGTCTTCTGAGTTGCAGAAAGGGCCATTTTTAATTGCTTTTCGTTCTCTTCCATTTAATATACTCATTCCGCTTATCTTGTGGGTATAACGCCAGGGTCACTGGCCATGGGACGTGATTAGAAAACTTGCCCACTTTGTGTCATGAAATGTTATACACCAAAGCATATTCCATCCTCGGAGACCCAGGGGCAGTCAGTCGTGTCGGGAGAAAGGGCGCGACGAAAGTTTTCAAGTACGGGCGAAAGAGCCCCTGGGTACCGACTGTCACCGAACTATTTCCAAAAATTCAAGCGGATGCCGGCTCGCCTTTTCTCCCGACCCGACTGACTGCCCCTGGGTCTCCGAGGATGAGCATATTCCAAAATGACGGCAACACTACCTTTTTTGCGTGCCTCAATCTCACTTGCAGAAATTGCAAAAGAAATTTTAACTTGAAGTGAGGCATGAAGAGGGAATTATCATAAAGGAAAAAAGTTTTAAAATTTGTGCCATTTTGGAATAAGATGTATGTATTTGTTTGTGTTTGTTGACCATGCGGGTCTGTTGAGTATTTCAAAATGAGTGACTGAGCATGCTGCTT
>NC_133204.1:24656312-24658812 GCF_958299795.1 Porites lutea
ACCCTGCAATAACAAACGATGTTAGTAAATCATCATCTCTTAATTCGTTTCCTTGTTAGCACCTTGTTTGCTGGTGCAAAGCAGCCATGATTCTTAATCTAAACAGCTGTTTTTTCTCTTTCAGGGAAAATGGTTTTGGGACAGGTATTTCAGCTCCATGGGAAAGATAGCTCTTGCTACCTTAAGAGTTTTAAATGACAGAGTGTACCATTACTCTGCTTGGCAGTATGAAGTAAGCACTACACTGATTTGTAGGCTTTGCGATTTTTCTATTACATGTAGTAAATGCACTAAGGAATGAACAAATTAATGTAACTCAAGAGGAAACAGGAGTTTCACATGCTTTTTCATTTAGCTTGTTAAAAGTATACATATGATAGCCAATGCACCACACATTCTAGACCAGTACAGCATCAAATCAGTACCAGGCACTCTCATTATTTCAAAACAGACATTCTCTTTAAGGCAGAAATCTAGCCTGGGGCCCATTTCTCGAACGTCCCAATAACCTTTCAGGCCCAAAAAGCTGTTTTATGTTTGCCGTGTTTGCACTCAAGATCAAAGTTTCAATAATTTTGAAAATGGTACAATGAAATTATCAGTTAACGAAGCAAGATTGACTGACTTGTGAGCTAGGCACGGTGCTACTATTCAAAAGGTTTTGATTTCAAAATTTGCCTTCAAACCCGAAAAGTTACTGGGCCTTTCAAGAAACAGGCCCCTGAACTGATACAATTCTAAGGGACTGTCCACTCCACACTTGGTGCCCAGGAACCAGTGCCTGGGTACCAGCACATAATGGTGTTGTGTTCACACCTAAGTACCTGATAGGTGACTGTGTACATAATAACTCCATTTTACCCTGTCAGACGTTATTTTAAAACATGACCTTAACAATGAGTATCTGGGCACCTGGTGTGAACACTGCCCAAAAAGACTCACTACCTTGAGAATTCCCAGCTACTTCTCACAGTCCACGTCCCCTCCCATGGGGATATTTTGGAAGATGTCATTGGCAGTTGTTAGCAGTAGCCAAGTACCTCATCTAACCAAATTAACTTGTCCTCATCATCTAATCATCTAGCCTGAATTTCAGACGATTGATTCGAGTCGTTTTTACTCCCTCAGTAACGTCTGAATCGACCAGCCGTTAATGCCATTCAGTGTCGTCAGTACTCCTTTGCGTTAATTCATGCAAAAAGTAAAACACGATTTTGAACTGGCAAACAAAGAAATATCGTCTGGAAATGTCTACATGATACCTAATTGCTTTACTCTTTTGTATTGTAATTCATGTTTAACGTGTAAACCGTCAACTGTATGCGGTACTCTGAACGAATCTGTTTGTATTCAATAATCAAATTCGATCGCGATCACGTAATGAAATAAGCTTTTAAAAATAATACACACGCGGAACACTTCAAAAACACAACAATTTGCTTTAATTGAAAAGAAGCAATTTGGTCCTTAACAAAGAAGAAAGAAAACAAGAAAGAAAAGCTAATAGAATCATTACACTTGACGGTGGAAATGACGAGAAGGTCGAATTGGCCATTTCGGAGTTGCGTATGGAACTGGGGCGAGTTTCAAATTTAAACTGATCGATAAACTGACACCACCATATAAAAGGCCATGTTGAGATTGGTCCTTTGACCAAGTTTGGTGCTCTAAGGTTAAACAGGGATTGAGTTATGACTCTTGAAACATGGTTAAAGAGCCATACAAACCTCTGTAATTTTGTGACAGCGTCCCCCTAAACTAGGCTTAGCCACAAGTTGCCGATTAATCCCAAAAAAGTTGCCGATAAAAGTGTCTAAGTGTTGCCAAAAAGTTGCTATTTTTTTCAAAAAGTTGCCGAAAAGTTGCCAAAATTTTTCTGCTTTTCGTACCTTTTTTGGGTGTTAAAGATTAAAAATTCGCACATTGCTTCTTATCAAAACTTTATTTGTCAAAGTCCAATGATAATATCAGAGGTTCTTTCCATTTCACTTGATCAACAAATAGTCTATCAGAATGACATGAACAAAACATGGTAATTGTCCGCCATCTTGAAAAACCGCTGACCTCGTGATAAGGCATCACAAAAATCAACCCATGGGGAGGGGCCTTAGGCCCTAATTATTGTATTTTAGAATAAATTGAATAAATGTCTATCGAAAACTGACCAATGTGGCTCAAAACGTGAAGAAAGTGGCTTCAAAGAACCTCAAAAAGCCTAAAGTTGCCGAAAATTCTAAAAGTTGCCAAAATTCTAAAAAGTTGCCGAAAATCTCAAAAGTTGCCGAAAAGTTGCCGAGCAACTTGTGGCTAAGCCTACCCTCAACCATATAAACTCTTAATTTTTTTCACGATTTCAGTGATATTCCTAAAAATGGGCAAAGTGATTTTCGAATTAGTTCCTTCCAAGTAGTAGATGCATGACGAATTTTACAGAAAAAAAAAACAAAACTGAATATATTTAAAGAGTTTATATGGTTTTGGGAGACACTGTCACGAAATT
>NC_133204.1:24663812-24731312 GCF_958299795.1 Porites lutea
TGCTGAACAATGTGCCTCCTTGTAATTTCCAGGGTTTGATTGTCGATGTTCTTCTTTGCATTTGAAACTGTCGCTTGAAAGCTTTTTCTAAGCTTTAGGTCTGTGATACTCAAAATGTGGTCTTTAGAACTTTGGTGCCTTTCCAGGGCCAACTTCTGAAGATTGTTATAGCTTACGGTTGTGAAAGGGTTTCTTTTACCTGTTGACTTAGAGATATCGCAACCATGTAAATTCTTTCAACCAAACAGGCAGAAAACGCCTCTTTTTCTTAACGGGCTCATTGGGCTGTGATTCCAAATCCGCCATGTTTTCCAACTCACTTTCTGTCCCAGAATGCCTCACAATAAAACATTAGTTCCCAAACCTCTTCAAGGAGTGTCAAATGTGGTTCCCCGATCGGAACATCAAAAAAGTAAGCTTGAGAACCTTTCAAAGTTAGTATGGCTCTTTCTAGTTTTAAAACAGTAGTCAGACAAAAAAAAAGAAGATTAAAAGGTCTTTATATTTCATTCTCAAAAAAGATTTTTTGCAGATCTACGCAGTTCTAAACTAATTATTAGTAGACTATCGCTCTAGAACATGTGTGCCCTAGAGGACCGGTTCTCTTTGGTGTTTTGCGTCCTTTTTTTCTTTTTCGGCTAAACAGCGCGTCCTCTAAAGCGTATTTGCGCGTAAGGGAAAACCCTGAATTGATTACTTCATCTTCTTACCCATGGTGCTCCGCTGCGCACGAGAGCTCCGCTAATATCCCTCAAACGCTGGGTTGCGGGTTGTAGTCATTTACTTTTCTGTAAGTAAAGAAGAACTAATGACAAAATATCCTGTTGTCTATTGGGTAAGAAATTGTTAATATAATTACATATAAGTATAAATACTAAGTCTACCAGTTTCCCAAGCAAAAAATCCACAAGACAATGGCACTAAAGTATCTTTACCTCTTTTGCAGATTGTTGTTGTGTGGAACAACGTCAAGAAAGCCCCACCGTCTGGTAACATAACGATTATTTCCTTCTTTTATTATGGCAATGATATACCATCTTTTGATTGTCGCAGCACAAGGCACTCTAGGGGCTGTTCACATAGGGGTGGGGGACCCCAGGTAGGTAAAGTAACCCGCTTATGTGTGGTAACCTGCTTGTCCATATAATTAAGCAGTAGAAAACGTTTTCCGTGTTTGCATAGCCTGATATAAACACGAGAGGGGTTGGGGGAATTCGAGACAGTTATGCAAACCCGAGACGAAGTCGAGGGTTTGCATAACTGTCGAGAATTCTCTCAACGCCTCGAGTGTTTATATCAGGCTATGCAAACGCAGGAAAAAAAGTTTTCTATTGCTTTTCTAAAATAAATTTCCCGACAAAAAAACGCAAAACTCTTTGTATGGCACTGATTAAAAGAGAAATTCTTACCAGTCGCAAAATCTTGTCCACGAAGTCTTGCACGCGTAATCAGTTCTTGTTTTGCCAAAAGATGCTTTGCAAAATACGGATTTTTCTCGCTTAAAATGTCAGCTTATGCGAAGAAAAATTGACTCACCTTCTTTGTAACAATTTTCCATGTTTCAGCCGACGAAGGAATGGGTAAATAAAGTAAACTTGTCGAGTTTTGAACTCGAAAACTTTTTCAAATTCGTGCTTGCGTGATTAGCGCGCGAAAAGCCAAACAACTTGACGCCTCGACCATGTTTACATACTCTCATGCAAACACTCCTCTCGGCCAATCAGAGCGCGCGTACTATCTTAGTTATTTTATGATCTTTCATATTAATGTGATCCCGTTTACATGATAAGTGGGGTGACCATATGAGAGATATTACCCCACCTAAGTGGGTTACCTCACCTACCTGGGCTACCCTTTCTTCTTGTGAACTGTCCGTTAGTCGACTTGCTAATCTTAGCAGCAAGCAGTCGTATGTTATTTGTCTAGTAAATTGCACAGAAGAGCTTGCGGCGATTCTCTTTGTAGCTCAGTCACCTTCACTGCCCCACTGATTTCACTGATATGATGGTTTTCTTTTCGTTCCTTTTCTTTTTCGCGGGGTTGAGGAAGACTTTGAAATCTACTTGTGACGAGTGGAAAAATTGCTAGGTTATGCAATTTTAACACTTACTCAACAAGAAGGTAGAAGACCGTAGAATTGATTAAAATGTCGAAGTGACCATACAGTCGGCTAGTCACAATTAATTCTTTTCCAACATTTAGGTTTGCCACGGGTACATGGTACATGTCAGTTAGGGACTAGTCACTGTTGATGATATGGAGGGTAGGGTGGAGCATTTTGTTGCGACAAAATGATCTCCTTTCACAGGATCTTGACTGAAACACCACACGGGTACCCTTATGCAATCACGACCACTAGACTACCCAAGTACAGAAGCTGAAATACGCCCCGCGGTAAAAAAAATTAAAGAATGACAAAAGCACATATTTGGACGAAAATTAATAACAAACGAAATTATTAAAGCTAGCTTACCTATGATGTTTCCTGTTTGCCTTAAACGTTTTGAATACTATTCTCAGTTTAGGGACTGTACCAAATATTTGGTACAACGGTATTTATATAACTCCAATATTTAAGTTTGAGTCTGACGCAACAAATGGCCCGTCGAATTATCGCGGAATTGTCTGGGAAAGCTATTCTTTTCAATTTTAAACCAGACTGTTTGAACATTTCGTCTCTCTGAACACACTTCGTAAATCTCCAATCTGAGATCACATCCTGACCTTACGAACTCTTGTAGACAAGTACGTCGACTGTCATCGAAACAAAATGTACGATTTTGTTGTTGATCTAAAAAAGACCGTTGACTCCGTTTGGCGTGAAGGGCTCTTACATAAATTACTGCAAATCAGTTTAGGAGGATGTTTCTATAAGTTAATTCAAAACTCTATATTCAAACTCCCCATGCACCTTAAGAATTGGTAGGAGTAGGACAAGACCCTTATATTACTTGAAAGGAGTACGCCAGGATTGCATCTTAAGCCCCTTGCTTTTCAATTTATACATTAATGACTTGCAATACGCACCTCAAAATACTTATCAGATCCCATCATTCTTCCAAATGGTATCACATTAAATTCTCTTTTGTACGCGGTTGACCTCTGATTATTTTATTCCGATCTTATGTGGGTTTGCAAAAATTAATTGTCTAAAATGACACGTTGCATTCTTGAAGCAGTTCTTGGTTGTTAGATATCAATACTAAAAAGGGCCAAAATTATGATCTTTTAAGAAACGCGCAAAGAAAACCTCAGACCTAGAACAGACCATTGATATTGTACACGAATACAGATATTTAGGAACCAGAAACTCCTCAACTGGTAATTTTAGTGTCTCTCGAACACTTGAAAGAGGAAGCCCTTCACGCTCTTTTCGGCTTGCGGAAAAACACAGACATTAGTAGATTAATACCTTCTTTGGCTTGTAAAATATTACATACTATCCTATAACCATGAAATCTGGGGAGTTTACCAGAAACAAGATTTTAGAACGTGGGATAGCTCGCCAATTGAAAAATTCAATTTACACTTCCGCAAGCGATACTTGGAAGTAAGTAATAAGGCTTCTAACGCTGCATGTAGAGGTGATTTAGGTATTTTCATTAATAATTGATATGAATGAAAAACTTATACTACATTATGAATTTTTTTAAGAATGATGAGGACTCTATCGTCAAACAAGTATTACTTGAATCTGTAAATATTCATTCTAACGGCAATACTAGTTTTTATTTTAATACTAGTAGTAACCAAGGGCGAGGTAGTGCGGGCGAACATGTACGTTTACCTTAAAGTGCAATTGATGTTGAGAACGGATTTCATAATAGTGTACGTGAATCAGAGAAAGCCCTTTTAGATGCAGTGTCAACAAAAGGAATCACAGCGGAACATGAACGTCGTTGGAAACTGAATTGAACAACACAGTAAACAAGACTGTTATTAAATTCAACGATTTTATTTACAGTGGCCTAGATAAGAAGAGAAGCGAAGAGAGACGGCTATATTCGCAGGCAAAGGTACAATGAAATAAACATAAAAAACACTCAACGTGGACTGTATACAGACATGTCTCTTATTTAAACTGTCAATCAGAGAAATACGCCCGTCACTTAGCTATATATGGGAAATAAAAATTGAAATCCGATGCTAGTTCGATGAAAGTACTAGAAACAAAATGAAAGAACACAATTCAAGTGTTTTCAAAAACTGGTCAAAGTCTATGAGAAAGCATAAATGACTAGCGTCTCCAGTGTGCTAATTTAGAGTACTTCAGCATCCAACGGTGAGAGTGTCGTAATTGGTCTGCGCTTCACACTTGCCCCGGTTCTCACGTCCACCACTCTGACTTGTCCATGCTGTCCTAGATACACTGCCTCGATCCGTCCGATCTTCCATTTTCGCCTTGGTGCGTATGGCTCTATCAACAAGACAACATCTCCCACTTTGAGATTCTTGGTAGGTAGAAACTATTTGTGACGGGATCCAAGTGTAGGCAAATACTCCCACATCCAGCGATTCCATCTATTCCATAGCTTGCGAATGAACTCTTCCCCTCTTCTCCATCGTTTGCGAACAGCGGTTGCTGTTGTGTCAACTGTCTCTGGAGCTAGCTCACCAGCCATTTTGTCCAATTAAGAAATGGTTCGGGGTCAACACTAGTTCATCATTGACACTGACTGTCGTTGAGGGTCTGGAATTCAACAAACTCCCGACTCCTGTAAACACTGTTTGTAACTCCTCGTCGTTAACGTTGGTTTGGCCTAGAACTGCGTAAATTGCTCTGTTGACTGACTTTACTAAAGGATACTAAACATGTCTGTCTGCGATTTTGGTCCAGGCAAGGCTTCGCTGTTTTAAATTTTTCTCTGAAATTCAGCGGAAACATCAAAGACAATCCTTGTCTTCGTCGTAGACCTGTCAGGTCGTACAACGGGAAATTAGGGAATCAAGGTGGGTGTTGGTTCGACGAATGACTTTCTTCTCTAGATATGCTTCGATAACCTTCTGATAAACCTCAGCTTTTGCTGGGTCCTTTACCAGTTTTCGCTCGGTTGATTTTAGGCGTTTCTCGGCTAACGGCCTGTTGTTTTGAAGACTGCTACCACACAATGATCATTCTCGAACTTCGTGGACTCGCTCACTTTGCGTCAAGCAACCGATTCATCAGGGGTCATGACCGGTCTAGAAGGCATAATACCCATAGTCTCGAGATCCCAGAATCGCTTTAAGGTTGTATTCAAATCATCCTGCTTTTCCGCTATTGTTGCCACCCCTCCAAACTGCTCCTTGCGAACGGTTTGGCATAAATTGGTATGGTGCATTTCTCCGGTTCTTTCCTTCTTTATCCTGCCCACTGCAGTCCACCCTATGTAAAGGATAAAGTCGCGCACAGTTGATGTTACACGCTCTACTTCTGGGACACTCCTCGCCAAGATGATCATGACCCAAACACCTGTAACAGTCCTAGCGTCTTTGCAGTACCCCATTTCTCCTGAATACTTTTTTTCTTAAAAACATCGCAATTCCAGATGGCATGACTTTCACCACACACCTTACACGCACCTTTCTTCTTACCATCAACTTGGTTAGTTCCATAGGATCTACTCCTTCTCTCGCCTGACTTCCAAGGGGGTTTTCCTGACTTCAAACCATGATTAAGTTCTGTGGCTTGCATCTGATATTCAGCTTTTTCGGCAGTCCAATCTTTGAGTATAATTAGAGACTCAACCTTCTGATTTTATCCTTAACCCATCGAGAATATTAAGCTAGTGAGCGGCTAGTAGTTTTAGACTAAAGGTGTAAAGTGTTTCTGCTTCTTATTCCGCCTCTCTATTGTTTTTCTGCAAATTGATTACAGCCTGCTCCAGCATGTCTGCAAATTTTTGCAATTCTTTGGGCATTTTCTTCTCCGTCTCAGAGGTTTCATTTTAAGCAACTCTTCTACATGGCACTGGATTTCCCGTCTATTTCCTCCGTGTGTCCTCACTAATCTCGCTTTTGCCGCTTCATAAGCAGCCTCGGAATATCTTAAACCTTTAATCGTTTCTAAGGCTTCGTCTGACAAACAATATTGCCTCCAATCTTGACAAATGTCAACATTTTGAACTGAGCAGAATACATCCACACAACTCGTGAATGTTGCTTTCCAGTGCTGAAATTCAGTTTTCTTCCCACTAAGTGTTGGAATACGAGTTCTTTCTAGGTTTCCTACCCCACTTTTACCATGTTTGTTAAACAAGCTGGTGTTAGAATTAACTTGCATTTCTGCCAAAAAAAACTTCTACCTTTTGTTACACAGTACCACCCGGCTTTACCTAGCCTGACGAGAATACTGATGAAGAATCGAAATGACACCTTATACAAAACAAGCAACGAATCTTTAAGAAGCCTCCCCTCCCTTATTACAAAGGAAAATCTCTTAAGGACCTATTAGTTAGCTTATAGAACGATGCTCTGACGCTCATACAACTTTCAATACTAGTAAGAGCAGGAGTCGTGTGATGCCCCTCGCTTATTTTTCGGCATATTTTCCCCAGTTTCTCTGCGAAAAACACAATATATGATTTGTCCCCAGGGCCCGAAAAATGAGATAAATTGTAATATTTTGTCGTCGGAAAGGACCTTTTTCCTCTTACACATTAATTTTGAAACACATTTTCACAAATTTGCAGAAGGTAACAGGAAGAGTGAACCTCTTACATCACATCCGTTCCAGCATTGATACTGTCAATGTCCAACGAACTCATCAATCGATGATTATGTCAATATTTACGTATTGCGGCTATAATAGTCCTGGATAATCAGAGTCCCGCAAACGCATGATCCGCTCCATTGAGAAACGAAGCCTCGAAATCATTTTCCCAGTCAGAAAAGCTGCGATCTTCGATTTTTAATAATTTAATAATTTTTTGCAAAGGAAAGAGTACCGTTTTGTATTTGGCTGCCTTCTAAGAATGGGCTGCATGTTTCCCGTTTAGGAATTTTTTTCAACGATTTCACCAGAATGCTTTAAACACTAGAAACAATGGGAAAGCAGCAAAACTGCCGAAGGTGAGACTGGATTTTGCGCGCCGTAGTTTCTATTTTTTAGGCGCCTCGATATTTGATTCACTGCCATTAAGTTTAAGAAACATTAATTCTAAAGTTTTATTTAGGAAAGCCCTGGACGATTTTTGCTTGTAACTTTTATTGTAGTCAGTTTAAATGGTTTTTTGTGTGTTTGCTTTTTATACATTTTGGATATTCTTTCGTACTTCTTATTACTTGTAACATTTTAGGAAATCAATGTTCCCTTGTTCTCCATTATAACCCAACAGTTCCCTTGTTCCCTAAAAGTTATTTTAAGATATCCCTTGTTCCCTAAAACCCCTGGAAGGCCCTCGTTTATTCCATTTCCTCTGGACTTTATATCTCAACGCCAGCAACGGTGGCGCAGCCGACTAATTCATTCAGCTGTCTTGTTATCGACGCGTTCAACTTGCGTTTTCCAGCTTTCAAATTTTCCACTTACATTAAAGAGTCCCCAACTGAATCTTCTTCTTTGTTTAACATGTTTACACTGCCTTTCCACTCAAAATTCACAAAAATTTCGTCAGATAAATTCTTGTCACTTTACCAAAAAAGAACAATAAACAACAAACGCTGCCCAACGCGCCACAATCCTGATCCAAAGATGACTTGTAACTCGTTTTTCCTCCAAAATTCCAGCTTCTATTACACTTTCTGTTTCAAGATTCTGCTCGAAGGACCAAATTAATGTATTTCCCTTGGTTCCACTCGTTATTCTTAAAAAATCTATTCAACAAATGTAAAGGGAAATCACCACGACTTTATTTTTCCAACAACCCCCAAAAAATGTTTTTCACATCCGGTGACTCTTATGTTAAACTGTCAATCACAGAAATATGCGCGTCACTTAACTATACGTGGGGAATAAAAATGATCCTCAACATGTCTTTCTTTATTTGATTATACTAATATATTAAAAATTGCTGCAATTTGATTGGCTTAGAACAGTGGTATTTAAGCTTAATTTGAAATACCCACATGTGAAAATTACAAACCTTTCGCGGGCAGTAGTATAAACAAATAATTGCATGATTTGTACCTGATATTTGGCATAAATACCACTTGTGACATTTCAGAATTGTCTCAAATTTCACTCGCCTAACGGCTCGTGAAATTAAGTATGACGATTTTGAAATATCGCTCGAGGTATTTATGCCAAATATCGCTATAAATCATGCTATTACCTATACTAATATAAGCGTAAGTTTTTGAAAAATGTCTGCTAAGTTTACTTTTGGTTTTGCATAATTCGATCTCGCAGTACATCAACACACGTAAGCTTAAGCTTTTTGAAATACATAAATATTGGAGGCTGTGGTAGAATTTTCTGACAATTTGTGCGTAAATAGCTCTTGTACAAAGCCTTTGTACAGTTTTAATCTCGCACGATTCAATTAATGTCGAGTTCCGAAGAAAAACGTTGGGAGGAATTTTTTTCAAGCTTTCTATAAAGTTTGCTTATTATAGCTTACTCTTTTATCTTTGTATGACACAGACAAGACACATATTCTTGCAAATGTGCTAATTTCAGAACAAACTGTGCCACCCTCAACGTCACTCACTCGCGCGGGAACACGCGAATTTGGACGGCGCTCGTGTGGAATTTCAGAAGATGGGCGATCGTTTTGAGACTTTATTTGAGTGCTCTCTGAACTTTCCAAGTGCTTCATATCTCGATAGGCAGTGCATGCGCAGTGAAAGAATAAGGCAATGTTATATAAACATTACTAGAAATACGTTTATCTCACTAAAAAACCTCGCGAGGCTGTAATGGGCCAGCAGTATAAATAGAGGGGAAAAGGCCAAGGGGAAAAATGTGATTAAAAACAAACACAAAAACAAAACGAAAATATATACATACAACAAAGAAAAAAAACAGCTAAGTCGAGAGTCGAACCTGGAGTCATGGACCATCAGCGCGGAAGGCCGGCTCCCAGACCTTTGTTCCACGCTGCCAAGGATAACCGGTTAATCGGGGAAATTATTATATTTAAAGTATTATTTGCGTGAAATTCTGCCATTAGACGCTGTTTGAAACTAGTAGAGCTGTATTTACCATGAATTCAAATATATAGTTATTTGAGGAATGTTAGCCATAATTATTTCTTGTTGTTGTTAACTTTCCGCCCTCCTTTTCCCCGCAAGTTTTTTTGTTATTGTTGTTTCGTCCGAGCGGGATATTAGTGAACTTACGCAACAGGACGGGAGAGGAAAGAAGACGGCAAACCTTGTGTTACAAGCGTGACAATAATTGTTTGAAACAACTTTTCGCCAAACTTCACTTTCATTTAAACAGATCTTTTTGGAAAGGACCAGAAAACAGTGACAATCATGACAAAATACGCAAGTAATAGCCTTGTTACGTTTGTCACACACAAGTGTTTTGCCGTCCTCTTCTTCCTTTCGTCCTGTTGCGTAGACTCACGTTGTTGTTCGGAAAAGCTTTTGACTGTGTATCTCATGCTGTCCTACTACATAAGTTGAATTCTTATTTTGGAGTTCAAGGTTCTCTTCCATCATGGCTGACAGACTACCTAACCGATCCAACTCACTTCTCGGTACTAAATGGTCAGCACTCAACCGTGCTTAACGTTACTTGCGGGATTCCCCAAGGGTCAGTACTGGGCCCATCGTTGTTCGCCTTGTACACCAATAACCTATTCGGAGTTACTTCCATAATTTTCAGCAGTTATACCGTTCTCGGACTTGGTCAGTGCGGATTAAACTGATGAACGGGGAATAATAGATTAAACATCTTACAATGATTTGTTCTCTTGTCGTTCATCAAGGAGTATTGTGTTACCCTCTTTTGGTACAATTTAGAAAAAACCTTGAAAAGTTGAAACAGCGAGGATAAACGCAGATTTGACTACATTGTTTTCTCATCCTGTTATTCTCTTTGCAGCCGCTAAGTGGCCTCAACTGACAAAACCTGTGAAAGTGGTCAGAACTAAGGAAAACAAGTTGAGTAACAGGTAACGGCTTTCATGCCTTCCAAATGATGACAACATATAATTTAACATGCGCTCGTTTTTATTTTTGATCTTTTGTCATCTTTGTTAACATTCTTTATCTCTGTCAGGTTTTACCCTTACAATGAAGTAGAAACTGAAGCGATTCTTGCCATCGATGATGACATTCTGATGCTAACACCAGATGAACTGGAATTTGGTTTCCAGGTATGCGTACACCGTACGGTAGACCTGTCTTCAAACCACACATTAATTCGAATCAATCTATAACTTGTGGTAGGTGATCAGTTCCGCCTGGAACACACGCATTACTTTGCTGCTACTTTAGTGTGCATGGTGAGTCGCCAAGAGTGTTTTTCATAAACGTGTAAGCGGGTAACATGAAAAAGGTTCTAGTCTTTTAGTAGGAATATATAAACGTCATCCAAATTTCAACCATCTATCATACTCAAGGTTTTTCCAGTATCCGATAATATCATTGCGGAGTTTTCTCTGCTGTGTCCGGACACTTAATACTGAAAAGAGAAGTAATCGTGCATGTTTTTTTTTTTCATCTTAAGGCGTGGCGGGAGTTCCCAGATCGTCTGGTGGGATTTCCTGGTCGTGTTCACACTAATCAGAACAGCAGTTCCCAGTTTAAGTACGAATCAGAGTGGACTAACAACGTATCCATGGTACTGACGGGATGCGCTTTTCATCATAAGGTATCAAAAGTGCTATGGGATTCTTAATTCTTTATGTTGTCTTGTTTCTGAAATCTTGTTACACTTCCTTATCACAAGAGGAAACAACGAGACGTATCGGATTTTTTAGCGGGCAGATAAATACCAATTTTGTTTGAATTGAAAGGTCTTGCTTTAACAACGTAAGTGAATATATTAAGTCCAATAACAACTCAGTCAAAATAGTTTGATGAGGGTATGTTTTGTGTAGATTCTTAAACTGTTAGTCATCCATCTTCACCAGCGCGTTCGTTACGAATTTCGCCATAATTAGCCTGCTTCTATTCTACTATTACTTTGATTAGCTTCTTAACTGGATAGTGCCTCGCAGCGTTGCGGCGTCCGTACACCGCAAAGAACAATCAGTCAGTCTGGATATATAAATCAGTTCTTTAACTGGTTGAATCGCGCATAATTACGGCCTTGAAAGCCAGCTAGATTTTTTTAATACCTTTAATAACTAGGCTGTTCATTTTACCGCGAGGATAACATTCATGACTTTCTTCTACTTCACTCACAGTTCACATATATCATGATCTATCCCATTTATTCCATGCAATCACAATAATTAAAGGTTACTACCGTTGTTTTTCTGATAGTATTTCAGTCACCTGTTCACGTACATGATGCCTTCATACATCAGGGACTGGGTTGATAAACACATGAACTGCGAAGACATTGCTATGAATTTCATGGTCGCTAATTACACTGGAAAGGCACCAATTAAGGTAATGAATAGCAGAAGTGACCAGGGAGACTTTGACGAAATGTACTGAACCTCCTATTCGTGGAAATTGCTAATAGTGACTTGAAACTACCATAGCAACGACAAGATAGCGTTACTTGAAAAAGGGATTATCGTTCATTTGAATTACCTTAAATGCGTTACTGAAGCGTCCAAGGACCTGAAATCTCTTAGAAATTTTTTGAACTTTATAGAAGGAAAGAAAAATAGCTCACGGGTCTTCTCTTCAGTTACGTGTTTTATATGGCGGCTATCTTATTTTTCCCGACGATGATGGGGCCAACCACGCACTGAAATTTCAGCGTATATCGCGTTAACAAATTCAAGTCGTTAATGCCACCACATAAACCAATATACATTGCAAAGGACAGGCAGGTGACGACTATCTTAATGTCAAACGAGACCGTTATTTTTTGCTTGTAATGACTCTAAGACGCGTCTTGAACTGCACCATTAATGCCAGCCTATATCTCCTACTATTCCTTCCTTTTTTCTGGGTGATTCATATTGCAAGTAATACGTTATTCCCAGTTAGGTTAGAGAAGAGTTAAGTGTAAGTTGATTTTTTATGCATATTTTGCGTTGCTTACATCCACAGGTTACCCCTAGAAAGCGCTTTCGCTGTCCGGAGTGTGTGACCGAATCTTTGTGGGCAGATCCAAGTCATTTTGTAGAACGATCTGAATGTCTGAATGAATTTGTCCGAGCTTATGGTCATATGCCACTTAAGACTGTAGAGTTCCGAGCTGATCCGCTGTTGTTTGGCGAAAAACTGCCGGACAGGGTTAAATTGTACAAAGATATAGGAAGCATTTAAAAGAGACTGTAAATATTTTTTTCAGGTGCAATACAGTTAGTTTGGTCACTAAATTAGCCTGCTTGATTGGGGTTTGAAGTGGAAGGGAAGAGGGAAATAAACGCCTACTACACAGCGGGATATTATTTAATGGGTTAACTCGATCTAAATAAGCATTTCTTATCTTTAGGTTTCTTACATGTTATTTTAAGTAGGCAAACCGCAATGCAATACTGCAGGCGGTCGAGAGGCTATTTAACGATACCAATATTTGTCAATCAGGTCAATGCATACATTTTGAGCATTCCCAGAGAACAAATACAGCAATAATTCAAAGAAGACAAAAGTTATTAAAATAAGGTCTTCGCCTTCGCGCAGACTTCCCACAGTTGTTTTCAACCCAAATCTCCTCTTTCTGGCTTTTTAGAATTAAATACAGGTTGTCAATTGTCCTCTCAGGTGTTCGCAGACAGTGAACAGTAAAATATTCATCCCTGGGTATTGTTATTCATGGCATTATAATAAGGTAATCTGACCTGGGACAAGCCCAAGACAGACTGAATTGAATACGTGAATAGGTAATCTGGAACCCGACTTACTCGCTGGGGAGGGCGGGTGGGTCGCCAATCACCTTCGTGTAGGACAAAGTGAAGTGAATGGGACAATGCATGCCAGTGTTTCCTATTATATATACTCATTTGCAGATCATTATCATTAGATCTACCTTTTGTTAGTTTTTCATATTTCGTTAAAGAGCTTGTGCCTACTTTTGAATGGGAAAGCTTTTATACTATTATCAAAAATTATTATTCTACCTCATTTTTTTTGTCACTGTAATGTAGAACGGTGGACTCAATTTAAGGCGATATTATTCTTGGCTCTCAGATTTTAAGGTATTTAATTAAAAGTCTCGCTTGCTTTGGCAGCGAGACTCTAAAAATGGAAGCGTTTCTTTTTTCTTTTTCGTGTTTGCGCGCCAATGGGGGGTTGTGGTCCCAGGCGTTCCTGGCGGAGACCGTGGAAACTTGCAATAGGTATCAATGCGTGACGAAAGCGATTCAGGAAAGATTAATGGGAAAGATGTAGAGCTTTTCCGGAACGTGTCGGTCCACGAATTTTATCGCTTGAAAGCGTTGATTACTTTGGAACAAGTGAATACTTCAGTGAAAACTTCGATGGTGAGGCTATAAACGTTTTGAAAATATAGCTCTTTCTAGTTTCCCAAGTTTACTCCTCGTGACATTAATATGGCGACCGAGAAGGCCGTCACAGTGAAAACATGCCCTTTGAATGGTAACATGCCCTTTGAATGGTGAGAGTATCCGAAGATGTGTTAAGGGGAATAATTTGCTCGCTCGTAGTGAACAACTGATCAAATTTGTGGCGATACTGAAACCAGATGTTTGCATTATTTCCGGTCGACATATTTGTGCTCCTCGGAGGAGCACAAATATGGGCCACCATATGGCGCCCTATAAATTTCTGTTACACATTTTGAAGAACAACTCAGCAGCGGAAAACTGCACAGACGTGAGACTTGGCCAGGTTGTTAACTTAACGATATTCTATAATATCTGAAATTCTTGGCCTCAGACATTCCACGGTTTTGATTTTAGTTTTCGACGGCGTGACAGTGAAAACCACCAATTAGCCAATTATGTCGATTGCATGCTTGCTTACCATTTTTATGACCCTTAAAACTTCGTTGCAAAATATTTTCAAAACGCTGTCATAGAAATTGTTAAAAATTTGCCATAATCGAGGTAGGTACAAGCTCCCGTAAGCGAGTACCAAAAAAACACCTGGTACCGTATTGGCGTCATTACGTTGCCATGGTAACTGCGATACCAATAAAACATGGATCATAACAAATTTATATTATAATACAGCTATGGTATCTTTTTTCCGATATCTTGGTTTACGTCGACGAAGTAAATGCTCAAACTTGGGAGCTATACTCCTTAAAAATCAAGTCGAGCCACTTAAAGTGGTTTGGTAATTTGATAATTTAAGGCTGGTTCTCACCAGCGACGGGGTCGAGGTCGGAGTCGTAATCAGAAGTGCAGAACTTAACGATCTAGTAAAAACAGCGTTCTAATTCTGATTCAGATTCTTAAAGGGCATGTAAAAAAACCCAAAAATACAAGTTTATCCCCTAATATTTAAAAAAGTATTCTAAAAACGATTTTGCTATTATTTTCTGCCAATTCGATGCCCCTAAGGCGAAAACACGGCTTTTTCTACTACAGATTAACTTCCGGTTGACAATATGAAATTACTTGTGACGTAACGAGTGGAACCAGTCTATTGCGCAACTTGATTATCACTATTGCGGCTCGATCGAGCGATAAGTGAGAGTTCGGATAGTTCAGAGCAGAATTCATCCGACGAAAGTGATTTTTACGACGTAAATTTATATGACAGCGATGTAGTTGAAACTTCAGAACCTTCTGAAGACACAGGTCCGCGTGCCTATCGTTATGAGCCTCGCAGAGTTCAACGAGATGATGGACAACAACAACAACAAAGCCGTGAGGACGAAACCGAAAGTCAGACGGATCGTCTTGGCAACACAGACTGGTAATTTTTTTTTCTGTGACTTAAATTGTATTTCTTATACCTTTTGCCTTTATTTTGCAGTAATATTATCATGAGACTAGGATGAAATCGAGCCATTATGAAAGAGGTCCTTACTTTTTTTATTGTAATTTAGGTGTGGAATGTGTCAGACGATGCCTTCAGTACCCGAAAACGTATGTTGTCATGAAATAGGGCAAATATGGCAAAAAAATTGAAGAGCAAACGGAGGTCCAAATGTCCTGTATAACAGAACATCCGGGATTTCAGTCTACTTGCTTGGATGTGAGGGTCCTTGAAACGGCGTATTATGCATAAAGGCAACAACATGGCACAGACAGTCATAGAGGGCACGAGTATGTTTACTAGTTCTGAAATTTTCACTATATACATAAAAAAATTATGAACAGTTTAAATATGACTGCATATTCGTAGTTATATATTTATTTCAACATTTTTCCTCTCGTTCGTGTCTAGAAAATTTCGCTACATCGCTTATCGCCAACTTTTGCGATGGTGTTGGGGTTATCTTGGCAGAAAAGTAAGAGTGGCGCTCCCTTCCTGTGCAGTAAACAAAATACGCCAAAGATTTCCTGCGGATTTTGGCACCTCCTACATTGGTTTACAGCCACCAAACCTGCAATAATTAACCTATATTTTAACGAATAAGAAGTGAAAACCATCAGCGAAAAATAAGAAAAAAAAGCAATCAAACAAAGTGCGATATCTCTTCAAAAACATAACCAGTGTACGGCGGTAAGTTACTTTGACGGACTCCCCTCATATTCTTCAAGGTCGGCCTCGGCTTCCTCAAGAGACAAATCAGTCGGTTGAACATAATCGAAATCTTTGTCATCGTCCACGCTGCGTCCTCCTAGACTTTTAACAGGGCTGCATTCTGGTGTACTAGTGCTTAAAGGAGCTGTAACTATAAGGTCGCACTGCACTTGAAAATCTTCTCTCAAGGGTTCTAATTGTGTGCATGCTGGATAGAAATTCTACATTAGATAATCGGTTAGGGGGCAAGAAAAAGCGAGGTAAGATTATGTCTAAGCGTAACCTACCTTAACCTATAGACGTTTCGTGCAGAATATCACATTGAACTGCTACCTCTTTAAACCTGGGCGATGTCACATCTTCAGAGCAAGCACTTGTTTCAGTGTCGACGGGCATAGACTCAGAAGCTGACGTGACGGCGTTCGCAGCGACGGAGGCACGTTTGTTACCGGCCAGTATCTGTGAAAAAAGGTTGAATATACTTGAGGAAGGGGGAACGGTTAATACTGACCTAACGAAAAAAATCCTTCTTAATTATTACATTGGCGTACTTACCCTAGAAACTGATAACTTGTGTACAGCTCTACTTGTTCGTGACCTTTTGCCAGGAGTCTGACTCGCAGTCGCCGGTATTTCTTTTTCTTCGCTCTCCATAGTCCGCTAATTTACGCGCTTTGGGCAATACTTCGGGTCTCTGGGACTGAATTGCGGGCACCGAATCGCGTTTCAAATTGCTTCTTTTATCTTTGAGTCCCATTTTTACCATCCCAGAATCCTCGAAACATTCGTGTGCAAAATGAGCGCCACAGATTATGGAGTGTTCCGTAGGTTGTAAGAAGTCTGCACATTTAATCCACTGGCGCCGAATTCTTTCTTCTTTTGGAGAAAAATGAGTAAAATGCCCTGTTTTGTTCGAGTTATTACAAGATCCAACGACACCCCGCTTTACCATTGTCAAACCAAAAAAATATTCTTGTAGGAAACTAGACAACACACGTGTTCGTAAAGGTCCCAAAGATGTTTTTGACTTCCGATGGGCAGAGGTTCCACTCGTGACGTCACAACAAAGATGGCGGAATCAAAATGGCGGACGAAGTGAACTTTCAGAGGTGATTTCTCGGGTCAAAATGCGCTTGTGTCGAAAAAAAGATAGAAGATTTATGAAGTACTTTCGGTATACATCCTACTCATATCAAACAAAATTGTAGCATTTTTGGGTTTACATGCCCTTTAATCAAGTGAAAATTATAGTTGTCGGAGTCACAAGCAGAAGCGAAAGAACTAAGCCAATCACAAAGCGTGGGAATGAGCATTGTGGTTAACAATCTGGTTTTTATCATATCGAAAACGACGGGGTCGTAAACGGAGTGGGGAGAAAATAGAAACTTTCTGATTCTTTTAAGTCCGTCGCTGTTATGACTGTGATTACAACTCCGATTTTTTATTTCCACAAGGTCATAAGCGCTCTTACGACTCCAACTCCGTCGCTAGTGAAAACCAGCCTTTTTAGGGCTCAAAACTACGGATACGGAACCAGCGATTTTCAGGATTTTCAAGACTGTTTTTAACTGAGTTGGGTAAAAAGAAGGTTTTGCATTACGAATAGGATGGACCACTCTATTACGCGCACAACGACAGTCCTTCCAATTTAAAGGACTGTTTTCTAAAATCGCTTTTTTATGAAAATTGTTTCGCGCGGCAATCGCTGCTTGAATTTCAATATTGACCAAGGTTGACAAGCCGCGAATCCAGAACGCGCCTTAATAAAGAATACCAATGACCTAATGCATCAGTTTGTGTCTCTTAGGGCCTGCTTACATGGACGTGAGGGACCCCAGGTAGGTGAGGTAACCCGCTTAGGTGGGGTAACGCGCCCGTCCATATAATCTTTTTTTTTAAATTTAATCACGTTTGCATGATAGGTGGGGTGACCCGCCAAGGTGCCCGCCCGGTCTGCCAGACCGGGTTACCATTTCAGCCGGGGTCAAATTTTGCCATGTAAACGTTTCAAGGTGAGGTACATCAAACTCGCGCAATTGGGTAATTGTTTCATTCCTCACATATTTGGAAGTTTTACTAATAATTTAGTTACAATTTTTAATTTTTGTATTTTCAATACTTTATCACCAAGATATTGTTATTATTGCAAAAAGAGTCTCAGGAAAAAAGTCCGCTTTTAAGTCAAAAATACACCCAGAATCTTATTTACAAAGTTCGGCTATTCCATGTACTGGAACTAGTTAGGGTAACTAACAATCTCGGATAAAACGAAAAGCCAACTCAAGCTTTCGCGGCGACCAAAGTTTTTCTAAGATATTCGAACAGATAAACAGCTTTTAAGGCAGCAGTAGTAGTAGTACCGGCGTCAGTTTCGAACCACTTTATTCTGATGGCTACTAAGCCCACCCTTACAAGATTCAGGTGGGTTTAGTAGCCATCAGAGAAAGTGGTGTCGAAACTGACGCCGGTTCTACTACTTCTGGGTTACCAGGGAGCGTCGCAGAGCGGCCACCAGTCGTTAAAAGCCCGTGAGGGGGCCCCACCGCAAGAGAATTGCAGCCCTGGCAGAAATTGCGCTGCCCATAACGGCAACGCCCGGTAACCCTTTCTTGCCCGATTCATCGCCAACAGGGAGAGAAAACGCCCTGTTAGAGATTCGCACAGAATCTTCATACGGCGATGGCAACCCATTCGCTCTCCGCCCTGTTAGATACTAACACTTAACAAATATATATATTTACAGCGATGGCAACTCAATCGTTCCCACCAGAATAAGATCAAATGTTCGACGTTGGAATTCCAGAAGGATTACCCCCGCCCATAGCACATAGCCCCCGAACCCGAGTGCCTGGTGTCGGACGAGTGTGTGTTTACTTTGTGGGGACATTTCCGCCCAGAATTTGCGAAAGAGGAGCAGAAACCCGAACCAATGATGACTGGAGTTTACCGCGGACATGCCTTTTTGATAAAAGATCTTGAAAAGGTTACCAAACTGTTTGAATGTGATTCACCAAATCATGCGATCTTTCCCGTCAAGCTGAAAGGTGTACAGATGGACCGGCGAAAATAATTTGCCCCTGGAACAAGGTCTGGGCGCCCAAGTACTTCTACGAAAGAGCCTTCCACCCTAGGGTCAAGTATGGAAGAGCAGCCTGCTATTTGTTTGAGGCCGAGTCCAAGCGTTCAGGAATCCATATCCATTATCAACTGTGTGGACACGGAGGTAAGAGGCTTATTGCCGGACACCCGGTGGATGGGTATCACCACGAAAAGTCGAACAGTCTTTCAGTTCCATAGTGTCATTTTCAAGGCTGTCCAACATGCTATCCAGATAGAGAGTAAGTATTGTACCAGGAGAAAGGAAAAAACGTGACCAGGGAGGATGTGTACCAAAGAACGTTGCGAAGAAATGAAGTGATTCCATTGCAGGTTCCTTTAAAGTTCTTTCTCAAAATCGATGTGCTTGGCTGTGATAAGAGTGACGTTGGCAACCGTAGGCAGGCGGCCGCAGCGCAGTGTAATTTCTCCATCCACAGACGACAACGTCGAGTTAATAACGAAATCTTCTTGCAGGTCCTTTTTGCAAAACTTCCACGTCATCCACTTTGACGATCATACCTATCACCTTGCTGGCAAGCATAAAAAAGCTCTGTGTCAGCGTTTCGGTGGTGTTGCTGCCCACTTAGGCTTTATATCATTTGTAAATTTTCTCCACCTCTTTGTCCGAGAGGCGTTTCAGCTGTTCATGAGAAAGTTGGGCGCGAAGCGCCTCTTTGGAGTTGCCTGTAGAAACATGCACAGCCAGCTTTTCGCGTTATTCTGGAATGTTGTTGGCAGGGAGCAAAACTGGAAAATCGGAGGGTTTCGAACTGTCTGGAGTGGCCTCCAGCATTTGCATCACTTCGTTGAGCGCCTCCTGTTCAGACATTCTGCTTATATTAATTAAAAAGTTTGATTCCAAATGGATGGCGCAGGTCTTTGCCATCAGTTCCTTGTACTCTTCGACCTCCTCCTTCGGGCAGTCAATGGCAAACATGCGCGAATCGCTGTCGTTAAACCCGTCGTAGGTTCTGTTGTACACAAAGGTTGGGCGTATCAACACCATGTGGTCGAGCTTGCCTCGAAAAGGGCCTCGCAGCTGGTTAACGAGGTATTGGGTTTTGCCGGAGGATGTCGGGCCCACGATCAGTGTTTTAAACGGAATGTTTTTTGGGTCCAACGTTGCAAAGACTAGAGCTGTTTGTCCATGATGTTCATCTGAGCATCGCTGACTGTGAAAGCGTAGCAATTCACATTTCTCGAGCCAGATTTCTTTCTGTAAATCTCAAGGAACACACCGTCTTTGGTGTTCACAAGACGGACGTCGTTTCCGTGCACTGTGATGTCTAACATGGACCGAATGTCGATGAACAACCCAAACTTGTTTGGGTAGAACTTTGTGAGGTACATTTTGCTTGCGACATCTTTGGGCTGAAAGTACCGGGTGATCTCCTGCCACATATGCTGCACCTCGATGCCGCTGATGTATTTTTTTGTGGGGTGAGCCGTTCACCGTGACGCTCACTTTGATGATGCGAAGGTTAATGTATTTTTCCGAATCACGGGCGCCGGCGATGTAGGGTTCGATAAAGAGCAGAAGAATATACTTGAGCGAAAACGTGTCCACCAGCGCCCTCGAAAAGTTCTGGACGAGAATTTTGTCTGAAATGTTGAAACGCAGCGTCAGAGATGACGATGTCTTCGTTTTGGTTTAGCTTGGGCACGTGTTCGTAAAGCGTCTTGCCCGGTTTTGCCCCACTGGGGGTGAAAGTGATGTGTTCTACCGTGCACTCGGCCTTCATTGCACCGAGGGTTTTTCGCTGCGCGTTGGTAGAAGAGTCGTTTGTATCTAACCTTTTTCTTTATATATAATTTAAAACATGGACGAAGGAGATCCTCTTATGCCAAACGAGGAACGTCCGAATGATGATGATGATAATGGCAACACCACTCAACCATCTCAGCCGAGTTCTTCCTCAACGCCTGGACCTTCGGGAGAAGAATACCCCATGCGCGCTACAACTATGAATAGGCCGCCAGTAAGGCGACAGAAGCGCAGAAACCAGAAAAACCAAAAGCATGTGCGCTATATAGCCCGATAGTCCGTTTTAGCTTTGGATAATGCGAAACGTTTTCCCTCTGCAGAAACTGCTGTTTGAGAAACGAAAACAACCAGGAGCCCGTAACCCGGAGGGAGCTGTTCCCATACTTGGCCTATGTCACGGCGTTTTTACGGACCAGTTTACTTTTAGACACATTTTAGGGCACTTTTTTTTTTTTAAATAATCGCCCGTGGAACGTGCCTGGACCGCACAGCGAGGCGGAAACACGAACTGGCTTTATATGTGTATATTTGGTTGGTAGTCGTAGTGACGTCATCGATTATGGCGTCGAGTTGCATTAAGGTTTCCAAGCAATACAACTTCCACTTGGTGCAAAGGCCAACATGTTCATTCTCTGTGAAAGGGTTTGTCTAAACTCTGGAATCCGAAATAAGTAATAGTATAAATCGCCCTCATTTTTAAGGCGCTCTCCTCAAATGCGAACAAAATGTTTATCTAAGGGGGGAGTCTAGTTAAAAGCAATGTTTTTCGTTTATTTCAATATTCAATCGAAAAATGACTCAATTGGTTTGGAGTCCTTGGTTCAATAATTTTTGGAGAATTCTTGGATGATTTTTCGAATGTGTTTAACGTAGAAAAATTATGGGGGGGTATTAAAAAATTTGGAGAAATTGAAAAATATTGGACTTGGGGGTTGTTAAATTAAAATTATGAAGTGAATAATTAGTATGTGTAGTCAAATGATGACGAGTGAAATAGGGAATAATTTCACGCGCGTTTTTTCAAAATCCCTATAATCTCCCGAGCCTTTAGGCGAGGGAAATTATTAGGATTTGGACAAAATGCAAGTTCCCTAATTTGACGATTATACCATTTGATTTCCTATTAATATCATGGGTGACGAATTACGTTAGCAATCTTGGATTTTTGACACGTTTATCCTGGATCGTATCGATCGAGAACTCTACTCTCTCTAGCGTTTAGAGCTTAAATTTGGCTTAAGTTCACAAATTTTCGACAAAATACCTGTTAGTATACTTCTTGACGTGCTCTTTCATGTGTTCAGGTTTTCTTCTTTATTCATGACATTTTAAAACTTCGTCGCCATCTTGACACTGGGACGTACGAAAGGTTGCCATGGCAATTTTGTAATTTTACACGTGAAATTACAAATTATCGCTGAAATTTCGCGCCAAAATTAAGGAGTAATTGGTCACCTATGATATTAGTAGACAAATACCAGATAGTCCACCACCACAACAAGGTGCGTCTGATCCCATTAGCGGAGTAACTTATGTGTATACCCAAGGCTAATAAAGCCACATTCTCAGCGTGGATTTATTTGCAGCCGTTGCATTTTCCCGCTGGATTTTTCCCGTTGTCTTTTCCCGCTTATTACTGTTTTCATCTTTAAAATAATAGTAAATTCCAACAGGCAAATACGAGGTCCATGTACGGATGCTGAAAACGAATTAAATTAGGCTTATTAGCCCATTAAATTCCTATTTGGCTTTTTCCTTTTATCATTATTCTATGACAACGTTTTTGCAATTAGGTGTATCTTGCTTGAAACTCGTGCCGTGAAGCTCGGGACACCTTCGGGAGTATCAAAATTTGACTTTACCGACAATTTTGTGTCCGCCAAGAATTCAGCGCAGAATCAAAACTTCATGAGCCGGCACTGCGGTGGGGCAAACTTGGTAGACTGTAGTGTATCATGTATAAAGCCGAATTCCAAAAGAGCGTTGTTATAAAAAAGGTATAAGGTGTTAATTTCAGGGATGACAGATTTGGCTCATTAAAACGATAATATGTGGCTGACAAACTTTAAATTGTAAAATCTGCTCTACACATGACACACTAGAAGTTTTGACTAATCGTTTATTAATCAAATCACAGTGTGCTGACGTCTATTCTGCCCGAAAACGTGGACACAAAATCACAACTTCCTAATTTGGTACAATTGTGGCTTAGAGGATTTCTGTCAAGCGCGACCTACCAAATAAAAAAACAACCCTCCTAAACAGGACCTAAATTTCCATCATTCCACAAGGTCTCTGTAAAATGTTATCTAAATTCTCTCTAAAACAGCCGACATGTAAAAGGTTTTTATAAAAAGATCTAGCACAAGAAAAATTTTGCCTTAGGATTCACAAATACATGTATGTGTCCCCCCGACCTCAACCCTATTCAGACCGGGGAGGGATGTTAAGCCCGCCCCCCCCCCCCCCCCCACTCCCTAAAAAGTTGAATAACTTAAAACCGTTCAAGCTATGACCACCAAACTCAGCTGCTAAGATTTATCTGAGATCATGTTCAAATCGTCGTGACATGGCAAACGAGTTTTGACTCCATTTTTTCTTTCAAACTTTGCATTTTTTCCAAAAATAGGTTTTATTTCTATTTTTACTGATTGATTTGTTCGTACATTACACTTAATCTGGCATTATTTTATCAAAGTTATTATACATGCTGTTAATTAAATCGAGTCTTTTCGGTGCCTAGTTTGAATAAAAGCATGAGTTTAATATGACCACCTTAGAATTTAGGCGGAAATTCCTGGTTCTCAGTGTTAGACGAAGGTAAAGCTTGTCATCAAGGGTTTGTTGGTGAAAAGAGTAGGCACTTGACTGCATTCATTATGCCATGGGGCCTGTATGAGTGGACTCGGATCCCACTGGGATTAACTAATTTACCAGCCAATTCCTAGCGGTTTATGGAAGGTTGTTTGGAGGGCATTACAGATGAGATCCGCATCCCCTATCTGGATGATGTCATTGTGTACAGCAAAACGTTTGAGAAACAGGTGGAGAACTTACGGACAGTATTAAGGTGTTTCGATACAGTTTTTCAGAGGCCATACCGATATTTTTCAATCGCCTTAAAAGTAGTTTTTACCTTGTCCGATCGCTATAAAATTTTCACCAGTTATTGGCTATGGATTGAAATTTGTGAAAATGTAGTTTTAAAAAAATCGATATTACTATGACAACAGTAAACAAAAAACTTTGAAATTGATTAAAAGCCGAATTTTGTGTGATCTAGACCTGCTACTGAAAATCCAACACTAGGACTTTAAAGTTTGGTGTTTAGCAAACAATCTCCGTAAGAAGTAAAAAATTCTGTATGTTTGAATTCGAATAAAACGAAAATATATTTCAAGCCTTAAATTTTCAATAGCCGTGATAGGTTATGTAATAAAAACGTTATAAATGACTCAAATTATTCTTAAGTAGCGTCAGAATGATGCTTACTATCATATTTTGATGCTAGGAAATTTTGGTGTACTTTCGTTCACGCGATATTGAAATCTAACCTGTTTGTTTCACCATCTGTATAAGTGCAACTTCATTCAGAATTTGGACTTTTAGCGCTTTCTTGTATATCTCCGAAACGACTCGAACGAATTTTTTCAAAATCTCTTCACATAATCTTCATAATGTATATAAAAATGTTCGAAACTTTCATTAAGATTGATTCACTGCAACACCTTCAAATTTCAAGACAAACCTATCCGACGAACCGGTCAAAAATCTGCGCTACAACATTCACTGTTTTGACGTTATGGTAATTTTTCCAAATTAATGCGGACAATACATATATCCATGACTAGTACATTTCAGTGTGAGTATTGCCAGTGTTTTACATTCAAAAGATGCGATAAATTCAAACTAAAATGTACTAGTCATGGAGGTATGTATAGTGCGCATTATTCTGGAAAAATTAGCATAATGTCAAAACAGTGAATGTTGTAACGCAGATTTTTGACCGGTTGGTAGGACAGGTTTGTCTTGAAATTTCAAGGTGTTGCAGTGAATCAATCTTAATGAAAGTTTCGGACATCTTTATATACATTATGAAGATTATGTGAAGAGATTTGAAAAAAATTCGTTTGAGTAGTTTCGGAGATATAAAAGAAAGCGCTAAAAGTCCAAATTCTGAATGAAGTTGCACTTATACAGATGGTGAGAAAATGGGTTCGTTTTCAAGATCGCATGAACGAAAGTACACCAAAATTTCCTAGTATCAAAACATGATATTAAGCATCATTCTTACGCTACGTAAGAATAATTTGAGTCATTTATAACGTTTTTATTACATAACCTATCACAGCTATTGAAAATTTAAGGTTTGAAATATATTTTCGTTTTATTCGAATTCAAACATACAGAATTTTTTACTTCTTACGGAGATTGTTTGCTAAACACCAAACTTTAAGTTCCTAGTGTTGGACTTTCGGCAGCAGGTCTAGATCACACAAAATTCGGCTTTTATCAATTTCAAAGTTTTTTGTTTACTGTTGTCATAGTAATATCGATTTTACTTAAAACTACATTTTCACAAATTTCAATCCATAGCCAATAACTGGTGAAAATTTTATAGCGATCGGGCAAGGTAAAAACTACTTTTAAGGCGATTGAAAAATATCGGTATGGCCTCTGAAAAACTGTATCGAAACACCTTAAGACAGTTGCGGAAACATGGAGTCAAGCTAAAACCAAGCAAGTGTAGTCTTTTCCCACGTGAAGTATGTTTCTTGGGAAGAATTGTCAACCACTGAGGGCACACCATTGATCGCAGGAACACTGTAGCTGTCACCAAACTAAGAGACTCTAACCCAAAAACTGTTGGAAACGTTCGCATGTTGAAAGGACTGTTGAGCATCAAACAGTTCTCAAGGATTGCCAAGCCTCTCTTTGAACTTGTAGGGAGCTGGGAAGAAATGGCCATTTATTGTCAGAAAGTATGACGGGAAAGTCAAAATTATCAAAGACGAGGAGGCAAGTATCATCCTGTGACGCTGTCAACTGGACAAGTGAACACCAGGCAGCAGTAGACCAGCTTATCAATACAATTACCAATCCTCCGGTAATGGCTTACCCTGACTACACGCATCCATTTGTCCTCCACACTGATGCGTCGGCACAAGGTTTAGGAGCAGCGCTGTACCAAAAGCAAGAGGGCTAGTTGAGAGTAGTTGCTTATGGTTCACGCAAACTTACAGCAGCTGAACAAAATTACCATCTTCACTCGAGTAAACTCGAATTTCTGGCACTTAAATGGGCGATAACAGACCAATTCAGAGACTATCTGTTCTATACACCCCATTTTACAGTGTATACGGATAATAATCCGTTGACGTATGTATTAACTACAGTGAAACGGAACGCAACAGGTCATCAATGGGTAGCAGAGCTGGCTGACTTCAATTTCACTGTGAGATACCGACACGGTACAACCAACCAGGATGCTGATGGACTGTCTAGGATACATATGGATGAGTATATGGACATCTGCACTGAGGAGGTAGAACTGGATTGGATCAAAGCTACGGTGGAAGCGTTGGATGCTCAGCAAAAAGGAGATGCAATTTGGTTATTGTCACTTTCTAGTCAGCTAAGTGATATAGGACACATTATGAACTTGGAGGGTGAATCAAAGGTGCAACCTCTTACTCCTAATGAACTGTACGAGGCTCAAAGGAGAGACAAGGGAATCAGTGAGGTCATTCAGTATAAGGAGAGAGGCAAGCCACTAACACTGCAAGAAAGGCGCAGCGCATCACCTGAAGGACAGCCTCTCTTGCGTGAATGGAAGAAGCTCATTGTAGGCGAAGACGGAATTCTCCGACGTAAAAGGGGCCCAGATCTGCAGCTGGTCTTACCGCGGACGTTTCACCGAATGGTCTCCAGAGAATTGCTGGAAGAAATGGGACATTTAAGAACTGAAAGGGTCCTTCATCTAGCCAGAGAACGATTTTACTGGCCAGGGATGAAAAGAGACATCGAACATTTTGTGACTCACGTTTGCAGATGCATTAAGCAAAAGAGACCACATATACTGCCGAAAGCGCCAATGGAGATTATACAGGGTAGCGCACCCTCTGAACTGGTGTCATTAGACTTTGCACACCTGGAGCAGAGCAAAGGGGGTTATGAATATATCCTTGTAATTGTCGACTATTTCACAAGATTCACCCAGGCCTATGCAACCTCCAGCAAGTCCGAGAGACAGCAGCTAACAAGTTGTGCAATGACTTTATACTGAGGTTTGGGTTCCGTCCCTGAATTTTGCACGACCAAGGGGGTGAATTTGAGAATCAGCTTTCCATCATTTAGAAGAATGCTGTGGTATGGTGCGATCCAGAATAACACCCTACCATCCCTTAGGGAATGAGAAAACAAAGCGGCTGAACCAGACACTCCTAGCCATGTTGCGCACCTTGCCAGAACACCAGAAATGTCTGTGGAAAGACAGCCTGAATAAGGTTATACATGCCTATAAGTGTACCGGTCATGAGGCCACCGGATTCTCCCCTTATTACCTGTTTTTCCGTCGGTCCAAAAGGCTTCCGATTGATCTTATGTTTGGAATCAAGCCCGCTTCTTGCACACACTATCCAGCTTATGTCAGAGAATGAAAAACAGCCATGAAAGAGGCCTACGAATTAGTAGCACATAGGTCTAGATTATCTGGGATGAAAGGAAAGAGACAATATGACCGCAAGGATCACAGGTCTGTTCTACAGCCGAGCGACAGAGCACTAGTGAGAAATTTACGTGAAAGAGGTGGAACCTGGAAAGCTACGATCTTACTTACCGAGTAATCAAGCGGAAAGGAGAAGAGAGCCCAGTATACGAAGTTGAACCTGAATCAGGTGAAGGACTGTGTCGAGTGATACACCACAATCTGTTGCTTCCGTGCAATGACTTTCCCTTTGAAGAAAACACAGATGATCTGGCTAGGACACCGAAGTAGAAGCGCAAGAGTACCAGACCACCTGTTTTGTCCACCCCCAGCCCAGCCTCAGAAACAAGTTCAGATGAAGAGGCTGAGAATATGCTGACCTTTACCGCAGTCCCCACATCGGGGGACATGTGGTTGAGGAACCAGTGAAAAATGATGAACTGCTCCAGCAGTTGGATAAGCGAGAAACAACAGCACCCACAGAAGCAGAAGATGAACCAACGATCACAGAGCCAGTAGGTTAAAGACCGGCTGCTGAGAGACCTACAAGAGATCGCAGACCACCTGCACTGTTTACCTATGACACATTAGGGACACCAAGTAATTATCAGCCAGCTCGGCAATCCGCCATGCGGGTGTGGCACCTCTGACTGTACCTTGTGTTCCAGGACCTGTAGGAGGATTACCTAATGCTTGGATGAACTATGTGTTACCAGTGACCTATCCACTGATATGTGGACCTATCGGAGTATATCCTTACCGGATCTATTAGAAACACTGAATACGGTTCTATTAGAAACTCTCAACACTGTTTACAATTGGTGTTTAAAAGGACTTTATTTGTTCTCATGCAGATGGTTTAAGACTTCTCACTTACACTTGCGACAAACCGGAGTAGTTTGTCTTTTAAAGAAGCTATGCTTTAGGAGTAACCAACACTAGTCATCATTAACATGTACTCAGTATGCGATTAGGGCCTGATCAACCCTATTCAACGGAGCTGAGCAGGATTAAGAGTACCTGTCTAGTGTTACTGTAATCTCAGAGATATTTCTATATATATATATATATACATATATATATATATATATATTTTTTTTTTTTCCCTCATCTGTTCTATAATGTCGAGGACGACATATTTTTCAGGGGGGAGTGTGTGACAAGAAGGAAATAGGACCACTCCATCCCCCTCCCCATAGACACAATTGTCATTCTAGGAATTATGGGTAAGTAAAAGAGCACGATCCGCCATATTAGTCCTGTCTCGTCGTCTTGCGATCGTTCGTGATGGGAAAATAGCGCCCACCTGCCCCGACCGGTAACATAAGCTCAACGAACAGTTGTTCTGCCTTCTAGAATCTTTCCAATTTTACATGTTCCTCACATAGGATTTCTGTGTTACTTAGACAAGATTTTGTTATAAGGAAGTTGGTTAGGAAACACACCTTTCATAACCATTCTCCTCTCATAACTACGCTTTTTAAGTTTTGACTCCTCATAGTCTAAACGATCCTAAAGGCTTTATTTAGGTTTAAAAACCCTGACAGTCAATTCGCTAAGCAACAATTATTTTTTTGGCTCATTTACCCGGTACCTAAAGCTATCCCAAGTTTAGGCCCAGTTTACATAAAAAGGAGTGCGGTAACCTCTTGCAAGGGTTACACTTCAAGAGGGGTCAAAGGATAAACCCCTCCCCTTAACATGGAAACAATAACACGAGGGTTACCTTATCATGTCTACGTACGTGCTTTTTCGGTCCTACACGCAAATTTGCTGGCGCTTACGCCTTTTGCTGAGACTTTTTAGTACAGGCTGTGGGTTCTCGCTTTCGTATAATAATGGTAAGAGCGTTTAGTATGTTTATATTTTAGTGCCAATTCAACGGTGAGTTGGTCTCAGTAAAGTTGACTTTCCTGCCAAAATGTCGACCCTACTAGTAACCTGACAAGGATACGGGGTAACCCTTACTACAGGGTACCCAGGGTACCACTTATGTAAACGAAACTGAGATCGATAATACTAGCAGGGTTATCCTTCCACAAGGGTGACCCTCCTTCCATCTAAAGCTAGGACCTTAGAGTGACAGAATACGTGATGAGGTCGTGAAAATGTACAACGAAGGCTAGAAATGTCACTCCAACCAGTCTGGATCCTGCACAACAGGACCTGACACCAAAAGGTCAGCTCTACAAAACTCTCCTGTATCCAGATTCTTTGCCATAACTTGGTCTGGGTCAACATTTGGTGTGCGGTGGTCAACGTATATTCGTTTCAAGGAGCAGTCCTGAAGGGAATGGACAAACAACATAATTATCAAATAATCCCCTTCTGGCGGCTGGTTCATTGTAGACAACTTTTAGATTGTCTTAAAAATAACCTACCGTGGAATCTCTCCTTTAGGACACCTTTACTGCAGGGACACCTCAATTCAGGGGGCGAAAATTGGGTCGCGGAAAAATGTTTACATAATCCTTGTATCTGTTACCTCTATTAAAGAGAGACCTCTACTCAAGGAAAAGGGACACTTTCCCGGGCTTCACCCCCATTCAGGGGACATTAGCTTATTTAACGTGACTGTCTACAAAAAGGGTTAATAAGTTTAAGTGTAGACTAGTCAATGACAGCTTTCACAACATGAACTATCTCACTTAAATCTATGTGCTGTACTCGTGGGAAATCAACACAGAATATTGCAGAGGTAAGTTAATTTTTGTCTTTATACAATATCTAGCTGCTTGAAATAGCAGAATGACTTGAGATAGCTTGAAGGACTGTGGCAGATTCGGATTTTTCTTTGTCTGTTAATTATTAACAAACCCTAGTCCAACCTTTAGTCAGAGGACACCTCTATTTGGGGACATTTGCCTTGGTCCCGACGGTGTCCCCTGAATAGAGGTTCCACCATCTTGGTTCGGAGGTTAGGACAGAGTGATCTGATCGGCTGCTGGTCAATGGTAAGAAAGTTTTGCGAATTGTGTTTCTTTGTTGCAAGAGATTTTGAGACTGTGAATTTTCCGGATCAGACTAACCAAATTTCGAGGAAGCGATAAACACGCATTCTAGGTATGATTTTCAATTTGGAGGAAGGTTACGGTATTTCTAACTAGAAATCGGGCCATTTTTTTGCAAATGTGGAAATAAATCTCCAAAAAATAATTGGAATTGCGAGCTACTATCTGTGAAGCGATGAACGATGATCTCTCGACCTCGAGCATATGTTGGGGAAAAAAATCGAACGACCGTAAATCAGTTGATCAATTGGTACTCGAACAGCGTTTTGTCAATGTTGTATTGCAAGACAGAGTGCTTTCCTGTTCGAGTGAACCAGTGTTTATTTTGTAAAAGAAAAGTACAAATGACGATAAGACCCCGAACACTCGGTTCTGCCGCATAAAACCCTCGGAATATAGGGATGTATTCTTCTCACCAGCCGTCGATTCGTTCACGCTTTGTAGATAAATATTTGTGCAGTTCAATAATTTAGGCCAAATTTAAAATATTCTCGAGTCTCTTCGTAACACTATGAATGAAACTAGAAGGTTAAAATGTTTTCACGAACACATAGTTCACGTCAGACTTTTAATTACATTTTGTTTTTACTTGTTCTTCACTTGAAACAAATAGCGTTCCTTCATAAACCTTTGCTGTGGTGTTGCCTGCTAAGGGTCCGGGCACGAGCTAGGAACCACATGGGATGTGAAACAAACATCGCGTAGTCGACGGGATAAATACAGTACCGTGTAAATTTCGCTTTTTTTCTTTTCGCCATCTGCTTAAAAGACAGGATACGCCGTCCAAACAGAGTCCTAAACCTACTTCTGAAACTGCACGAGTCCGTCGATTGGATATCGATACCTCTTCTCCGACGGATTCCAAATTTGGAAGCAACGACGGAACTCTACCAAAAATATTACAGAGTTTTCTGAACTCCCTCCCGAAACCCAACAAAATCTATTTACAAATGTCTTAATGATGACACTGAAACAAATGAACCTGTTAGTACTCCATGATGTTATCGGTATCACCGAGGCTTTCCAGACCCAGGTATGTGGAAGCCCAAGTATCTTTGTTCACGAATATTACGAGAATTTTTCACTGATTTGTAGTCCCTTTTGAATAAATGCCATTACGAGGACTGTTGGAAGACTGCAGCTCGAATGTCATGTAAGGAACGTGTTCTGATTTCCAGATTAGTAGCTGGCATAAGATCCAATGATCTTCGGAACAGCTCTTTGTGTATGAAAGATCTTACCCTTGAAAATGCTGTGCAGGGGTAATTGTGCCAGGAGTTCCTAGCAGAGACGGGGCAACTAGAACTAAGAATCGTTGCGTGATCGAAGCCACGCATGTTTTGCCAAGAAAGCTTAGGAAGGATTAAATTTAGAGCTTTTCTGAAACGTGTCAGTCCACGAATTCTTTCGCTTGAGAGCGTTGATTACTTTGGACCAAGTGAACACTACCGAAAAAAAAAGAATCTTAATTAACAAAACTGCGATGGTCGGGTGTTGTAAACTTTCACTGTATGCAAATGAGTCTTGTGATGACCATGCGGTTTATTTTCGGCGATGATTGAAATGACGTGTCATGTAAATCACTTTTTTGATCTCTGGCAATGATGCAATTCCTCTAGGATCGAGGCCCTTGAATTTTCATGTATTTATACGCGCGTATAGCCTACGACCGCAGACGTATTGCCGGTCGCCACTAACACGCGCACTAAATCAATTCAGAAACAAATAAACATAACAGTATCGACGTCGATAAAGTAGGAAGTAAAAAACCTTTGCAGGTAAATCCTGTTTCGTGTAGAATTAATGGCCTCCTCATTTCTCGATCTAATCTCCAAGCAAGTGAGACGGACCGCCGCTCTAAGCGCGTTCTTGTTACAAAAATACTGCTGCACAATGGGTTAAAGTAAAAGATCACTTGGCCGCATACGCCCTTTCTCGCTTTCCTGTGGACCAGCCGTCACTCGATGATGATTATGTGAAGCTCATACTGAAGCTGCTGTGCACCTACACTTAAGTCAACCGATGACCTGCAACTACATGAAATTTCCAAGGCCTAGCAGAGCGACCCTCAGGCTTTCTCGAGTTACAAAGTACACCCGCTGTGCGTGGATGGCCTGATTCACTGCAAGAAGTAGACACCCTTGCTAAACCTTTCAGGTCCATCCGTCATCAACTTTACCACGTTACTCCAGTCCCTGGTTATTCCCTCTCCTCAATGAATGGCCGCACCATCATCCCATCGCCTCTCCAGAAGAAGATACTATTGACGCTACATGAAGAACATCAGGGCATCGACAAGACTCGCCGTCTTTTGACTTGGTGTTGATCGGGAAATTGAGGACATGGTCAAACGCTGCCACCAATGCCTGGCTTTTCTTCCAGGAAATTGCAAGAAACCGCTTCTACGGCCGCCGTTGCCAACGAGACCTTGAGAGAAGCTGGGTATTGACCTTTGCAATCTTAATGGACATGAATACCTCATTATCACCGACTATTTTTTATTTTCCACTGAAGTCCGTGCTCTAAAGACAAACTCTAAGGCCTCACTAATTATCAGAGAAGTGAAGGACGCATTCTCTTGCTTCGGCAACCCTGTAGACGCCGTCTCTGATGGTGGCTCCCAATTCAAGTCAAATGGTAAGGCTAAGGCTGCCGTGAAGAATGTCAAAGAGCTGCTCAAGAAATGTGGATCTATGAATGACAAGTTCTGGAAAGGAACACAGGCAATCCGTTATACACTACTGTCTTGCGCGAAGAGTCCTTCTCAGTTGTACTTGGCCGAACACTGCGTAGCGTTGACGGGTCGATCGCATAACTTAATTTGCCTTTCATCTTCACTGGAAAATTCTATATGAAAACATATTTACATGTACCGCATTTGCGTCTCGAACATCATAATGTGAAAAAAAAAGGTTTCTAGGCAGGAGTCATTCAGAAAGCGTTTTAGAACGTACAAAACGTAACGTGTCTTGTCAAGAGGGATCTAAATACTATCAAACCTGAAAAAAGACAACAAAAAAGATGACAAAAGTAAAAAACTATCTTTCTGTTCTACCCCCATCTGTATCAATACTTCACATTCTTGGAGTAGAAATAATTATTGTTTATACTTTCTTGTACGCACAGGACAGTACTTTTCTTCAGGAGCCGGCTTAGGTGCAAGCCGCACACACGGCGAAACGTCAGAGCTGCATCAAAGTGTCAAATTGCCAATGAGGGGAGTGGCAAAATGGCTCTTCATATTGCGGCTTGATAATTGCTTTTGTGATCTCGTAAAGATGACTCGCATGGGGGCAGAGTCTCTAGTTTGACTTTACTGCCAGTCTACCGTGGTGGATCTCATATTCAGCACATCCACACTGTGACACTTCTTTTAGCACGAGTGCACGAGTGCTTCCGTATCTTTAATTGCAAGGACTCCTCGGATGCTCATCACTCCTCCCCGATACTCATCATAGCTCGGACGCACCCTTCATTGTGCTGGGGAAGCGGTTCTGCTTTCCACTTCCCTTTACCAAAGAACGCAGAGATATCATCACAGCCTGTGATCGCTGAGAGTTTACGCCGATAAGGGCCCTTATGATGCAAGGGATGAAAATGCCAGCTTGCCCGAGTTGCATAGACATTTTTGATAGTCTGGTTTTCGTGCCTCTGCCCTTTTTCACGTAGCACTATTCAAAGCCTGTTTTAGACGTTCAGAACACTGACAGAGTTGGACATTATTTACAGTCTTTGGAAATTTTTTATCAACACATCGCGATAGACGGCGAACACTACCTACGCGCCTGCTGCTGGTGCCCCTGACCATCTCAAACTCTCTCAGCAACCTTACCGAAAGTAGCTCAAGAGAAAAACGTAAACCTCTGCAAGACTGCCACCTCTTTGATCGGAATTACGGGCTAAGTTCTCTAAGTATTTCGAGGTGGCTGAGAGGCGCCGCTCACGCTGTTGAGAAAGTCTGGCTTTGTTTGCCTTTCGCGTGAGTCCCTTAAGATCAGTAAGAGATCAAGGAAGAGCTCAAGGACCATTAAATTTGTATTCAATGTGTAAGCAACTTTAATTTCAATATGATGAAACTGTCCGAGAAGTGCCATCCGAGCAAAAAAAATCGTGATCCATACGGAAAGGTAGCACACGATCCTTGTTGCGAACCTTACGCACAGCCTCCAGCTTAGCTCTCTTCACTGGGTAAAATTCATCTTGAGTGGGACTGGATGAGCAACGTCCCGTTACAAAGTCATTCCATGGCTGCTTTCACTTGTTCGTGGCCTGCAGTCAGTCATCACTTACTTCTGTGTGGACAAGTATAGCGACTCCGGAGTTACAAATCTAAGTCTCTTCCATTGTTCCAGTGGTGAACTCGATTCGGCAATTGCATCGATATTTGATGGGATGTACGAGGAATTCACATTCAGCTGAAACTGATTCTGGATCACGAAAGCACGATTTAAGGTTGTCCAACAAGAAATATCTCTGCATTAGGATAGCGTTAAATTAGAAAAACCAAATATAATGCATTTTTCCGCCATCATGGTGCAGGGAACGACTTTCGCACCCAGAGCAAAAAGCTCCGACTAATGCCTTGAGACCATGTACGTTTTGTTATCTTCGAGGAGGACTCTGTTTAACAAACTACAAATATATACATTAATTTTGTCTACTTACTCTCTTTTCTGAAACAATTATGCAAACCTCTCATTTTTTTCCAGTGATAATATTAAGTGCCACCTGCTGGTATTATTGTGACCAATACTGAAAGGCGATGTCTTTCCACATGTGACGTCAGGTAGTTGTCATTTAAGCACTAGAATAAACGGAAGTCATTTTTTGGAGTTCCAATATGTTTTATATTTAAGTTTAAAACGCGATTTGTTAACGTTAAAAGAATATAAGCAACATTGTAGCTTTCCCCGAAATCCAAGATGGCGGCCAAAAGGAGATTATGAGGGCCAAATTTAAATTTCGATTTTCAGAGTGAAAGCTACCGCTTTATTCTTGCAATCATGCATTTTTGTGTTGCTTAATAGTCAAAGATTACGACGTGACATGTTTCAGCTGTTCCCCTCGAGTGAGCAATAAACCCAAATTTTCGGCTAACAGCTGATGGACAAAAAATAAAAGCCGTTGTCATACGACCAGCACGCAATACCTGACACCTTTGAGTTTGCGAACGAAATTCGCGAACTAAAAATCAAAACGGTGATATTCTTGTGTCGTGCGATGTTACCTCATTATTAAACAACGTGCCCCTAGATGAACCCATCCAGATACTAGCTGACAAAGCCTTTAACAACAATTGTTTTAATGAAACACACCATTTCAACTTCAGCAAAGTGGACCTTGTTAATCTTCTAAAAGCAGCGACCAAAGACCAACTGATTCAGTTTGATGGACGAACAGGTCGACACAGTCGCCATGGGCCACTGCTCGCCAATGTTTTCATGGCACCCATTGAAGAAACTCTGGAGAGTGAAGGCAAAATGCCTTCATTCAACAAGAGATACGTCGATGATACGTTAATCATTATGCCGGACACAACATCAGCGGCTTCTTTTCTTAAGGTCCTTAACAACTGCCACCCTTAAGTAGATTTCATTATGGAAACAGAAAACAATGACGTGCTTCCTTTTCTCGGAATGCAACTCTTGAACAGAGCCCCACAAATCGAGACCAAAGTTTACGTCAAAGCTACCAACACGGGTCTTTTGCTCCACTACCACAGCCATGTTGATATGCGCTATAAACGTGGGCTGTTGAAAACCATGCTTGAAAAAACCATGCATGCTTTTTCTGATGAATGAGATCGATTGAGACGAATCTTCTCCCGGCTTAAATGTCCGCAACGTCTCATCACTAGTACCATCAGGGAAATTGCCGCTTCAAAGACCAACCACCGAAACCTACCCGTGCAGATAGCCCTCCAGTTCGTATAGATCTGTCCTTTAAAGACCAAGCTTCAGCAAATTTAGTTCGCAAACAGCTTAGAGAACTAAGCCAGAAGATTCACACGGTCGTTCGACCAGTTTTCGTTGGCAACAAGATCCAGGAAGTCCTTAACGTTCATTCGAAAAAACCGCCAACTGTTAACCAACAGTGTGTAGTTTAAGCAATTTCAATGTGACTTGTGTAATGCAAGTTATGTAGGTTATACACTGAGGCACATCAGCGCGCGGATGAACACAAAAATGTCTTCCTCCACTGGCAAACATTATAGGGATAAACACTCTACTGTCCCGAAAGATCTTGACGAACAGTTCTCTGTCCTTAAGAAGTGCAATAACAAGTTCGATTGTTAAGTGCACGAAATGTTGCTAATTAGGAAACTAACACCTTCTCTAAATGTCCAATGGGACTGAATTTGAGAAAAACTTTTTGCGTGACTTTGTAAATTTCATATATGCTAATCATCAGCCAAAATTGTTTTGGTCAGTATATCAGCAGTCATTTTGAACTTGAAAATGACGTCAAGATGACACCGAAACGTCGTTTGCTCTTATCCGCGTTATTCTTTACTTGTTTCTTTGCACTGCTATTTTTATTGGAAAACCAAGCAGGGGCCTCTGGAGTGAGAGTAAATAAACAGCTAGGCTACGGCGTCGCTACTTGGAAACGAGGTCACCCTTATATATATATATATATATATATATATATATATATATATATATATATATATATATATATATATAAGGGTGACCTCGTATATATATATATATATATATATATATATATATATATATATATATATATATATATATATATATATATATATATACACCCGTTTTCAAAAAGGTTTTCATACAGAGAGATATATAGGTAGATATATACCTTTGTTTTCTTGCACATGCGCCCGTGTGCATTTACACTTGTTATTGTCCAACTTGTGAAAAAACTTGGTTAAACGATAAATTTTCTTTTCGTCAGGTTCTTTGTTCCAATTTGTCAGTTAAAAAAATAATGCACGAGCACTGTCTGCAATTCTCTTGATTTGCATTTTCTTGAAAATTGAAGAATGAGGAATTCGGTCACTTGTAGATCATATAATTGTTGTCGTTACAGGGTAAGGGGAAAAACATCAAAGATTTTCATTTTTAAAACAACGCAGATGAAATGAAAAAAATGTGTTTTCGAAACCGCTGAGAAGGAAGATGTGACGGTGGATGTCCATATTGGATATGTGGGAAGGAGCAACAATATTATAGCAGTTGATTAAAACGGACTAAGACGATGACGAGGTTCATAGAAGCAGACTTTATCATAACCATGATGAGCTAGTCATGTATCTTAATGTCTCACCTTTTTTCGTGTAAAATCACGGCCTGTAAGGCAACGTGTCATTGAAGACAGAATAAACTCTCGGCCACAAATGCTTTCAAGTTAGTCTACAGTTTCTCTTAAGCACGCCCCTGGACAGCGCATTTTTTAATACACTCTATCAATAAAAATGCTTTGTCACTTGCTACAGATGCCATGGCATTTGGGCCACCAATTCGGTGACGCCGTATAACTCGCGGATCGGCTGCTTCGCGGGATGTTTTCCTCATTCCCAAAATCAGCCATATAATTCGCCATTGCAAATTTGTATCGAAGGGCGCAAGTATTTTTCTAAAAGAAAAAACTCAAAACGACATGTCAAATTGGAACAAAAAACCCGACGACGAAAAAATTTATCGTTGAACCGAGTTTTTCACAAGTTGGACAATAACAAGTGAAAAATACACACGGGCGCACGTGCAAGAGAACAAAAGTATATATCAATCTATATATCTCTCTGTATGAAAACCTTTTTGAAAACGGATGTATATATATATATATATATATATATATATATATATATATATATATATATATATATATATATATATAACAATAAGCCATCGTAACATTAGCCGGAGATTAAAACTAATCATAATCGGCAAAATATATTTAATGAATAATATTTATAAATTTTGAAATACCATAGAGCTTACATACCTTGAGATAATTGATAGCAGGTGGTGTTATCATTGAACACCCTGACACCCAGAGTTCTTTCAGTGTTGAAGTACAACAATTAGCAAGTGCGAAAACAGAGCGATCTGTAAGACTTGACACACCAGACACCACAACTTCCTCTAACGGACACATACGTGCTAACTCACAAACTCCCACGTCTGTTACCTGTTAAAAGCACATAATACATTATACATAATACATACACATTATTGTAATTTAGTTAACATTACCAGTCCGGAATATCCCTAAATTTAAGGACAGGGCCAACTGGTCACGCGACACTTTTCAACCAATGAGAGGGCGCGCTTGTGTTTATCAACGAACAAATCAAAACATCGCCCCAGTGATCAAAAATTTTCAAAACAACGGACGGAGGCGGACAGAATCAGTCATCGTTTCGAGGCTCTCAGGCATATTTTAAAGACCTTTCATGAGGCATACACAATTTTTTTAAGTGGACAGCGTATCGGAAGCGATATTGGAAGTGTCTCGTGAAATATTCAGCACATTTTGTGGCTTATTTCTTCTTTTATCCTTTAAACAACGCGATGTATAGGCGAGATTTTGGTCGGTTTTCAAGGTTGGTGAACAAGTGTCTATTATTTTTTCGATTCACAGTTTTTTTACGAAGTTCTAGATATTTTTCCTCGATTGTCCTATCGATTAACTTTTATCATGTTGAATGTGGGGATGGTAGACAACCTAGAATTTTGGTAGACAATTTTTGAATTCCGAGGTCCAAAACACGTACGTTTTTCACTCCCGGGTTTCTCACAGAGCCGTGTTATTACTTTTTTCGCATTAGTACGAGCCTTTGCCTTTTTTCTTTTCAAGGCCAAAACAACTTTATTAGTCTTACGGATATTCACGTCCAACATTTCGCCTCACTTTGCCGAATTTGCGGGGATGAAATTTGAAGATCATAAGCGCAACGTAGATACTAACCGCTTTGTTTCTGAAATTCACTAATCTGGAAAGATTTAATGTTGTTGCATTCTCCAAATGTTCATCCACCGTTAAAAAACAATAAAAGAAACAAGGCAAATCTCAATTGTAAATGATGTATTTCGCTACTCATTGAACATGCACTGATTATCTGGGATAAATTAAAACATTGCAGGTACTACAGCAAGCAAAGAAAGCACCGGATCCGTGAAGTCAACACGAAACAACACAAAACACAAACAAGAAAAATTAATAAATTTGAACTACTTTCTATTCTTGTTATGATGACTGATTCTTTGATTCTTGTCCTGTAGAAGTTAATAGGTAGTACCAATCCTGTTTTGTACGATCTCAACAAATTTTCACGCTCTCTCTAAGGCTATTTTTCACGGGACTAGTTTGCTTCTATCAAAAATCTTGCAAGCCATGCCCATGAAACCACGACCTCTGCGATCGGTCCGGAATCAGTTAGAACACCCCAATGATTCGTTCCTTGCAATGATTAATGCTCTATATTCTCTTACATAAAATGTTTTCTTTGAAATATTAAATGTGAAACCTAGACGAGTACTGTAAGCTCATCTTTAATTCTGTCCGACTCCGTCCGTTGTTTTGAAAATTTTTGATCACTGGGGCGATGTTTTGATTTGTTTGTTGATAAACACAAGCGCGCCCTCTCATTGGTTGAAAAGTGTCGCGTGACCAGTTGGCCCTGTCCTTAAATTTAGGGATATTCCGGACTGATTACATTTATTGCAATTACAATGGGACAGCTTAATACAATAGAGTGGAACCTTTCCTTTGGGACGCCTCCATTCAGGAGACACAAGATTTAGTCCCAGAGAAATGTCCCCATAATCTTTGTATTTGTTACCTCTATTGAGAGGACACCTCTATTCAGAGGTAAGGGACACTTTTTCTGGGCCCCGAAACCTGGGTTTAACCTCCATTCAGGGAACACCTTAGAAACCAAAAGTACGTCAGAAGTGACTGACCACAAAAATGGTCGACAAGTTTAAGTGTTCACTAGTCACAATGGCGACAGCTTTCAAAACATGAATAAACTCACTTCAATGAATGTACTACATTTGTGAGAATTCGACACACAACATCACAAAGATAAGTTAATCATGATTTTTTATACATTATCGAGCTGCTTGAAATAATGACTGCAGCGCATTCTATAGCCTGCGAGGGCGGTCACCATTTTAGGCTCCAGTAATAATGTGTATTTGTTGGTCAATTACTAAGAAACCTCAGCCCAACCTCCATTCAGAGGACACTTGCCTTGGTCCCGAGGGTCTCCCCTGAAGAGAGGTTTCACTGTAATAGCATATAATAGTAAGAAAGTGACTAGAAATGGACAAGTACCAGTCCTAAAAAGTTTTCGCAGAAAGAAATGATTTGTGGATTCAAAAATCAACTGTGAAAAACAACAGACAGACAAACAGACAGCCCTTATTCAAGCACGATGATTTAAAAAGCTATGCAGCTTATGGGAAATTAATTCATCCACTTGTGTCTATTAATCAAAAGTGTGTCACCAGATCCCAACTGCTACTCAAAAAGGACTTCTCTTTAAAGCTTTACTTGCCTGGGAAGGTGAGGAGGGTCAGGAGGTCCTGTTAGTTGGTTACTAATTATAACAAAATTCTAGTATGACTGTGGCTTCACTAACAAAATTGAAAATTTGTCACGATTCCATTGACTTGTAATTCCCAGATTGGAATTGAACACAAAGAAAACCATAAACCATAATAAGAATTACCACAAAGCCTTGAAGTCATGTTTTGATATGTGAAACCTGGGCTATTCCTTTGTTCCTATGTTATATAATTGACGCTCCCAAAGATCTTTGAAAGCATTAAACAATGATATGTTTAATATTCATACCTGGCCACAACCTTTAATGTTTATAGAAGCAAGATGATGACAGTTTTCAGCGACTGCTGTTAATAGCTGATCATCGACGTCCTTCATTCCAGCTAGCCTTAGATTATGCAAAGAAGGGCAACACGCTGCTATTTCAGCTACAACTTCAACTGAAAACTGCAGAACACACGTGCAACAATAAATAAATACTGAACTGATAATAACCAAAGGTTACGGGGTGCGGGCGACAACCATCGAAGGTTCAAATGCTTTTTCTCCAACGCTGTGCTTTGCGCAAGTTTCACGTGATAGATAATCCAAACGCGCGTGATAATATTGTGTTCTGTACATTCCATTCAATCTTAGTGGAAGTCCAAACGAAGCTTAAAAAAAGCCACATGCTTGCCAAGCATGCGTAATAGCAACCTAGATTAGGATCGCTGGCTCCTCTAGTCGTCCGTAATAAGTAAATTAATTTACTTCCCTGAACTGGAGCTGATTAGGGGTATTTCAATTTCCTTACATCATTAGGTTAATATTCTGTTATGCAGCTCAAAAGAGGCCTGTTAGGTTAAGGTGTCATTAAAATGGTAGACTCTATTGATACTAAACTTACATGAATCTGATTGCAACCATTATTTTATCAAAAAAGCCTCCCTTTGCAAACACCAAATAATAATGGGTAGTTTTCTTTTTCCATCCTAAAGTTCATGAAAAGGACAATAGTCTGTTACGTGACTGAACTGCAAACTGAAATGACGGTCACAAACCGCTACTTTTAAATGATTTCACTGCTGTGTTTGAACAACTTAACAAACAATTTCACCCCAAAACAGCTATAACTTATTAGTCAAATGTAAAGGTTTGTTCAGTTGAGCTGCTTTGGAGTTATATATGACATTATCAATGAAGCATGTGGCTGTGACATTTACAGTGATGGCCTGCTCAATACAGTCACCCAGATAATACAGACAATGTAGATAGCACATGTCCCTTTGGCATACTGTAACGGGGTTTTACAACACAAATTTCAATTATCGATGATTATAATTATCATAATAATATTTAAATGAACATTCTAGTCAAAGAGAAAATAATAACATACTGACCATTTTACATCCATTAGCCACAAATGTTTTAATATCTGGACCTCTTTTGGGGCAATTGAACAATGGCTTCAGTTTTTGGCCAGTAATGTTTGGGCAGAAAGAAACTTTAAGAGATTCAATGACTTGACAATGTTTGCTGATGGCCGAAAGACCTGCATCTGTCAAGACTGTACAACCACTCAGATCCAAAGACGTCAAGGTCCGGCCTACAGCCAAACAAATCTGTACAAAATTAAAGAACAACTTGTACTGTCAGAAACAAAACTGTAGGAAGTATGCAGAATTAGTACAAGTAACAATCAGAACGGTTCTTGAAACAATCTTGAGAAAATGGTTTTATGAACGTGTTGTCAATAGTTGCCACCCTGCAAGGAATTGATTCTGCATCATGCAACCAACAGTAGACTCTCTTTGCTGTCGACCTTTCTCTCACAAGAAAACACATTATTGAAAAATTCTTGTTTCTTTCTCTTAAATTTCCAAATCTATGATGATAACTTTGGCAATCTGATTCTTGCCTTCAACAAAAAGTCAAGGAAGCTGAGGCCTTTGCCTACAGAGAGACTCCTGATTTTCTTTTTGGAAAATTACACCACTTAACATCGTAAAAAGAGATTGGTATAATACCTCATTTTATATAATTGATTGATTGATTGATTGATTGATTGATTGATTGATTGATTGATTGATTTAGTCATTTATTTAAGAATAAATGTCTGTAAACATCGAGCAACCGGCGGTCACGGTCAAAAATAAAAGTTCGCTCATATCGTGTTTATAGATAGGTACGGTAATTAACTTAACGTGGTGTAGTTAGTTTTTCAAAAGGCAGCTTCGATGCTGTATCCTGCTTACAAGCACGATAACCAAACGATAACCAAACTCGCAGTGGCTTTGGTTTGGCCTGTGCAACCGGAATGTACCGTTCCACTGGGCACGTGGATTTTCCGAAATTTCAAACAGGATTTTTGTTGAATGGAAAGCGCGCAAAGTGTTTATGGAGAAAAGTTGGCCCGGCTAGGAGGCTGACCCTACCATTACAAAAGGGTGACTGGATAAGGTGGGTCACCCTTCTAGCCGAGCCAACTTTTTGTAATTTAAGTTTGGCTCATCCAGGGTAGCTCGGGTGGGCGGTTGACCCTTCTGCTCGAGACAAATTTTCTTCATATAAGCGGATCCTTAATTTTAGTTCTTTACATTAATTGCCATAATCCAGCTGACGCATATCTTTTTGTTTTTATAATATAAGGTGGAACACTGAAATTAAAAAACACAGTGGAACCCTGTTGATGTGACAACCTTTGGGCCATAAACTCCTGGCCATGATAGCGAGGTGGTCGCATTAAAGAGGTCTTCAAAATAGTAAAATGACTCGGAGATTATCACGACTGCGTCGAAAAACTATGGTATTAATAAAGAGGTGGTCGTATAAACGGGGTTGTCGCATGGAGGAGTTCCTTTGTTTACAAACAGAAACAAGAGTTTGACGAACCATGATCAAGTTAGAAAAAAATATACTGAAAGATAATTGCAGAATCTTTAAGAAAACTGTAATCCAAAACAATGGAACTTGCATATGCGAGAGGAAAGACTGCGGTCTGATATATAACGCGGTGAAATAGCTAGAGATTGAAGCCAAAAGTAAATAAAAGGCAAATACAAGACAACGGGGGGATTTGACGTGAAAAACGATATTTTTGGACTTATTTAGTATTGTATGAAAGCATACTTAGAAAGCATACTTTTCCCCTAAGAAAACTTAGGGGAAAAGACATGATTTGGATTGTTAGTAGCATAATATGCTATTTTTGGCAAGGACAATATAGAAAGTCCTCGGATAGATGCATCGCTCAAATGGTTCGATTGGAAGGCCGCAAATCCTGTCACGCAACACTTTGGAACAGATTTTTATGCAGTCAATTCCAGCTCTCCTTGACAGATGAGCCAACCTGCTTTCTTTCCCAGTAAAATCCTCTGTGTAGTTATTTTCTGATAGGAAACCGCGTGCGGCAAATGCCCGGACCCCGGGCAGCACAAAATTTGAAAAATGTTCCACCCTCGGGACTGACCGGAGTAGCCCGGGGTCGGGGGGGTGCTGGGCGCAGCCTGAACTGACAGATGCAACTGACTGATGCATTACGACCGAAGGTGTATCGGCAACCCGAAAGTTTCACTATCAAAATCGCAGTTCTTGTGAGACCTAGAATTTTGAAATGGCAATGGATGTAAAAGTTTGATCGAAAAGAAAGGTCAGTAATACCATGAAATGTTCTGTATGAGCTTAATTTCGCGCACCACGTTTCCTCGAATTTTTGGATCATCGGTTGATTAGCTTGGGAACACGGCGCAAACCAGCAGAAAACAAGATAACAGTTAACCAGAACGAGAAACTCATTGAGGTAACAAAAAGTTCCAGCACAAATTTCTTTAATACAAGTGCAATTGTGAGTTAAGTATCTTTTGGAGAGCCCAGCTATCGTGACCTGTCGAGCAACAACCATCCGACGTTCTTGAAAAGTCTCATATTGCAAGTAAAATCTATTCAACTTCAGAAGGTTCGTGTGACGTACAAATTTAGTATTTATTCGATTAACCGCCCTGGGCGCTTATTACATTTTTGGACCTTGAGAGGGGGCGCTTATTCGAGGTGGGCGCTTATTCGAGGCTGGGCGCTTATTAAATTTTTACCATTTTCAGCAAGTGAAGTATGTGTATTTTGCAACAAAACAATAAATGCTAATAACAAACCGCGAGGAAGTAACGAAGCAAGGTTTCTGTAAAATACATCTGAAGAAAACTTCGTCCTCGGGAAAGTCTCTTATTAATATTTATTCACTCAAGTGGGTGGGGTGGGGGTGAGCGCTTATTTGAGTTTGATTGGGAGGACGAGGGGAGGGCGCTTATTCGAGGCTGGGCGCTTATTCGAGGTGGGCGCTAATTGGAGGTTGGGCGCTTATTCGAATAAATACGGTACCTAGGCCAATTCGTGTGTATGTTTTAGCACAATGTTGAAATAACATGAATTTCAGCTAAAACCAAGGTATAGCGCATGCCTAAAATATAAAACGCAACTTTCAGCCTAAATTTAAATTTCGTTTAGTTGAAAAAAAATTCAAACTAAAATAAAATTGTTTATCTTCCAAACCAGAAGTAGAACCCTTTATAAATTGATTTATCGCGGAATATTTTACCCGCTTTCTTCTTGTTTGCGTGCGAAGGAAGTCTTGAGAACGCCTGATTTTACGTCAAATTTTGGTTGTTTCAAGTTGTCGACTACGAAAATTGATTTTGTCGATTTTCTCCAAATCGAGGAGGCCTTTTGAAAAACAAACTACCGACACCACGTTTAGTTAGTTACTAATACCTAACTAGGGACAAGATATGAGCGAAAACGATTTTTTGACTTTGGCCGCGAAGTTTCGATTTTGCTCGATTTTTACAGACATTTGCTCTTAAGATTTGGTTTGAGTGCTTTTTACCAGTCCGAAATTTCGGGAACTAATTCTATTGTTTGCTTATTCTTTATTCATTTATTCATTTATTTATTTAAGACTTGTTTTGATTGCTTTCTACCAGTCCGAAATTTCGGGAAGTAAGTCTAACGTTTGCTTATTCTTAAAACACAGCTTATTACCAATCAGGCTATTCTTTAAAAAGTACTCTTCAGTTTTAGACGCACTAAAGCCGATGAAAATGCATTGTAATACTCTAAAATGTATGTAGCAGGAGTTTCAGCAAAAACCGCTAAGGAATATTCCAAGAACAAGGAATCATTCGAGGAACAAGTCATTCAACTTCAGAGCAAGGTTTGGAGCAATTTACAGTGCTTCCATAACTAAAAAGTACCTTTCCAAGAATAGCACGATAGGCAATCACCTTTTTCTTAAGAATTGAATTACTTGTCCTAAAAAATGGAACTAGTGGCTCGGTCAGCTTCCTCAGAGCAATTCGTTTTTTAAATTTCAAAACGATTTCAAAGTTGAATTTCGAAGGTCTTACTGGCTACTGCTCCAAAGATTTCGGTGAAATTTGCATGGCAAACGTATTATAGCAACAATAGCCGATAATAAATTTCAGTTTAAAAAAATCTGCCAAATTTTTTACTGCACGCGATTTCCTTTGAACAGTACGGTCCACTTAAGCGCTACTTTCGTAAAAAAGGTTCATCACCAGTGAAATTGGATTATTTACTATTGCTGCACGATATTTTTTTCTAAATTTTTGTAGCCATCACGATAAAACCAAAAAACGTTAGGACGAATAGCTCAATGCACCTGTATCATAACGCAGACTAAGTACATACAAAAACAATAAGGGAAATTTTAATGATGCACAAGAGTACAACATAGTAAATAATTATAAACTTAAAGTGAGATAGATGCACTCACTTGATTTAATGTATCATCATCTACAGACCTCAGGCCGCACAGCGTTAAAACTTTGACATAAGGTAGCTGATTCAGCACTTCAATGAGTAAGTCTTCAGACATCTGCACTCCGTGTAATGTTAATTCTGTCAAGGTTTTGGGAAAAGCACTTGCTCCAACAAATGAGGTGCCTTTGTTTAAAATTCTGTAGCAGTAGCCAATATCAAGACTTGACAAAGAAGGACAACCTTCCGTCACCTGAAGCACAATCATTCATTATGTACATCCTTAAGTGCAATTTAATTCTCTACTGTGATCTCCAATTAGCAAAAGGCTGTTTTTTTTCAAAAACAGTCTGTCTTGAAAAGGAAAATGCTAAATAGTCATGGGAGGGGTGAGGGTTGCTAGAGGGGTAAATGTGGTTCAATATATGCAGTGTTGGTGAAAAAGATCAAAGAAAAACCGCAATGGAGGTTTGGTCCTCTAACCAAAGACTGTCAGAAATTTATTATAGTTTGCTGCATATTTCCGTCTGGAGGGTTTTGTTTTGTTTGCTTTTTATCCTGACTTATATTTGAACATGAAATAAGCCCCCCAGTTTCAATTTCAGATTCCTTGCCAGAAAAAAATTTCTAATTCTTTTACTTATCTAATTTACATCACCTTTAACCTTCAACCAATACTTTTTTCATGTATGCAACGTATTGAATGACTTTTTTTTTTTCTGGCAAATAAATAAACTGACACAGACAACTGACAATCAGACCAAGAAAATGAAACCCTGTTTAACTAAATACAACAGCGTCAAAACACGTTTAAGCCTTGGTATGAATGGGACTTTATACTCTTAGTGTGGTCTATTGCGTGTTGCGTTGAGCTGCTGACAGCCCTAAAGGAATGGTAAAATGAGAAACAAAACCGTAAAAATTGTTTTGCAACATTGCAGCAAAAAGAGTTGAATAGCTATGTTACGCGTTTTACCACCCACAAATCAACCTGTATTGCAGCAATAAGGTTGTTGCAGGTTGTGTAAAGTTGCTGCAGAAAGTAAGGCGCAGTTCTACTTTTTGCAACAAAATCTGCAAGTTGCGACTTTTACTGGCGACCAGTGACGCAACTCTCGTGTATGGCGTGACTACTGGTTGCAAGACAGGTTTGAATGTGGGTGGCACAACGCACTCAACAACACAGCACTTCAAATCGTTTCACAGCAATGTTGTAAATTAAGTTGCACGTTTTTGTTGCCCGTTTTACTGTTAGTAGTTTAACGAAAAAGGAAAAAACAACCAGGCAGATGTAAATCTAATGGTCAACTGCCGCTGATGCCTTCGGAATATTGTCCCTTTTCTTCTGCTTCCCTGCACCTCGTATCATCTCGCCTAGGAAAACTAAAAGCCAGGTAGTTTTCAACGATCAGTACCAAAACTTGACAACTTCGCTTGTGTCTAATAACCTAGGGTGACGCTTCAAATTTTTACATTTGCCTTAAGATCAACATCATCATAGTATCTTGGAAAAGTGGTCGATCAAGATACGAAATTTGAATTTAGTAATTGTAGTATTGACTTTCTTAGAGGGCTCAACCAAGAAAATGAATAAAAAAAGGCTTTCAAGCTAGCTATGCAGGGGATAATTTTGTGATCACTGACGCTTTGTTTTTCTTTAAGTTGCCTTTCGCCTAGCATCGAAAATTTGAAAATATCTTGACACATTGCAGATGACAGCAGAATACAGTCACACATTCACGCGTTTATACTACATGCCATTGGCCAAGGCAAGGGTCATTTGTAACTAATTTGAGTTTAATATAGCTTTTATTATAAAGATCCACATCTTTTTAGACATTCTATGACAATATCGATTTAAAGGCGCATGTGGAAATTCACTGTGTTACTTAAGGCCATTAGAGGCGCAAGCTTTTTCACTGTTATTTTTCCACCAATCTTCAAAACTACATTGTACCTGGCTTAGAGGCTGGATGACTTAGGAAGTATGGAAGTGCATGAGAGAAAATGGAAAAACATTCAGACAGCATTCAGCTGCGGGCGGCCATTGGATTTGCATTTATCGTTTTTTTTTTCCTTTACTTGTTGTTGGGGCAGCAAGGGACTGAAATGCCACAGAAAATGCAAAAGACCACGTTAGGAGTAAAGGTAAGCTAACTTCACTCCTCTTTCTTACATCATATCGACATTTGCTATCCAAACGTACAAAACTCTTTATTTAACGAAGTATTTCTTTCAATCATGTAAAAAAAGGAATGAGAGCAAACATTACGAATTACAGTATATGTATGAGATCGAATAGCGCTGAGTTTTCAAAATATTTATGTTTGAGCAAGTTGGTAAATATGTTTTTTTTTTCTCAGAAAGTGGAACAATTCTTATGCTCAAGATATCAAGAATTAACCATTTGCTGACTTAATTAGTTGAACTGTTGATTTTAGTACCTGCTGTATTCCTACACCAGAAATCATGGTGCATCCATTAAGATAAAGCCTGCAGTGAGAAAACAAATAGTACAACATATCAGAGCTCAAATGGACCATTAAAACACACACCACCTAGTTCTATGGTTGTGTTGATCTAAAGTTTTGAAAAAACCTCCTTTATCAAGGACACTGTAAGGAAATCCATCGCTGACTGCTACATTGAAAAAATAAGTGATCTGATTTATAGACACTTCTGATTAATAGTGGAATTCTCTATATGTATGGACTGGACTAGTCTGGCTAACCAGTTCTGACTAATGCAAGATAAGCACCCTAACCACGCTTGAATATGGGCAAAATTGGATATTAACTTAGACAAATTGCTGTTAACATAACAACAGTGGGGCACAGCATTTTAAGGTGAGGTGTGCTATTAAGACCCATTTTGCACATAAATATCGCACACAGGTAACAGAAAAGAACGTTCAGGATTGAACTCTGCAACAAAAATTTGTTTGTTTTATTGCAATTTTTTATCAACAAACAATTATTCACAAGAAAATATGTCAGACGCCTGCAAATATCGCAAAATTAATAACAATAACAAATTTAGTAATAGTTCAGTGTTATTAAGAAGTAAGGTAAAGAAAGCCCTTCCAGGGTGTATCATTGATTCTGGTAATTGTTGTTCATGGTAAATTACAGACCACGCATCCATAGCTAAAAGAACGAAGCAGGCATAATGGTTTGGTCAATTCTTGTGCCAAATATAACTACCCTCCTCTCCATTTCTGACTTGATAGGTCCAGAGGGTATTTATTGCCTAAAGAACGAGGTATACACATTTCAATGACCCTAGTAATTTTTGAAGAGAAAACGTTCATTTCGTGTTCCATCGATATCAATGAGAAGAAATAGACTGGAACGTATAAAATATTTGCTACGAGATATTTCAGCTAAATCGCTTAATAGCCTTTATCAGTCGATAGTGAGTGCATCGTCCGTATGAGTTGGTTTCCTGTATACTGTGATTCTGGTAGAGCCAACCTCTTCAATTTTGATGCAAGTGTCAAGGAAGTGTAGTTTTCCGTCTTCCCCTGGGTCCGATGTGAATCGGATCTCGCGGGTTGAGATGTTGGGAAAACTCTTCCACATCACAGCGATGTAGTTCGGAGAAAGCATCATCCACTTATCTGTACCATAATGAGGGTGGGTTTCTAACTGATCTAAGATCGTCTTCCTCCATAGCTGCACCGTGTTTCTGTTTATGGAACTGGCCATCATAAACAAAGTAGTTGTTGGTGAGAAAGAAGTTCACGGATCTGTGGAGGTGAAAACTCGCTGTGGTCAGGGGAGAATTGTCACGTTGCAACTTGCGTTGTGTAACAGACATGGCTTGATTCACCAGGATACTCGAGAAAAAAGCCAAGACATCATAACATACAAGCTTTTGAGTTGGCAATACTTCCAGGCCCTCGATTTTCCGGACAAAGTCAACACCATTTATAATGTGGTTTACGGATCAAGAAGATCCTCGTGAAGGTCCGTTTTTACCAAGAACAAGAGGAAAGAATGGTTCGTGACGCAACTGTGTTCAGTTGCAACTAAAGTTCGTGCAAAGTGCCTCAATTTAAACGATGAGTTGATTCGCGAGAGCTGCAGAAATTGGTCGCAACCATGAAACAAATCTAAACAGTCTAAAGAAGCTTGCTAAAAGACGAAACCGGACTGTGGATGTTGTAAGCAAAGAAAACGCGAAACTCGGAGTCGTCATAAGCGTTCAAATAATTGCACAAACAAGGAAGACTCTGAAAAGAAAGCTTCGGAAGGAAAAGAAAGACAAGACAAGAAAAACAAGCACAGGAGGTAAGGCTACGACAAAACCCACTAGAAACGTCCAACAATGGGACAACTGTGCACTTTCTGCAAAAAGATGAATCATTATTCCAAGCTCTGTAGATCAGAACAAGTGCATCAACTAAAAGAAGAGGATGTTTCACAAGTTAGTTCAGATGACTCAGGAGACAGTGGAGATGAGTCACCCCCTTGGTGATTTCACGAAACTGTCGAGGTAGAGGAAACTCAAGTTGAAGAATTCCAGGAAATCAACACGGTAAGAGTAGGAAGAGTTCTAGAAAGAGACCAAAGTAGAAACAGAGCTACAAGCAGTCCTAACAATGGTGAGAATTTGATGGCCAGACACAAAGTAGCAAGTTGCTATGGAGTCAAGACCCGACTGTACATTCCATGATGAAGCCACAACAGCAGGTAGACTCTTCTTCAAAGGAAGACGTTTGACTGTCCCAAAGGTTTTAAGACCTGAAATACTTGGCCAGATCCACAAGAGTCACCTAGGAATGCAGACAAAGAGCTAGAGAGGTGCTGTTTTGGCCTGGAATGTCTAGATGTGGCGCAAACGGTCACCAATTTTAGCGTGTCTGCAGATTTTGCCGAGAAACAGCCTACGGAGCCTCTGAAACCCTAGGAACTCACCTGCTTGAATTTCAAGAGGAACACTATTTACTCTCTGTGTGCTATCGCAGCAAGTTCCAAGAAGTTACCAAAATGAAGAGCTGAAGAGGCAATTTGGAGTCCATGGGATACCAGTAGAAGCGGTCTTAGATAATGGCCCCCCAATTCAGAAGCAGCAAATTTCAAGAATTTGCGAAACAGCACGGTTTCCAGCATACGCAAAGGTTAAAGGAGAACCGAAGAGGGTCATTCAGACTGTTAAAAATCTATGGCGAAAGAACAAGGAGGACAAAAATCAGGCCTTGCTTGACTATCGGACGACACCACTACCAGGCATTGAACTGCCGCCAACACAATGGCTCATGGGACGTCGCCTGAGAAATGATTTACCGATGATAGACAGCTTGTTCCAACCTACTAGTGTCACGCAAAAGGATGTCTCCATGTACCTGAAGAAGACCAAAAAGGATCAGAAGAAGCACCATGACCGACATGCAAGCAGCAAAGTGAAGGAACTACAGCCCAGAACGAAGGTGTGAATGCAGCCCTGGACCGATTCCAGAGGGTGGAAGCCAGAGACGGTAGTCAGACATCATCACACAACAGGATCCTATTTGATTCAGGTAGAAAATAGGAGAAAGAATCGCCGCAACAGACACAGCTACAAGTTCGCCCATCTCCAGGACATGAAGTTTAAATGCAGAACAGTCTCTTGTTAGAAGTGCACATCAGAATCTACCCAAGGACGAGCCTGACCATGCTCCAGTTCCACCAGTGTCGCCTGTAATTTCACCACAGGAGCAACACCATGACCGTGAACTACAAAGGCGGACAGATCAGAGCCCTATATTACCCGAAGTGGCGATTGGACCTTTAGGCCAAATTAGGGACTAAGAACCATTTCAGCTTTTGTTCTCATTTAAATCCAAGGACTGAGGCATCATAATTTTTCATTTTTTTAAGCATAGATTTTATTTAATTTTATTTTTCTTCTTTTCAGTTTTCTTATTTTAAAAAAGAAAAGGATGTAACAGAAAAAATACTTAGACCACCCTAGCGCGTCATTATTTGTGTATCACCTGACCAGCAATACACGGTAAATTAGGTGCTTTTCAACAGGTCAGCCATCTTGACTGTTGTGTTTATCTTAAACCAGTTACTCGTGATGTGTAATCTCTGATATCTCTTATGTTGCATTTTGACATCATCCCCAGGGACCGCGCAGAGGGAGGGGCTGGGGGGGCTTTAGCCCCCCCCCCCCCCCCCCACTTTTTTGCAAGAATAAAAATAAATTTAACAAAAAATAATTTAACAAAAGTAACGGAGTGAAAAAAAGCAAAAAATCGTTAATTCGAAAGTGACCAGAGTCACTGGCAAAGACAAACGCGCAGATAAATAGACAGAATGAAGCATTAGTCGTTACAATTGTAAAATATTTTTTCGCTTCTAACCTAGCAGAGGTAAACGTCTTTTAAATGGCTTCTTTTTCCTGCGGACCTCTCAGGAAAACGCGTTGTTTCGTAATTGGTCAATTTCGATCCAAAGTAATAACTGGGTTTAGTTTATAAGGCCATTCTCAAACAAATTGTTTATTAGTTTCAACCTTGATTTTTGGAAGATCATCAAGTTATTGTTTCTCTTGTTATTGTGCGTCCTGATTTTAGCTCGATCAGCGCGAAGTCCGTCTTTTGATCTCAGGCTTAACGGCTCGTTGAGCATTCCAATTGCAAGTTTTGTTGAACGCGGTCTGTTTATAAAAACATTTTGTCATCGAAAGAATTGTGTATAGCTCTGGTCATCAAGGAACATTCAATCCGGCGGTTATTACGAACAAAGAAGTGCACATGGTACACGGCAACATAAATACGAACGACGAGACTTCACATACCACCAGTAATGCAAAGAAGAGATCTCTGATCTTCTGATTACTTTTCCAAACAAAATGGAAAACCTTCTTTATCCGGTGAGTAAACTCTGCATAATTTTTGCTACTTTTTTCTGAATCTGTTCTATAATTGAATTTTCATTCACTAAATTATTTTCAGTTACCGTTTTGTTTTGCCGTGTAAATATTTTGAATGAATAATTAAACAATTATTGAACTCGGCTTTCGTATGATATGAAGATATACAGATCTCGGAGGGTGTTATCCACCGGGCTCAAGCCTTCGGCTTTGGCGGATAACCCCCTCGATCTGCATAACTCTTCATATCGTACTCAGCCTCGTGCAATAATTGCTCAGTAATTATACAGCCTTGAGTTCAAGGCAGCTCAAGCAAAATCGTTGGATTTCTGGCTTATTTAGTAATTAAAGGTTGATATCAGTAGTACAACATAACAATCTATGATATTTCAATTTAGTGATGGTGAATTTTCAGACCCGATAGCAACATCACTGAAGATGTGGAAAAAATCAATAGTTTTATCGTTATTCGCATTCTCCGTCACTTTAGAGAAATTGAATAGAAATCCACAAGCATGCCCCCCCCCGCCCCCCCCCCCCCAAAAATTATTCCTTCACGCATTCTTCTTTAGCCCCCCCCCCCACTCGAAAACTTGCTGCGCGGTCCCTGAATCCCGCCATATTGTTCCTGCTGTAATGGTAATTGTTGTTTTAAATTACTAACTGATACGCAGTGGAGCAGAAAACTAATGCAGCAAGACTTACCCCTGATTTCCATAGATAATAAAACGAAGCCGCACACATACATGACGGTTGTGTCAATTGTTGTGCTGAAAATAAAACGTCCCCTTCGTCAAATTTCTGACTTGATAATCTATAACACTGAAGTATTCGCATAGATAAGAAAATCTTTGTTTCTTTTGCGATTATTGCTAAACTCGCGAACTTTTCAAGGGCCTTCTTTGCCTTACCTGATTGATTAAAGACCTTTCATTTGATGATATTGTTACTTTCGCTGTATCTGCGATTGATGTTGACAAGAACAAACGTTACCATATTCCTTATTTTGTTACTTTTGCGATTTCTCAAGGGTTGTCTTTGCTTTTTCACCATTTGAATCAATTTTTTTGCTGATTTAAATTTGCTATTCTTGCTATATTTAATTTTTGATTTACGTTAACGAGTATTCCAAAACACACCAGATCCTTAAACTGAAGCAAGCAGGTTCCCTTAAACATTTTTTTGCTGAAATTGCAATCAAAATGTGCTGTCAATTTTTGCCGCAAAGTTCAGTCCTGAAGTAATAGAAATGGCCACTGTATCCTGAAACAACTGCACTTAAATGCACATTTTAAATAACATACCAGCATTTCACAGCTGCATAATAGCTGCATGCCTGTTTAGTAATACTCTACCCAGGAATTTACACTCAAGGTTAAGCCAGGGGAAGCAAACACCAAAGGGGCCTTGGGTACATTGAGCAATGCTGGGTAGGTACCTTATTTATGCCTGTGTAGCCATGGAAGCAAGTATATGCAAATTTAGATATAAACTCTCCACAAACGAAAAAGTGTTTGACCTTTAATCTCAGCAAGTCTCAAATTGCTTGCTCATGCAATAAGACCTCATTGTATTTTTGTTGGTCATTCACATTATTATGCACAGATCATCATCTATAAACATCCTTAGGAGTAGGCTAATATTAAAACTTTAATCACTTACTCTCTAAGATTAGGACAGCTTCCCGAGCCAATGGCTACTAAGCTCAGATCAGTCAACAGATGAACTCCAGACAGATCCAATACTTCCTGGCAAAGGTATTAAATTTGCTTATTAAGGTGGCTAACACAGTTTTTCTAAAAAAGACTTGCATGCATTATTGTTACCGCACACCAAAGTCTGATGTGATACAAAGCAAAATAGCAAACTTCATCTGCCTCAAGAAATGCTTAATCCCTTTACTATTAAAACCTCTATCATGAGAGTATACACAGTCAAAAAGCCTTTCAATCTCAGTGATCTCGATACACACACAAGTGTTGAGCATTCCGAAATTAGGGAACAATGTGGGAGTCTTTTATAGGCAATTCTAATTTGGCGAAATCTGGTAGCTTGCTAATCGTGAACTATAAGCAAAGAAAACATAAAATAAAATATAGAATTTGAGTAAAGGAATTTTCTGACTTAAACCTACTAATTTCAAAAATCAATTTTAGTCTTCTTTTACATTATCCATGTTGAAATGGAAATAATCAAAATCTTAAGGTTAACCTCATAAATGTAAAATCTTATATATATATTGTCCGTGCCACATTTGACCATTAAAGCTACAACGACAAACCTGCCAACTGTCACGACTCTACCCTGAGTATTCGATTTTTTGTTTTTTCTTACGGTCTCATGACAAGACTACCAATCCCACGGTTTTTGGTGAAAAATCATTCCGAAATGAAATGATACCTTTTTGCATAAAGATGGAAGTTTAATGAGGAATGCTTAAGCCATAAACTAAAGTGATCAAAGATAGAGCTATGGATTTGTGCTTTTGTTCATCGTTAAGGCCTCTGCTTAATACTAATACAGAAGTTGACCATTAAGATTTAGAGAAACACTCAATTCCCCCAGTGGAAAAAGGTTTCGTTTAATCTTGATAGGGAAAAAATAAAATGTCACTACTTTTTGAACAATCTCCCAATTTTTTTTCATGAGACTCCAGATTTTCCTTTGTTAGGGGTTGGCAGGTCTGCAACAAGTCTTAACCCATTAGCCCCTGAACCACCCGTGACTGAACGTACAGATCCACGTCCCTCCTAGCGCTCAGTTTTAACCCACACTCTGTCAGCTGACTTGTGCAGGGTGAAGACATCTTTCAAACCATTCCAGAATGAACACAACTCAGTCATGGGGGTCGGAGAAATAGGCAAAAAACATGTAACATCGACCTAAAAATTCCCATTAAAATCTTGTTCCACTACCCACCTACCTTCCTTTTCACCTAATCCTAAGATCCTAGAGGCTTTCCGAAAAACGTTTCCCACCAAAATGAGGCCAACTAAATGCCCAGCAAGGGAAAAAAAAGGAACGCAAGAAAAGCGATAAAAGAGGGGAGGAGAGAAAGCAAATTTCAAAATTTTCCTTTCTTGCCTGGACTTCAGATCCTAATATTTTGCATGTGGATCAGAAGGCCGCTTTAGTCTGTCAATGGCTTTGTGGTAAGTTTTAGCTCTTTATAGCCAGACAGTAACCAAAAAACGTCTCTACTATGTTTAAAACGCTTTTTCGGCAAAGTTCCCAGCCGAGCGGGTTAATTAATAACATCCCAATCAATTCAACAGCAACGACTCACAACCTATCAAACTGTGTTTAGCATATTGAATCAGTCTCACCATGCAGTTTCAATAATGCTAATAAGGTTTTGTCTACGGCAACTCCCTCTCCTAAGGGGACACTCCCTTTTTGGACTAAACAGTTATGGGCCACTCAACAGAGCTCAACAGGGTATGATTTGAGGGTCTTTAACAGAGTAATTTAACTACCGGTACGTATTTAGCATCATCAACAGGATGTCTTTTAAAATTGGAAATACTTAGATAACAAGAGTGTGAAGGTTGGTAATGACAACTCTACATCTGTGGTTACCATACAAGTAAATAGTTATTTTTTTATTATTATCTTTTTAATTATTTATGCAAAAAAACGTTAATCAGGATCATGAAATAAGGTCTCTTGTCTTAAACTGGATGAAAGAATGTACAATTTTTGTTTTAAACAGGGTTAGTGATTGAGGGGCCCCGCGAGTCTGGGAGCCCAGGAGCACATCTCTACTCAAACTTCCCTTGAATGCCTCCTACCCAGGCCCTTTCTTTGCTTCCCTTCTCCTTCCTCTCTCCCTCTCTACTTGTGTTTACTCACTTTCTCTTTTTCATATTAGGGAGTTTAAGATGCCACAACAGCAACGGCAACCAGAACCTCAAAAAAAGTAATAGGTTGAATAGGCAAAACAACAACTCTGCACATTCAGCATGCTTTTTGTACATTAATTTTCTTCTCTGTCTTTGCATGACTACGATGATGAAAATGCCTAGTTTCACGTTTTACGGACCTGACGTGAAGGAACGACGACAGAATTTTCTTTCTCTTTCTGAACTTGGATATGATTGGAAGGAATTCAGCTTCAGAATAGCTCGCTTGCATTTGACAAAGTAAGCGAATTGGAATAATCACGATAAGAGATTGGAAGAACGCAAATTCACTTTTTAAGCAACATTTTCACCGCTGTTGCTGTCGTGGTATCTTAAACTCTCTATTATCATCCACAATAGAGCCTGCCCACATACTAAGTTTGACTTTGTCTTCATAAGAAAATAAGTGAAAACAAGTGGCCAAAATATAACTACAGGAGGGTGTTTGAAGTCACATGTCAATCACACAGCCCAAATCATAAGTCATTCCCTTTTCACATACAGTGTAGGGTCACCCTCAATTGAATATCAGTTATTAAAATAATAACACTTACCAGCACTCCCTTCAAAAGTGTAGTAACAGCTTGAAAGCAACCATCAGTGAGTTGGTTGCATCGTGGGACCATAAGTTCACAAATATTGGGACAGTTCTTGGCCAGGGTAATTAGGCCATTGTTTGTTAGCTGGTCAAGAGCTACCAGTGTCACAGATTTTAGTTTTGAAGAATGTAGTGTAGTCAAGCACTTGTCAGTTAAGTTGGTGTGGGACGAGTTCCATTTCACAAATAGAAGTTCCAAGTCTGTTTGACTTTTCAGGAGAGAAGATAATCCTTTATCTGGAAAAATAATAGTAATAAAAGAATAATAATAATAATAATAATAATAAAGATTAATAAATGACAGGTGTCACCAAAGTGTGCACTATTATGTATATTGCAAACAATAAGGGTTGGTAATTTAAACAAAGTCTAAAGCCTGGTTCTCATCCATGTCACCAACCTACCTGCTGCATGAGAACAGAAGTTGCCAGCAACATTGGCTTTCCTAGCATTTACCATCAGCATGCCTGCAAAGTTGACTTGGGTTCAACTTCGCAGGTATGCCAGCAGTAAAAACCTGTAATGGCCGTTGTTTCAGGTGGCACAGGTTCAGGCAGTGCCAGTGGCTATGTCGCAGGTGGGTCAGCAATATACTAGAACCAGGCTTAACTGTTGCAATGGCTTTAGAAATCACTGGACCCCTACATCTCTTTCTATGTGCGTTACTTTAAGAAGATAAGTGTTTTTCTATTTAACGGTTTTTATATGCTTTAATTCAGGAACCTGCTTACTGCAAGCAGTGAATAGATAATAGGATTGGGCAAAGAAAAATGGATTAGACCCTGATTTTGTAAAAGACTGATTACCTCCATTTTAAACAACTGGTCCTTAGTTTTCATTTTGAAGCTATGGACAAGCAATTGCAAACAGCCTCTCTAATGCTCTAAAATCTGAGGCAAAACAGAAGACACAGTTTCTGTTTTCCCTTACACTGGAATCCACATAAACTCATGGCTAACAATGCTTGCCTTTTTGCTTTGTTCTTAAGATTTTACAGCAAAATAGAGACATAGTTAGGTGTAATTGTGTCATATTCCTAGACTTTCACTCAACTAAACAGCGACTGCCATTGGTTAATTCTTGGTCACATATATAGCCTTGACTAAAATCAAATGTATCCTAATCGTGATACATTTGAGCAATTGTACCCTGTTCGGGGTATGTTACAGCACATCATCAAAGCATGGTGGAGAGTGGTGTGACAGAAGGTGGGAAAAACACTGCCAGTTTTCCCTTTTGGGGATGAACACAACAAGAGTCCACAAGACAAACATGAAGCCTCAAGCTAAAAAGCAACAATTTTCAAAGTTATCCCTGTAGAGAAACAGCAGCTAGTGGAGGAAAAAGATGCATATAATATAAGGAGAGTACTTTGTAAATAATTCATCCAGGGGTTTCTTATAAGACTCAAGGCAACTGTTTTGATTCGCTTTGGTTATTCTTTTGTCGCTGTTGAAGTGAAAGTCTCGAAATCTAACAAAACACAACATGTCACGTCCCTCAGGAAACCAGTTAGTTTTGTTTTCCCTTGAGTCCTGATGTTTCCCGAGAACTCGTCTTGGGAAACATCAGGACTCTCTGGAAAACAAAACTGTTTCCCTCAGGATCTGACATTAAGTGTTTATGAAACATTACTGTAACCTGATCCTGCTAAAGTTCACCAGGAGAGTATTAAACCCAGCCTAGGCCATTAAGATAGCAGTACTAAACTAATAAACACACTCTCTCAAATAAATGCCTTTGTGAAATTTTTATTTAAATGCCTCACTAATAAATGCCCCTTGCCTAATAAACACCCCATGAAAATTACCCCAAAATACAAGAAAAAAAATACAAGTTTTATATAAGGAGGCCCCAACCCCTTAGCTTACCCTTTTATGTACCATTTTTGACAGAAAAGGTACCCCTTTCATACGCCTTCCACTGACCACTTTCACATATACTTCATTTAGAACTTTGCAGTGTGACCCCTTCCTTCCTCTCTGTCTAGTGAAATGAAGAGGGTCCAAATGCATACTTTAAAGATAATATAATTCTGGTCTTCATACTACGAAGCCTTACAACTTGCTGAAATCGCTAGACTTGAGGACAGGGACAATGAACTCAGTATCGGGACTATTGCCCATGACTATTCTCTTAGAAATTCTAACTCTTGGATGTCTTTGAAACGCAAAACTGATCACTTCGGGCAAAGCTTTTTCCTTAGTACTATCCTAATGGCCAAAGCAACATCTTTTAAAAGTAAAATGTTATTCTTAGTATAACTCTTGTAGTAACTATGATTGAACCATATTCTTGTAATTATTTTACTAGGTTTTACTATTTTTTAATTATTACATGTATATTGTAAACTCCAGTCCCAGTTTCACTCCAGTTTTTGCAATTTTTCTGCATATTGTAAGCACATTGTAATTCATTTTTAATGTGAGAATGTGGTGATTAAACATCTTTATTTATTTAACTGCAGTAAATAAATAAATCATCAAACCAGGAAATTGCTTCCACCAGCCCTTTTCAGTCTTTTTACACACTGGAATGACTGATTTCCCTACCCTCTTTTATACTTCAACTATTGAAATACAATGTAACTACCCTTTTGTATACCTGAAGCTCGAAAAAGGTACCCCTTTTGGGTGGAGCCTTTCTGTATAGGCCATGATAGGGAGATTAAGAACTTCCCTAGAGGTTTGGGTGATGTATCTTCTGGCATTACTTTCAAGGACCTTGACTAGTTAACTCACCCACCCCACCCCACCCCACACTTCACCCCTGCAAAATTAAATAAACTTGAATCAAATACAGAATTGTGTAAAATCATAACAATAACTGGATGAGGAATAACCAAGGTCCACGTAAGTGTTTCGCCTTGGCTGATAACACTTACCAAGACCTCCATAGTTCTTGATACAACGATAAAGCTGAATCTAAAAATTGTTTTAACTAGAAATATGATAATCGCTGAACCTCAGAGGTTAATGGCCAGAAGTAGGAAGAAAGCGCAAGAGGCCAATAGAGAAAAGAAAATATATGAAAAAAAAGCAAATAAACAAACAAAACAACAAGCCTGTGCTCTAAGAAAAATTTCAGGGAGCAATCAAGCATTCCAGCTGGGGTGCCCAGGCCTCAAAGTTGGTCGCCTCTGAACATCTTATTGATCAATTAAACTATTTAATAAGCACATCAAATACAGTAGACGCTCTCCTTACTATCACTCTCGTAAGCGACCAGCTAGTTACAACCAACTTGGTGAAACCCTGTTTGAATTGTGACTTAAACTTTGTATTTAAAAGCTCGTAAGCGACCACTCCTGTGAGCGACCATGATCACTTTTGAGATTACCCAACCAGATTTTTCCTTTGTTTTAACACCCTCGTAAGCGACCGCTCAGAGTCTTATTCATACAGACCAACACTTAAATGAAACTGCAAACTGCACTAATGGTTCGTTGATAAAGATCTTGTACAGAGCAGTACTGTATTTGTAAAAGTTCAAATTATAAAGTTCAGATATAAAGACACTCATTAAACATTAATATTAATATCTTTTCTTTTTTATGAATTATTAATAACAGGGTCGTAACCAGGTATATGGGATCGAGTCCTGGGATCGAGATCATAGACCCAGGATCCCGGGTCACAAGTCATGGGATCAGGATCAGCCATTTTTTGTGTGTGTCTTTGAGGGATCAGGGATCGAGCTTTTCAGATACTTCATTATTAATGAGAAACTAAAATACTTTGTTTTGCAAGGAAAAAGACCTCTTTTCAGGTCTATTGAAAAAGCTTAAACCTGGCTTTATAATATTTTAGCGCTTCCGTCACGTAATCAGCAGTTTTAAAGCTTACCTTACTCGTATTTCATGGTTGATGTCCAGCGGTTTTACTGAAAACAAGGGTTTGGCTGGGGTGCTCAGTCTCGCAGGCTCATAAAACCCGGTCATATTGCATTTACTCGCGTATTTGTGGTTTCCGCTGTGTCGGACTCTCGAAGAAGAGCAAGATGGGCAAGTCAAGGAAAAGAAGTCAAGAACGATGGTATGAAAATCTAACTACTATTTTGCAATTTTTACCATACTCTTGCCATATTTTTCTGTTCAGATCATGGTTGTAAAATGCTGTGCGCAAATTGAAGGCCACTGTTGGTTATATTTCCAGATCACGTTCCTATTCCTGGTCGCCAGCGAGAGAACAGAGAGAACAGTCACAGCGATCAGCAAGCCGAAGGCGATCTTCAAGCCGGTCAGTTAAGTGTTCTACTAATTCCTCTATTCAGCTTGATAAATTATTCGGCATTAGATTCTCATAGAAAGACTGTAATTTCTCACGCGGTTATGGCTTCAAAAACCGTGACAAGGTCTCCACTATTGCAATGCGCAACTGTGTCAGAAGGAGTAAATAGAGTAATAGAGAACAATGCATCAGATACATTGTCCTTGACAGATCTTAAAGGACATTTTTCTTTATGCAGATCTCGGAAATCTCAGTCGAAAAGATCTCGTTCACCGAATCGTCATCACAGACATGAAATGCATCAACCACCAAGGTAAAGCTAATTCATTTTTTGTAAATCTGATACCCTGTGTTATATGATGAGCTGATCGGTGCATGTAAAAGTCACGCGGGCGAGTACATCACCACATTGTCACCAAGTATCAGCAAGTATATCACTGAGTACTATCACAGATATCAAGCAAGCAAATAAGCGAAAATATTGTGGGCAGTGGGAGAAATAAAATGCTAAATGCACATACTCGATCTTTAGATCAGTGTTTAGATACTGTTTATTCTAGTAACCAAAGTATTTTAAGCGTGCTTTACTTCTGTCCAGTTTTTTCGAAGCCCTTCACCATCACTTCCATGCTAACAATCCATACTGGGAAAGAGGTCGTGGAAATTTCGTGTTAAAAGGACCCCCTACATAACTATATTTATCCAATGGTCCGTCCCTAACAAGAGCAAAGGAATATTACCACAATGTGAAGTGCTATATAAAAAAGCTGTTTTGAAATTTTTATTTTATTCTATTCGTTAATGAACAAAGTCTCTAAAATCAAACAATCGAACTTCGATCCACCTTTCTTCATAATTGAAAAGTCGATGGTATAAGTGTCGTGCCTTGTATAGATTCTTTTGCCATATATTTAGATTCAGTCCTTTTATTCATTTCTTATGTGACTTTAACTTGAAGCCGTCAAAACGTGGAGATTTAGTTTTTTATTCACTTGTTGTCTATATCTCGCCTATTTTTATCGCATTGTTTTATAGAGTGTTTTCTATTGCTCATAGCATCATATGAGTTTTACATTTCTCAACCTAGAAAGTTTTGAAAAAGTCAGCTAATCAGGTAATGTGTAATGGACCGATCATTTTTCAGAAGCAAGCAGCAGAATTCAAATAATTCCTTAATACATCATGGAAGACAAGATGAGAACGTGATTCAGAATGAACAAAGAAACATCTACTTGAGGTAAATACGCCTAGTTGTTATTAATGAATGATAGTCGACGTCGGGGAAACATAACTTGAACACATCTCTCTATGGGATCATAAAATTTACGTGGGATCAGGGATCCAATTTTGCTACATTTTGGGATCAGGGATCCAAATTTGGAGCTAAAAATTGGGATCAGCGATGAAAAAATTTACCTGGTTACGACCCTGTAATAAGTTTCTGAATCTCTCATGAGCGTTTACCCTCTATTGTTTTTCCATGTGGTGACTTACAAGGGCTCATTCGCATAAGCAACCAGCTCTAGTTACGACCACTTTTCCGAATTTCCAAGGTGGTCGCTTACGACAGCTTCAATTTATTGTAGTGTTCTGTATGCACACTGATTTTATTGCTCTGCTGAACGCTGCATGTTGTTTATAAAACCCATGAAAACTTCCGTGAAACAGTGAAACCGCTGCAGCACCAAACCTATTAATTTGTCAAAATAGGTCATCTTTAACTTTCTTCCTCATGTTGTCAGTGAAACTTTTAGGATAATTGTTTTGGGCCTGGTGACCAGGAAATTTTTTTCACTCCCACTGGCCAAATGCTAGTTGCCTCAGGCAACCGGGCGCCGTCAGAACAAAGCCTTGAAAACAAAAAAGAAAGAAAGCTGTGGCCAAGTCAGCCATTTTGCAGTTTATTGTCAATACAGACAGGAACTTGACATGAACCCCAAATGCAGCCAATGGAGGACCATCCTAAGAAGAAGCAGAAAGCAGGAGAAAGTGGAAACTGTCACCCAGTAACAGGATTGTGGTGAAGCAAAAGAAGATGTGTTTTATGTATTTAGTTCTTCCACTAGCAAAGGCCTTGAGAGTACTAGAACTGTATGTAAATGATAAGTTAACTAGTGTTATTATAGATCCAGGGACTAGCTGTAATCTCATGTCCGAAAATGTTTTTTAGTCTCTTTCATACGGGCGGGAACCACTTTAGCAAAGTATGATAGAATTGTGTATGCATAAACACACTCTCAACCCCTAGAGCTTGAGAGGAGCAGTAAACTAAGAGTCACTGTGCCACAAACCAACAAGTCAACAGTTGCAGAATTTTTTATAGTCCCAGGGGATGCTGCCACTTTAATTTGCTTGGTCGTAAAACTTTGGAAATCCTTTTTGCAGTACTTAAAGTTGGAATTGATGTAAACCGCTGTAATGTGAATCTTGAAAATACCCAATTTGTAGACCAAAAAGCAGCCCTTATGACTAAGTTTCCCAAAGTTTTTTGAGGGCCTGGGGAAACTGAAAGACACAGAGGAAGGCCACACTTTTAGCGTGAGAACAATTATTAGAAATTGGAACGAACTGTCCTCTGATCAAAAGAAAGTTACAAATGTTAAATCCTTTAAAAAGAAATAGTATAACAATCTAACAATTACTAAGCAAAGAGAGAGCTTTTGATGGGCAGGTGACTCAATGACAAGCTCCCAAGGGTAACCATCCCCACAGACGAAATCAGTGAAGCCCACTGGCAACAACTTCTCCACAAAGGGATGCACACACAAAGCTCAGGAAAAAAGAGTATGCGGATGTGAAGTGCTCAGCAGAATACAGTGACAAAGTGGAAGGTTATCAGATCCTGCTTAACAAGAGCAGCACCATACAAAGTGATTCAAAAGAAAGGTTATGCGGTTATAATAGAAGATCAGGAGTGAAACACTGAAAGATACACAACACAAGCCACATGAAAAAGCTTGTCCAGCCAGACCCTTATAATGACACCCCAGATAAACAGAAGGGTGGGTCACCAACCACAGAAGCATCAAAAGAAATTGAACTGGCACCTCCAACAGTCACTGCCCAATATCCTACCCTCCCTTCTGAAGCAATGAAAACTCCTCCTTCTCTTTGACCTGTTGGTGTTAGACAGCCTCCCTCTTGGATGAAAGACTTTGTGTGTTCTGTCTTCTCACATGTTTCTAACTTTACCTTGGGTTAATAAGTTGAACACAGTTGCTAGACACCTTGGCAGTAGCCAGGTAAGGTATTACTGGAGTATGAAGCTATTACGAAATTACTATGAGTTCAAATTTCGCACTAACCCTGGGTTATGTTAACCCAGCTTCGAAAAACCCGGCCCTGGACATTAGCTGTTAGCTATTATTAAGCTTAAGTCCTTGGTACCAAACCTTTCACCCTTCCCACCCAGCACACTGCGTAACAGTCTGCACCTCCCACTGAGCTCTGCAATTATCATGATAATTATTGCCAGCAGAGGCCTGATTCAGCTCGCTACGGCAAATTAAGAACAAGGTACTTGCCAGTCAAGGCCTCTAGTAAACACTGCTCCTTGCTGAAGGGGTTGTGTCAAAATAGCTCCTCCTAACCCAGTAGTTTTGCTCCCCCCGAGCCTGATCCATCCCACTCCCTGGGATATCCAGCTGTGCCGACCAAGACGGTAATCCCCTTACATTTTTGGAGACAGCACTGGCCTGGTGTGACCGGTGACAGGCGAAACCTAGTTGCCACATTCTAACGAAATCAGACCGATATAAATGGAGAATAACCCGGCATTTAACGGTAGACAATCGAACTTAAACGCATTTCATCGCATTTAAAGAACATATGCCCAACAAAGCTGATACAACTCATCTGCAAAGTAGGATGCAAATGCTTCCCTGTTATATTAAAGCTTGTAGTCGAAATCCCTCCCATTTTCTCTTCTACCTTCAAAATTCATTGCTAAAAGCATTTCTTAAACTTTCGAACTGCCACTACAACACCTGGGCCAGGTTTGTGGCAGTTTGGTTTACACGCTGTATTGTTGTTACAAGGTAACTACGGATGCCTCAAGTGATAGAAACAAAGAGAGAAATTCATGGCCAAAGCACTTTGCTTTTAAAATGATCCTTGTGGTGCCATGCGCAATGCAAATTTCAACAAAAACCTTGCTTTGCTCAAAAGCCTTCAGCTGTCGCTTAGTGAGGAAATGTACATTAACGACAAACATAGTTTGACATTGCTTCTGGAAATCATGTATTGAGCGTGCAACCTACAGATTAAGTGATTAGTTATCTGTTACGCTGTGGCTAGATGGCCGGTAACCGGTCAAGGTTTCCAAAACACTAAATGGCCGGCAGTCCTATATTCTCAGTAAATTTCACAAAATCGAAAGATTCTAGCTAATCTAAACTATCATATGTCGATTTAGAAAAGTCAGAGAATATAGGACTGCCGGCCATTTAGTGTTTTGGAAACCTTGACCGGTTACTGGCCATATTGCCACAGCGTATCTGTTACCAGACAACTATTTAACTAATCTGTAGGTTGCGTTGATTTCTAAAATTAACTGTAGGCTCCAAACCAGAGTCAAAACAAATAGTGAGTATGGTGTAAATAACAGTGCTTATTGGAGTAAATGTGGTATGTATTCAATAAATACCTGAAACCATTGGACATTCTTTGAGCGTAAACGACTTCAGCTTACAACCGCAGAGAGCAACATTTTGAAGCAGTGTATCGTCCACCTGATTGCTGTAACAGAATGCAATGTTTTCAAGCCGAGATGTAAGAAGCTGGTACGTTATATGTGGCATATTGTTCCCTGTGAACATGTCATGATCACAAAGCAATTCCAGTAGGACTTCGTTGTCGTTCTTGGACAAAAACGTTCCTAAGCGAGAAACATTTTGGAGATTGCTGGCGATACAGAACATACATAGCTCTGCTAGTGATTTAGACATGTTTCTGGTGTTTGAAGGCAAGCTTCACACTATCCAAAACTTTCCGGAGATCGCGCTACACTGTATTCTCCTGTGTTAGCAATCTTCTGTATATCCTACTTTCTCCTTCTCGAAGCCCTGTATGGGTGGGTGGTGGGTAAAGAGTAATTCTAGCACAGGGCACCCAAACAATCAAACTCTCACTTTCATAACGAGGGTAAGTGCAAAACCTTTCTTGTGAAACACCCGTATTGATCCCGTATTGTCGGTTTTCACTTGACGTCACTAAAATTCAAACTGCAAAACTATCGATCCTACCGATATTTTACTTTCATGATGTACCTGAGCAGCTGAAAACAAATTTTCATACAAATTTTCGCTTCAAAAGGGTCCTTGGCTTTTCTAAGCTTTTGCGTGACACGGCATTTAAATGATAGTCTGCTACAAAGCCGTTTTT